>NC_055988.1:123183265-123490328 GCF_018446385.1 Zingiber officinale
CTTCCTCCATACCACTCACTACAATGATGATGACCCTGTTGAATTTGAAGCTACCACTGAAGCTGGTAACCGCCGCCTCCGCCTTACCATCATTCCTGCGCTACCACGAACAGGTAACTTCTTTGAGAGTATTTCTACATATTGATATGTGTGTATTGTGGAGATTGTGTTACCAAATGACTTGATTGTGCTTCTATAGCTTTGTCTCCAAGGCAGAACACTTCGCCGAATAGGCAGAAGAGGGCTTACCTATCGGTAAAACTCTCTTACCAACAGGCAACTGATCTTGTTCTCGTCGCAAGTCCAAACGGTCCTCATCTTAGGTTGCTCAAGCAATCCATGGCCCTTGTTGTATTCTCTCTTCGGCCAATTGACAGATTAGCAATTGTCACCTACTCGACCACTGCCACTCGTGCGCTTCCTCTCCGTCGGATGTCTTCTCAAGGGAAGCGGGCAGCACTACAAGTCATCGACCGCATATTCTACCTCGGTGAAGCTGAGCCTGCTGAAGGTCTCCGCAAGGGCCTCAAGATACTTGAGGACCGGGCACACCACAATCCACTGGCTAACATCCTCCATCTCTCGGATAGCCCAACCCGAAGCTACGTATGCAGGGATCTGCAATTCCCTATCCCCATTCACAGATTCCATATCGGTTTTGGATTTGGAATGTCTAATGGGTTGGCGATGCACGAGTTTGAGGAGTTCTTAGCTAGGTTGCTTGGAGGCACAATAAGGGAGACCCAATTGAGGATAGGAGCTGAAGGTGGGTGGATATCGTTGGGAGACCTGAGGGGTGGGGAAGAAAAGAGGATTCCACTGGACTTGGCAGATGACTGTGGGTTCCTTTCCGTTAGCTATAGCTACGTTGAAGGAGGTGTGGAACAAAGGCTAAGCACAGGAGAAGTGGTGGTTGGCACAGAGAAAAATGACCAAAATGACGGCCGTCAGTCTGAGATTGGAGGGAGCGATCCCGGCATCAGCACAGGAAGTAGTGACTCTATCCAGAGGTGGGGGTACCTTGATCCATTCATGGCTCGAAGATGGGCAAAGCATCTGCACGGATGTAAGGCATGATCATGTTAATATGTGTTTGCAGCTGTAAGAAGGCTCCACTTCAGATGCCGGGTGAGGTTCATCAGTCGAGTTACTTGAAAGACTCATCTCGACTCTCATAGATCGCCATGGTTTTGGACATCGAGATCCTCATCTTTGCGCATCACCGCATGGTCTATCATCGCTGTGTAAGAAGATACTTTGATATTCTTCTATTCTTTTTTCGCCTCTTCCTGACACCATTTTTAACTATCAACAGTGTGGATATTGGTCTGTTTAAACTTGTTTTAAAGCAGTAATGATTTCCTTCCAAGTTGTGGCAGTGTATTTTGAATATATTCAGAAGGAAATTTGTTTCACGAGTTAAGATGACTACTCTTAATTCACTGAATCAACATGAAAGACAAAAAAACATGGCTACAATGAATTCTCATTGCAGATTCAACTTTTGATACAAATAATAAGAATAGCAATCAAACTTTTATCTCAATAAGTCCATGATTATATGAATCTTTCTCATAAACCAACAGTAGCATCACACTTAATTATTAGATTTTTGTTGTAATTCTGAAAGGTTTTCAACATCAGTTATGGTTGCAGGAAAAAGTATGAGAAACCACATGATGAATTAGTGGATGAGAAAAAGATTTGACTTATTTGATTTGTAAATATCTTTTTTATATATAATTCAAGTATCCACCCTTTGTAAATATTAGATCCTTAGTGTAATTGTTACTGATATAAATCTCTCACCTATGTCCATGTAATCATGACGTACAGTTCGGTCCTTTTAGGATGATCTAGTAGTTAGCCCATAAAATATTATTATCATAAAATTTGAGGTTTAAATCTCGATAAAATCAAGATAAATGTCTTCTTTATGTACTAGTCACTATTTCAAACGCTAATAATCCCCATGATTTATCTCCTCCATGTTGATCCTGAGACGGATTGGTGGGAGTGCTGAGAACGAACGTATTCATTTTTTGTCACCATGATGTACAGTAATCTAACTATAAACTGAACCCGCCATTTGTCTCTCTTCATCTCACTACGAGAAACATTTGATGCAAGCGTTAGTAGATTTTACATTGCAAGTGCTTCACCAATTCAATCAATTGTCAAGCAGCAGTTTGAAGAATTCAAACATAGAGAAACAAGGAATTCGATGTCGAACGTCTGTAAATCACACTAACAGAAACAAATAGAAGAATAAGTGAGGGTTTCATGTTGTAAAATGGTGATTCGTTCGCCCCAATGCCCCCGTCAATCCATTCCTAGATCAATACGGAGAAGGTAAATCACGAGTGGCTACTAGCCATTAGTGCAAATGGCCAAGACATGAAAGAAGTTATGCTCGATCACGTCGAGTTTTGACCCTAATACTTCATGTGACAACACCCCATATCTTAACTATCGCACCGCCCCGAGAAGATAATAAATGAGGGTTTCAGAACATAGCCGAAATGATTATCACATAATAAATTGAAATTTATAGAACTGGACAATAATCGAATTCCAACAAAAATTAAGAAATTACCCTCCTAGCTAGCTTAATTTACTCTCTTCCAATAATATAAAACAGTTGTAAGACAAGGAGTGACAGTCCGTAGGACGAATTTCCCCTTCTTACATAGAAAAAAGAACAAGTGAGGGAATTTTGTCGATCGCTCACAATGCAATTGCGACTGTTCCTTAGTAGGGGAGCGGCCACCACTAGTACTAGGGCTACAGGAGTGCGGGCGGCAAGGCCTTCCTTCCCTTCCTCCTGCGGATTTCGATGAGGAAATTGATAATGTGATTAGGATATACTAGATCACAAGAAGACCAGCTACCATATTTTATAGAGAATTAGCTCAGAAGCGAAATATTTTCAGCCAGGCCGTTGGCAGCATTGTTCATAATCATACACCCTCGTGATATCCTACAAAACCAACACAGTTAAAAAAAAAAAAACTGAAAAAAGGATTTCTCTAATTTATTTATTGGCCAAATCAGTTATTAAGCTGCCAGTGCATCAGGCAAATGGATGTTGTCCACTTTTCTTATGACTAGTTTCTTGTGAGGGGGGAGATCTTTGAGAGATTGATCAGCATCCACTATAATGGTGTCATCTTCCTTGAAATCTCCTCGCAGCACGGCAAGTGCAATCTCGTTCTCAACCATCTGCTGGATCACCCTCTTGACAGGTCTGGCACCAAAATTAGGGTCAAAACCGAGGTTTCCGAGAAGCTCAACTGCCGTTGGAGTATATTGTAGGTAGATGTTCTTTTGTTTCATCCTCTCCTTCAAACGGTCCAACTGCAAGATCATAAAGAAGATAATAATTTGTAAGAACGACAGTTAAATGAACCATTAATACTATACATTACTTTCTGGATTTGGAATTTGGAATGCGTACCTGCATCTCCACAATGCGACTGATCTGTGTCTTGTCCAGAGGCTTAAATACGATGTATTCATCGATCCGGTTCATGAATTCAGGGCGAAATGTTTGCCTAGCCAATTCAATGACTTGCTTCTTCATCAGTTCATACACAGCCTCCTCTGTGTCATGTGTAGTTTGAAGCGTGTCCAGGATGAAGTGTGAACCAATGTTTGATGTCATAATCACAACTGAATTTGTAAAACTGACAGTCCTTCCCTGTGAATCAGTGATTCTTCCATCATCAAGCAGTTGCAACAGAATGTTGAAGACGTCCTGGTGTGCCTTCTCAATTTCATCAAAAAGCACTACAGAATAAGGTCTTCGTCGTACAATTTCAGTAAGCTGGCCTCCTTCCTCGTAACCAACATAACCAGGCGGCGCACCAACTAACCGAGAAACTGCATGCTTTTCCATGTACTCGCTCATATCTATTCTTACAAGTGCATTCTCTGTGTTGAAAAGATAACCAGCCAAAGCTTTTGCGAGCTCAGTTTTGCCAACACCAGTAGGACCCATAAACATGAAACTTGCTATAGGACGATTTGGATCTGATAATCCTGCTCTAGAACGACGAATAGCATCAGCCACGGATTTAACAGCGATATCCTGACCGACCACTCTCTTGTGCAAAACTTCCTCCAAATGAACCAATTTATCTCTCTCTGAATGCTGAAGGTTAGAGATTGGTATACCAGTCCATTTGCTAACAATTTCAGCAATATCAAGATCTGTGACTTCCTCCCGAAGCATTGATTTCCCAGACTGTTGGAATTCAGCAAGCTTCTGCTCAGCCTCTTGGAGCTGTTTTTGCAGGGAAATAAGTGTACCGTACTTCAGTTCAGCTGCGCGGCTCAGATCATACTCACGCTCTGCAGCTTCCATCTCCAAGTTGACTCTATCAATCTACAACAACATCAAGTAAATGAAGAAGAGCTCTGCAAGAATCAAGTTTCCATCATTCACAAACAAAAGCAGCTTACCTCCTCTTTAATTGAACTTATTTTATTCATTAATGATTTTTCTTGCTCCCATTGCACTGTTAACTCATTCTGTTTTTGCTTGAGTGAGTCTAAATCAGTTTCCAGCTTGCTTAGTCGTTCTTTGGAAGCTTTGTTGCTATCGTTTTTCAAGGAAAGCTTCTCCATCTCTAATTTCAGCACTGCTCTGTCCACCTCATCCAACTCCGTGGGTTTAGATGTTATCTCCATTTTCAGCTTTGCAGCAGCTTCATCAATGAGATCAATGGCTACAAGGAACCAGTAAAATCAGCTTGACTTACACGACTTAAATTGCTATCATTTTTCTTTAATTCAATGGTCCATCAGAATACCTTTGTCAGGCAAAAAACGTTCAGTGATGTACCGATCAGAAAGCATTGCTGCTGCAACAAGAGCACCATCAGATATTTTGACACCATGGTGCAACTCATAGCGCTCATGGAGTCCTCGAAGTATTGATATGGAATCTTCTACAGATGGCTGACCACAATACACTTGTTGAAACCTACGCTCCAATGCTGGATCCTTTTCAATGTACTTCCTGTACTCATTCAAGGTAGTAGCTCCAATACAACGGAGCTCTCCTCGACCCAGCATAGGTTTCAACAAGTTTCCAGCATCCATTGCCCCACCAGTAGCTCCTAGATTGTACAATACAAGAAGTAAAAACAAGCCAAAAAATCCGAGTAAACACTGAACCGGGACTATTGTAAGCTACCAAGTTGATTATCTAGTATGTATCTTATGAATAATCAAAATCCTTTCTATTGTTATAGATTTTTTGCGTTCATGCTACTGCACCATGATAGTATGGTACATAGAAGCCAAAAATATGAAACCCTATAGTTGGAAAACAAGCCAGTTTATGGAGATTTTGATAGCCTATGCACATACTAGCAATGCAGCTGATTATAGAAAGATAAAATGATTAAGGTGGTTAATTAATTATGATGATAGGTCCGACGAACCAATGCTATTTTCCTTCAGGCCATTTCATCTGCTAATCAATATTAGAACAAGAAAAAAATGACAAGCAATGGGGTTCCCAAGGATTGAAGTATAGATTTCATGCCAATTTTTGTCCTAACCTACTCATCAAGATCAAAACAGGACAAAATGATAAAAGTATGGTTACCAAGCATTTAAGTATCAGTTTCATTGGCTCACTTGAAGATATGAGATGGCACAAGTGAACTGAGCTGACATGGTAGTAGGGATCCTACACATGGTTGCTTGCTCTAAAACCATGTTAAATTTAACAGAGTATCTTGAAGGGCTTTAATTGCAGGAAAGTATCACACAATACTTGATTCTTAAAACTTATACAGAAAAAAATAGATTTTGTTTTCCACAAAGCTCATTTGATGTTTTATTAAATAACAGATGTTGATATTAGAAATATTTACTGGCATGACAATGTAATTCCAGAACTTGCCTACAGCTAAATAAGAGGGGAAAAAGTACTACCAAATAAGAGGAACTGACCCAGCAAGCCCATCATAGTCACAAATTTGTATTTGTACTGACTTAAAAGTTAATGGAATAGAAGGGAAAAACCAACCTGCACCAACTACAGTATGAATCTCGTCGATGAATAGAATGATCTGGCCATTGGAAGCAGAAACTTCTTTTAGTACAGCTTTCAATCTTTCTTCAAAGTCGCCACGAAATTTAGCCCCCGCAAGCAGTGAACCCATATCCAAAGATATCAGCTGTTGAAGAAAAAAAATTACCAAGGATAACGACAAATATAGTCCATTATCTATGCATCATAATAAATACAAAAGGCTGAAGAGTACTCTGAGTATTATTACATAGTAAGTTCTGCTAAGCAACCATCAGAAGGAAAGGGACAAAAAAATAGAATCTACACAGCCCTGCTCAATGGTACACCTTAGTCTAATCTTTGGGTCTCTACCATGAACATATGCAACCAATTTCATGGTACATTCTGATAGAGTGATTCTGACTAATGTGTAAGCACGGTTATACACTAAATTATATAACAAGAAAGAGTTATTCAGCATAAGAAAAAAAAATCCAGATAACTTGTTGCCATGTGAATGCTGAACAGATTATGTGATTACACAAAGACGGAGTCAATTAAAAAAACAAGGTTAAATTTTTCAGCACTTTGTTCTTAGATACCTGAATAATCAAGCACCTTTACATAATCTGAAACTATAAAAACTGACTCAAATCCAACTAGACACATAGTTTGACATATATGCAAATATAATTTCAGTACAGCAATATTGAGGCTCACCAATCACTAACCACAGCCCTTAAAAGTTTATGCAACAAAAATAGTTTGATGAATGCAAAAGTAGTAAGACAAAATTTCTAGTGTGAGCTTAGAAATTTCAAGTTTTAAGAAAGGTACAAGCAATACCATCCAACATATCACAATTTTACTACTTACGGACAAAAAGAATTAGTTTGGCTGCAAAAGCAGTTATTAAACTTGCTATTGTTACATAGATTCATCAAACAAGAAAATTAACATGTATCAATCATATTTGTTGAACAAATAATGAAACTTATGATCATATACTAAATAATTAATCATTATGTTTCTACATTACATGGATAATTTCTAAATATAAAAATTATTTTGTTATTGAACTGTTGCCCATACCTTTCTATTCAGTAATGGTTCTGGAACATCTCCTCTCACAATGCGTTGGGCTAATCTGTGAAGGATATTTTCGAAGGTTAAATACCATGCAACTATTGCCTCCATATTCGTGTGATGACAATTACAGCAGTTAATTTAACTATCTAATTAAAGTAATATTTGCACGATCAGCATCTTTATCTTGGTGTCTGATTAAGTTCAAGTCAGCTGACATTTTCAGAAAAATGATGGAAACATAAAATAGAGAATTACCCTTCAGCAATGGCTGTTTTCCCAACACCAGGTTCACCAATAATCACAGGATTGTTTTTTGTTCTCCTAGATAAAATCTGAATACAGCGTCGTATTTCATCATCACGACCTATAACAGGGTCCAGTTTACCACGTTTGGCAAGTTCTGTCATATCATTGCCATATTTCTCTAGTGCTTGATACTTCCCTTCAGGATCTACAATAAAGAAACCATTCCACAAAAGGCCATATAATATAATATAATATAATATAACCAATACAAAAGCATGCTGAATGATGGAAGGAATTTATGAACAAAGATTGATGATAGCTAGCATGAGAAGAAACCAATTGCAAGATGACAAACCATGTTAACACAAAAATACTTTTGAATCATTTGGCAATACTTAATACAGATCTGTAAAGGAAGAGATTCAGAGATATATCTCTTGGCTTCCGTAAGCATAAATTGTAGGGTTAGTTCACCTCCAATAGTCATTTCGACTTTATGTTTTTTCTTCTAACTTTGTCCAGATCCATTTACACATGATGAAAATTGGAGAAATAACTATCACATATAATAATTAAAATCAGTTTTTCCTTTGAGAAATGCCATATATTTTCATGTGCAGTTTTATGTTTGTGATATTTTCTTGATAGAACAGAAAACACGCATAGGAATTTCAAATTTAATAGACTAAATTACACAAATATGGTAACTGAACCAAGAGTATCAAAATTAAGAAAAACAGAAAATAATGAGTAGAAGACATACTTTGGTCAGTGACTCTTTGGCTTCCACGCACATCAGTCACCGCTTCCCTCAGCTCTTTCTCACTGAGTTTGAGATTCTTCAATAATTGTTGACCAAATCTTTTGTCTGACAAGAATGCCAGGACAAGATGTTCAACTGACAGAAATTCATCACTAAACTCCTTTTTAAACTTCTTTGCATTGTCAAAGAGTGTAATTAAGTTTTGTCCCAATATAGGCCCACTTGTGTCACCAATAACCTGCCATTTAAAGGAGCTATTGATTGGGTGTTCATACAAGATGCTTACAGCTAAACACCAATCATGCATTTATTCACCTTGGGTTGCTGTGAAATAAACTCATCTGTAGCTTGCAGAACAGATGTGTTGTCAACTCCAGCCTTAGTAAAGATTCTTCGAGCCAAACCATCTTTCTGCTCTAGAAGAGCTTTCATAAGATGTTCAGTTTCCACCACTTGCTGCTTATATTGTCGCGCAGCGTCTATTGCACCAATGATTCCATCCCATGCCATCTCAGTGGACTCTGTTTGAGTGACCTGGGAAAACATTATTGATTACAGGGCTTTGAGTTGATTACCAAATAGATTAGCAACTAGCAAAATAGATAAGTAAAACACATTTATGAGCTTAAATCTCCTAGAAGATGCATAAATGTGAACTTAGGCATAGTTATTCAATTATTGAAGCCCAACATCATACAAATAGATGATCTTAAACCTCATCCATATAAACATCAGATAGCATAAATCACTTTTTTTATACATTAGACAACAGGACAACAGCCCATACACACTCTTCAGTTGGTTTATAAGATCAGATGAATTCAACAGTAGGATCAAGTTTAGAATTTAAGTTGACATAGTTAAGACAAACTATATTGCTAGGAGTCCATCCAACTAATCCACAACTAATATCTAATAATCTGTTTACCAGGCTTAGTAATGTGATTGAAATGCATAAGAAGAATAATATAGAATTACATTTAATTAGTATTGGTAAAAGACCCGTCATGGCGAACTAATCATGGCCGATCTCAAGCCTGAATAAAGGAGGAGAGTTGTGTTAGGTTGCCGACCAATGTTAAAACTAAGTCAAATGTTCAATGAATGGATCCATTAAACTATTGTATTAATGCTAGGTTGTTTCCTTGTAAGGAACGCGTTCTTGGCAAGCACCACTACCTCTCCAGAACTTGAGTGTAGGGCTAAATATGTAAGAGTTCGCGTTGCAAGTCCAACAATAACATATGGACAAGGACCGTTACATCTCCATAAGAACTCGGATGTCGTGTTAAATAAGCAATAGTTCTCACACCATAAGTTAAATAAGAATAAATATTATAGGAAAAACTAATAGTCTAAGATTTGGAATATAAATCATAGGAACTCTCACTAGTAAATCAATAGAAGTAGTAGATGTGATAATTAGAAGAATAATTAATATTTTGTGTGTACAAGAGAAAAAATGAATAGACGAGAAGACAAAGATGATAGAGAACTTGTGTTTTAAGTTAAAATACGTAAAACAAGAAATGAAGTGGATATTATTGTAGATAGTTTGTTAAAAAATGAAATTATAGGAGTAGTCAAAAAATGAGATAGAATTTAAGCTCTCAAGATAGTAATGGAGAAAGAAACTATGAACGTAATTAGCATATATGCACATCATGTAGGATTAGATAAAACTACCAAATTAAGATTTGGGAACAACCTAAATGAAGTATTACAAAACATTCCGTCAAATGAAATGATTTAAATAGGAGGCGATCTAAGTGAGCATGTCGTAGTAAAAAATTATGAATACGAGAGGATACATGGGGGGTTATGGGTTTGAAACGAGAAATGAAGGGAAAACTATATTGGATCTTGCGATAGCATATGACCTTATATTAGTTTATATATTTTTTAAGAAAGAAAAGAACACTTAATCACGTTCAAAAGTAAAAATAATAAATCATAAATTGACTTTCTTATAGTTAGAAAGAGTAATAAAAAGATTTGTAAAGATTGTTGGTCATCCCTAGAGAAAACTACCTAACATAGGTTAATAGTGTTGGATATACGTCTTGAGCATATTATCAATAGAAGAAAATATATACGACTCCTATAATTAAGTGGTGAAAGTTAAAAAATAGAAAACAAAATACATTTAAGGACAAAGTAGGAATACAAGTATTAGATAAAATATACAGTGGCTCTAATACGAATAAGATTATATCAAAGTTAAAAATAATAACTAAGAATGTACTCGGTAAGTCAAAGGGACATGCACCACCAAGTAAGGAAACTTGGTGGTGGAATGAGAAAGTACAAGAGAAAGTAAAAGAAAAACAAATAACTTATAACGAATTATATATTTGTAAGAATAATGAAAATATAAAAAAATATGCAATAACTAAAAAACAGCTAAGCAAGTAATGAATAAAGCAAAGAATGAAACTTTTGAACAATTATATTGAAAATTAGATAGAAAAGAAGGGGAAAGAGACATTTATAGAAAAACTAAAGTGAGAAAAAGGAAGACAAAAGATTTTATCCAAATAAAATGTATTAAAAATGAATGCAATAGGATACTAGTAAACAATAGAGAAATAAAACAACGCTGAAAAGGTTTTTTCATCAAATTTTTAATGAAGGTTAAAGTGACTAATAATTTAAATAGGTTATATGAGTATAAAAAATTAAATCTTTATTATCCAATTCAAATTTTAGAAATATAACAAGCATTAAATGGGATGCACAATGAAAAACCATTCAACCAAATGATATTCTAACAGAGATATGGAAGTGCCTAAGAAAACAAGATATTAAATGGTTTACAAAATTATTTAACATGATATTGAAAGAAAAAAATCTGCTAGGTAAGTACTTTAGTTCCCTTATATAAAAACAAAGGAGACGTGCAAAATTATACAAACTATAAGGATATTAAATTAATGAGTCATACCATAAAACTTTGAAAAAGAGTAATAGAAAAAAGATTAACTCAAAATCAATTTGGACTCATGCCTATAAGGTCGACCATAGAAGTCATACATCTTCTCAGGCAACTAATTTAAAAGTATCGGGAGCAAAAACAAGTTTTATATTTATGATAGAGTGCCAAAAGATCAGATGGAGAATTCTAAAAAATAGAGGTATTAACGTAATCTATATTGAACTAATTAAAGATATGTACGAGAATGTAACGACCAAAGTTAAGACTTCAGGCGCATTAACTGAAACATTTCCAATAAAGATAGGATTACATCAAGGATCAACTTTTCCTATCACTTTACACTAATTATGGACGAACTTAGGCACACATTTAAAATATAACACTGTAGTGTATGTTGTTTACAAATTATATTATTTTGGTAGTTGAGACACGTGAACGAGTAAATGCTAAATTAGAATCCTGACGGAAAACACTAAAAGCGAAAAATTTTAGACTTAGTGTAGTAAAAAACTAAAAATAGAATATATGAAATTTAAGTTTAACAATATTAGACATAATGACACAATTGTTAAGATAGGAGATGACGAGTTTTTTAAAATGAAGAGTTTTAAGTATTTAAAATCATTTTTACAAAATGATAAAGGGATTGAGAAAAATGTCTTCATAGAATACTAGTAGGATGGTAAAATGGAAGAGAACATCGAATGTTTTATGTGATCGTAAAGTATTTCTAAAACTTAAAGGAAAGTTATACAAAACAACGGTTAGACCTGTTATGTTATATGACGCTGAATGTTGAGCTATACTTGAGTACATGAGCAGAAAATAAAAGTTGCAGAGATGAAAATGTTAAGATGGATATGTAGCCATACGAGGAGGGACAAAATAAGAAATGAAAGAATTAGAGAGAAAGTCAGAATTGCATCTATTGAGGGAACACTCGACACTTTTAAGATGATGCAGACATATACTTAAACGACTAATAAATGCTCTAGTTAAACGATGTAAAACTATAATAAATACGCACATCAAACGAGGAAGAAGACCAAAAAAGATTTTGTTAACAACAATAAAACAAGATAAAATTTATTAAGTACAAATGATGACATAGTAAGAGATATAGTAGGAGATAGAATCTAATGACATAAAAGGATCCATATAGGCGACCCTTTGATTGTTGTTGTTGTATTGGTTAATTCCCATTAGCCAACATGGAATTGAGTTACTTATCAAGCATGGACCTGAAAACAAAAGACATAAAAGAAAGAATGCACCACATGGCAGTTCTTTGCATTATTTCCTATGCAATTATCCAGAACAAGTTGAAGTCCAAACCAACAAGACACAAAACTCTGTTTCATTTGAAAAAGAAGTATCAAAAATTTATTAGCTCATAATGGAAAAAATCTCAGTAGTTTTTGTACTATTTTTTCATGACTTTGCTCCAACCATTTGATGTAAGTGACTTCTCTATATAAGAGTACTAATATAAATTAACACGAATAAGTGCAGCTGAAAAGAGAGAAAGAAAAATGTATCTGACTAGTTTTACCTCGTTATGCAATGTCAACTCACCTCTAGATGTCTCATGTGGAACTACTGAAGCTACCACCATCTCAATGTAGATTAGCTTCCATGATTACGAGGTTAAAAATGGAAATTTTAGGGAATACAATGACAACCACCACGCTCTAATTGATCTCACCGAGGACCTTCCTAGCTGACCACATCACTTTTAAATTTGGCCATTTATAATGTTCCAGTATATTTATGTTTTTCTCTTTGAACTAACCTAGTCTCACCTCTAAGGATCTAGTGTTGCATTGCTGAAGCTACCACCCATCTCAATGCAAATTATTTGCATGACTATGAAATCGAGAAGGATCCTTTTAGCGATTAGTATAGCCAAGCAAGTTTGTTATTAAACTATCATTTGTAGAACCAATTGTTAGTGACGGCAGCACTCCCGCTGCTCCAAGGTGCAACTTTCCAACTGCTCGTATATTATCTTCTAAGACCGTCCACCGTAGCAATCCAATGAAGCAATTCAATAAATGCAAGCATCACCTCATCCTTCATCACGCCGCACATTCAACTTTTCATACAGTGTATCTATAAGCCCCATTAATGATGAGCAAGAAAAACATACAAAATAAGTAAAATCCGAAGAATATATAGGCAGCAGAAGGCAAGAAACAGAGCGATCGATCGAGAAGTAACACAATCAACTCATTCCCAATGAGGAAAAGAGTGGGAATACCTGAGATCCGCCGCCATGGTTATAGCGAAGAGGGGTGGAGGAGTGGAACTGGCGACGGTCTAGGCCCTTGTCCAAGGAGCAGCCGAGTAAGCTCGGGCCTCCAACCAAGGGTGAGTACGGGCGGGCACCGGAGAGTGGAGCCGCAGGGCTGGCCGCCGGCGCGGGGTGTGAGGAGAGGGCGGCGCGGAGGGAGGAAGAGCGGCGGCGGCGCGCCGCGGCCGAACAGGCGGACCGGGCGAGCTTGGCGGTTGCTGCGCGGCCGAACATCGAGTCGACTAGGGTTTAGGAGTTCTTCCACGGCGGTGGAATTCAAACTGCAGAGGAGGTCGGTAATATGTAAACTGCGGCCTGTCAAAGGAGAAAGCTGTGGAAACGTTCAGAAGATTCTCGACTGATCGAAATAGAATGTTTTTACATTTTGACCCCTAATATTTCGAAGTTTTACCATTTGTTACCGCGCGAGTAACCAATGTCCGACAACCTACGTGCAGGTGTATTTTGAAAAAAATGATCACTGTGAATTTTAATAATCTAATCATTTCAGTCCAAAAAAAACCTCCTATTTTTATTATTATGAAAAATGCCCTGCTTTTTTAAAAAAATTTAAAATAATATCTCCCATCTTGAAAATATTCCTGTCCAACTTTTTATCTTTTTAAATAATTTTGATTGACTAACTAACATTTAATTTTTGCAGTTTTGATTAAAATTATTTAGATTTGTTCCAGATTAATTAATTGGATAAGCTTAAATAACTCAATAAATTGAATAAATAATTTTGAATTTAACTTGTTAATATTCATAGTTTGTGAATTATATTTATTAATAAAATTTTCATCAAACTTATAAATAAATATAAATTTTTATAATGAATAAATAAATTTATAATATCAAATTTGCTAACTAATAAAAAATATTAAAATTTCAAACAATCAAACACATTTAAATTAAAACTTTCAAACTAAATTTAAATCAAACTTGTAAAAATCAAATTTAAATATTTATTTTAAACTCAATTTACCTTGATTTAGTTGCCCTATAAATAAATTAAAATTATATATATATATATGACTTAACTCGACTCAAGTAAACTAGTCTAGAACTCTAATTATGAAAGTTTGTCAAAATGACTGCAATAGAAATTACTAATGTTATCAGATTGATTAGTTAACAAAAAAAGTTAAAGCAATGACTAAAGATAATCATAATCCTGAATCTATAAATCCAATTTTATCATAGAACATATTATATCATATCATTATCACATCAAAAATAAAAAAATAAATAATTTTTATAAACTTCTACTAATAATCATAAGCCCAAAAAATAATCTCGCTCATTCACACATATTAATTAATTTATTAATAATATATATTAGTTTTATTTAATAATTTTTAATAAATATAATTATTTCTAACTGTTTTACACATTTAAAAAATTATTTTTTAAAAAAAGGTTTAGGCCGTTTGATTTTGATGCAAATTTATATAATTTAAAAAAAATAAAAAAAAAAAATAAAGTAGACGTTAGCTACCATATGTAGGGTTCACTTCTAAACAATTTTTTTAAAAAAAAATATGCTGAAACCAGTATCTAAATTGAGATACTAGATTTTTGGATTTTAAAAACTCACTAACTTTACAATGTTTCTGTATTCATAAAATCTAATTTTTTAAATTTGTAAACTAAGTATTATCGGTATTATAAGATTGCGTTTGATTCAAATTATAATATATAATTTTAATTATATGATTATCAGATAATTACAGAACTATAATTATGAAGAATAAAACACAATCAAAGTACTCGGCATCCCGAGCAATTCCTTCGGAACCAATGTTCAAACTAAAAAAAATGATAATTTCAGTTAGTCTGATTGACTATCTCTAGGAGTGATCAGTCCGACCCTATGAAAATTTTTCATTGACCACTAAGATAAATCAGGAAGTGCATGCGACAACTAGTCCAGAAGTCCAGCATTCTTTTGATTATGTCTCCTATTTGGAAGAAAAAATCCTATAAATACGTCGTAGGTAGGATTCAAACTATAAATACTTAGATAATAACTCAAATATCTTACTGTGACACCATAGCCTGGGAACCAATGCTCAAACTCAAGATGGTAAAAAAGCGAATACGCTTACCCCCAGCGTCCCCGCCAACCCGTACCAGAGCCAACACAGAGGAGCTAAATCACGGACGGTTACTAGCCTTTGGAATAGTGATTAGCACATAAAGGAGACATTTACCGAGATTTAAACCTCGTGAAATTGATTTGGATCATAATTATATCATGAAATCGTACCATCCTAAAAAAAAAACTTTTAATAATTTATAGTACTTGATTAATAATTCAAAAAAACTTAAAAAATCATTTGCATATATATATATATATATATATATATATATATATATATATATATAGATGATATTATTACTCGTATAAATATAAATATAAATTTACTAATAATTTAACTATTAATACTAATAGAATGAGAATGAGAATAAAAATAAAATTCATCAAATTATATAGATTTAATTGATTATATAAATATAAAAATTATTCCTAAATTATTATTTACTACTACTATATTTTATTATCATTTCATTTCTTCATTTTCAAATCCACAAACTAAAAACCCAATTATATTTTCATATTACAATAATTAGGGGTGGGGGTTAGAATATTGATTCGGTGTAGACAACCATATCAATTTTTCAACCCTAGAAATGACATTGTTGCCAAGGGCCAGCGGTCGTTGCCCCAACAATGACATGATCGTGCAAAGCAGCAACCATTGCCCCACCAAACAGTAACGCGGTTGGGCAACTGAGTAGTTATGTGATCGAGTTCGGATCCTCTGGACCAAATTTCCCTGGACCACCCCTGGACCACAAAATTCATACAAAAAGGGTATCACGTGCAAGGCGCATGCTCGCAAGTCACGCGGTTAGTCTGCTCAAACGCGAGAGGAGGCAGCGAGCTGAGCCCTAGCCTCCGTTGCCCCCCCCCCCCCTCCTTCTCCGTCGTCGACAGCTTGAGCTTTCCCATCCCAGACGCAGAGGAGGCTGGAGCCCTAACCTCACGTCGGCGGCGGAAACCTCTCTCACCCACAAATTTCCCGACGGCGGAAAACCCTCACGCGCATAGATTTCCCAGCCCTATCTCCTCGCGTCACTGACGGCCTCCAGCGTCACCGGCGGCCTTCAGTGTCCCCGACGTCCTCTAGCGGTCATCAACCTCCGGCGAGAGGGTTTCAGCTGCTGCTCGGAATTCCAGAGGTGGGTGTGAACAATTTTTAGCAAAGTTTCATTTATTTGCTTCCTATTTAAATGATTGAGTTCCAGATTTGATGTTAAATTTTGTTGATTAAGCTCCTACATGATACTGATACAGCAAGAAAAAATTACAATTAAAAAAATAAAATGTAACCCTCATTGTTCGAAACATTTTACATCTTTATATTGTGCTATTATCTATTATGGATTGGCATATGATGTTGGAATGTGGTTGTAACATTGATCAGCATGCTATATGTGTATCTGTGTATATTCTGTGTTTGTTGCATGCACACGAAAATCCTCTGCTACGCATGCTGTAATCTGTATTACTAAAGAAAAGTTGGACATACAATAATTTGACATAAAATTGTTGTTTTTAGATGCTTCTTTTGTGGTTGTTTTTTTTGTCCTAAATATAATTTTTTTACAGGATCAAAGTAATTATCATGGAGGGTGAATCTACAAGTTGTCGTCATTTGAATTTTGAAGGAAATAAAGATATTCTGGAAGGTGACTTTGATGTTATTGACGAAGGTATTAAAAATCATATTGGGAATGTATTGAGCTTCAGTATATCAAATGCTTTGTTTGAGCTTCATATTTCCCTTTTTAGCCATCTTGCTTTGTTTGTTTGATTGTATAGGCTTGAACATTGAAGCAGATTTGGATATACCACAAATAGGATTGGAATTTGGGACAGAAGAAGATGCATATCAATTTTATTTGGCATATGCTAAAAAAGATGGATTTGGTGTAAGGAGAGGTAGAATCCACAAGGATGAATCGAGTAAATTACTTGATAGGGTTTTTTATTGTTGTGCCCAAGGTAAAAGAGGAAAAGACAAACGAGATCTTTATGTCAAAGTAAGTCGTGATGAAACAAGGTTTGGTTGTGAGGCTAAAATGAAGATTTGTAATCGGAAAAAAATAAGTTTACTGTGGTGCAGTTTGTTAAAGAACATAATCATTATCTCTCAAGTCCAAACAAAACACACCTCTATAGAAGTCATAGGAATATATCTTCTTCTGCAGCGATATAGATTGAGATGGCAAGCGATGTGGGAATCCCCCCAAAAGAATCTCATGATCTTATGGTGAGACAAGTAGGTGGGAGGGAGAATTTAGGATTTATTCCTGAGGATTATAAAAACTACTTGCGATCCAAAAGAACAATAAATATGAGAGTAGGGGATACAGGGGGTGTATTGGAATATCTGTAGAAAATACAATTCGATGATCCTAATTTTTTTATGCTATCCAAGTTGATGAAGATGATTTGATTACTAATATTTTTTGGTCTGATGCTAAGATGAGAGCTGATTATGCTAATTTTGGAGATGTTGTTTGCTTTGACACAACCTACAGAAAGAATAATGAAGGTAGGCCAATTGCATTGTTTGTAGGTGTTAATCATCATAAACAATCCATACTTTTTGGTGTCGCTTTATTATATGATGAAACCAGTTTGACCTTTGAGTGGTTATTTGATACATTAACTAGAGCTATGGGTGAAAACAAGTCAACTACTATTCTTACAGATCAAGATGCAGCAATGACAAAGGCATTAGCTTCCAGATGGCCTCAAACACATCATCGTTTGTGCATTTGGCATATTTATCAAAATGTTGTTATACATTTGAATGTAGTTTTTTCTATGTTTAGAGACTTTGCTAAAGATTTTGCCTCATGTATATATGATTTTGATGAAGAGGAAGATTTTATTTCAGCATGGAACATGATGTTAGCCAAGTATACACTTGAAGACAATGATTGGTTGAAGCGCATGTACAATATCAAGGAAAAATGAGCTTTAGTATATGGACGATAAATGTTTTGTGCGGATATGACTACAACCCAAAGAAGTGAAAGCATGAATAGTATTGTGAAAAAGTATGTCACTTATAAACACAAGTTTTTAGACTTCTTCAGTCACTTCCAAGGGCTTCTTGATGATCGTCGATATGAGGAATTAAAAGCTGATTTCAAATCAAATACAACTGTTCCTTATTTAATGTTTCCAATTGAGATTTTAAAGCATTTTAGTGAAATTTATACTCCTGAGGTATATAAGTGCTTTCAACAAGAGTGGTGTTTATCTCATGATTCTAATCTAGAAATTTGTGAGGATGTTGATGCATTTACAAATATAAAGTTACTTCTCACAAAAGGAAAAACCATCATATAATTACACTTGATAAGAAGTGTGAAAAAATTGAGTTTAGCTGTAGAAAATATGAATTTGCTGGAATTTTGTGTTCTCATATTCTGAAAATATTTACATGAAAAATATCATGAAGATCCCAAGTGATTATGTATTGAAAAGGTGGACAAGAAGAGCAAAAATTGGATATTTTGGAGTTAATGATTCAACGCCCAACAATGCTAGTTTGGATCCAAAAGTACTTCAAAACATGCGTTACAAAGAGTTGTGTGGGTTGAATGTTCAATTGGTTACCAAGGCAACAGAAAGGGATGACACTTACATATTTGTTAAAGATGCTATGTTGAGCTTGTGTAAGATAGTGGATGATAAGTTACAAGGTAATGAATCAAATGTACAACAATCAAATGTGAGCCAACCATCCTGGGAATTTGATTATGGTGAAGGGAACTCTATTGGAGTGAAAGGGATTCAAATGAAGAAAAAAACGGTGTCAGGTAAGAGGTTGAAAGGTGGGTTAGAGAAGATTTCAAGGAAAAGAAAAGTAGCGAGGAAAACAAACCAAGCTTCAACAATTGTAATGGTTTATATTCCATAACTTTGCAAATTTGGTTTATTTGGTATTATTTGTTGTTAAATTCGAATAACTTAAATCATTCTATTTTTTATAACACAGGGTGTAAATCAAAGTATTTCCAACGTGGCCAACGTACAATGTGACCGGATCATTCATTAAGTTGGTATTTGTTTTACTTATGTTAATCTAAGCTAATTTATATTATAACTATCTAAGATTGTATTTGATTTTTTTTTGTTTTAGCCTATAAATTCTGTGCCAACAATTGGTAGCTCTGTTGGTAGTGTCAATATGACTGAGACTCAATTTCCACCATTATTAGCATCACAATTTTCTCAGGTATATATACATCTTAGTTATCATAAGTTTCTTTAATTCTGATTGAAATTTGTAATAGATACTGTGCCAACACTATCTCTTTAATTCTGTGCCAACACTATCTCTTTTGAATAAAAGGCTATGAATCTAGTTTAGTGCAGTTTCATTACTGTGTTCCATCCAGAACCATTATCTCTTCGCCAGCTATGAACCTGAGCACTAGTATGTGCCCCATGAAAATCATCCCTACTATTTCCAGACTGTCCATAGTGTCCTCTACCTCTAGATCTACCTTCTTCAATACCAGAAGACCATGTTTGCTCATTATCAACTTCATTAAAACCACTACTTCCCTTTGAGCCATCTCGACCTCTTCCTCTTCCCCAATTACTTTGAGTAGTCCCATCAATAAGAAAATTGCTAGACTTTCAAATAATAGATATATCACCAAGAGAGCTGCTTTTCCCCCCTCCCGGTCAACGCACACCCTCTCCACCTCCCCTCTCTCTCCCTGCCAAAAGACGCATGTAGCCTCCTTTTTGTTTTTTTATTTTTTTATTTTTTTTATTTCATTTAATTCTCATTTAGTTTTAATTTTTAATTAATTTTATTTAAAAATAACTCTCATACAATTATATTTTTAATTTTATTTAATTTTATTTTTTTAATTAATTTAATTTATTATTTTGTATCAATACTTTATTTTTCAATTTTATATAAATTTTATTTAGTTTTTATTTTTTTAATTAATTTAATTTATTATTTTTTATCAATACTTTATTTTTCAATTTTATATAAATTTTATTTAATTTTTAATTTTTAATTAATTTAATTTATTATTTTTTTCATAATACTTATATTTTTTTCAATTGATTTTTTAAATTTTATTTTTTTATTAATTTTTTTAATCAATTTATTTATCAATTTTTTTTATCAGTTTTATTTTTTCAATAATTTTTTTATATGTTTATATGTCAAGGGTTGAAAGGGGGGTCATTTAAAGTGATGAGAGATTTTGACATGTGTCAAGGGTTGGAAGGGGGGTCATTTAAAGGGATAAAAGATTTTGACATGTGTCAAGGGTTAGAAGTGAGGTAATTTAAAGGGAGGGGAAGTTCTGACATATGTCAAACATTGAAGAGGGGTAATTTAAAGGGAGGGGGGTGTTTTGACAGATGTCAATGGTTGGAGAATGACGAATTTAAATGGAGGGAGTATTTTGACAGGTGTCAATGGTTGGAGGATGGGTAATTTAAAGAGGGTGAAAGATTTTGACATGTGTTATATGTCAATGGTTGGAGGGAGGGATGATTTTAAGGGAGAGAAGATTATGACATGTGTTAATAGTTGGATGCGGATAATTTAAGTGTCAAATTAGGAATGTAATTTAAAGGAAGGGAGTAATTTAAAAATTATATAAAATAAAAAAAATTAAAAATTTTGATAAAAAAATAATAAACAAAATTGATTAAAGAAATAAAACTAAATAAATATTAAAAAAATTAAAAACATAATAAATAAAATTAATTAAAAATAAAAACTAAATAAAAATTAAATAAAATTAAAAAAATATAAGTATTAATGAAAAAATAATAAACAAAATTAATGAAAAAATAAAACTAAATAAAATTAAATAAAATAAAAAATATATATAAGTATTAATGAAAAATAATAAATAAAATTGATTAAAACTTTAAACTAAATAAAGATTTTAAAATATATAAACTAAATAAAAATTTTAAAATATATAAGTATGAATGAAAAAAATTAAAAATAAAATTAATTTTAAAAATAAAACTAAATAAAATTAAACTAAATAAAAATTTAAAAATATATAAGTATGAATAAAAAAATTTAAAATAAAATTAATTAAAAATAAAAAATTAAAATTAATTTAAAATAAAAAATTAAAAATTAAAAATATGTAAGTATGAATATATAAGTATGAATTAAAAAAATTAAAAATAAAATAAAAAAATTAAAAAAAAAAACAAAAAAAAAATTGAAAAGGAGGTTACATGCGTCTTTTGGCGGGGGAGAGAGGGGAGGTGGAGGGGGTGTGCGTTGACCCGGGGGTGGGAAAAGCAATTTGCATCACTCTATCAGATTTTGCACTGGTTTGAATACAACCTATTCTGGAGAGTTACATATCATCAGTGACGAATCCAGAAATTCAAATATGGAGGGGCGATCATGAAAAACAAGGGGCAGTATCCTCTATCTCCACCGGTAGAGCTATATCACTTATCAGATGTTCCACTAGTGGGAATACGACCGATTCTGGATCACCTGCATATCATAGTTTGGAAGTAGGCTTCTGTCGAGTAGGCTACATTGGCAAAGTACATAAGCAATTTTGGAGGAAGGTTGTCTGAGCCATGCACACAGTGCTCCACAAAAGGTCTGCTAAGAATCACCCACGGAGAACCTGTTTACAATATCTAAAGGATAAGTACTAAAATGGCAACAATAAATTTTTCCTTGTAATTCTTGCTGATGTGTGCAGTTTACATTTGTTTCGGCTTCCTTTATTGTTTCGATTTCCTAATAGTTAACAGTTATTTATTGTTATAGGTGCAATTCTCATTTGTGCAGTTTGCTGGACCACCTCCTACAACCTCCTCCCCTTAGACATCAACGATCTCGTATGTGTTTATGTCTATTTATATGTGCACCTGAAATACTAGTTAATTTATTGATATGATTTCCTTTTTTGTCATGTCCCAAATGCTTTAGGAGTTATTTTGGCTTTTGCTCAACCGGTCCTCATATTTGTTACTATAGATCCACATTGAAAAAGGAAGACAACACTGAAATTGAGCTATCTGTTTAACATTTTATCAGAATTTGAAGACGTTATATTTTTTGTTATGTCTTGTTGGTGAACAAATACGAAGGTGTTATTTTGTTCCCAAAACATTTAATATGGTTATTGTAAAAATTGTAGCATATACTTTAACTAATAGTTTGTTGTTGGAATTTATTGTTGCAGTTAGTTTTAATGTATTTTTGGCTGTTGCATTTGTTTAAGAAGGAATACCACCTTTCAACATCTGTCAAAATTAATTTGCATGATTCCTTTCTGCAGCATCAAGTTCTGACCAGCCTAGATTTTTCTTTCATCAAGCCAACTGGAGTTTGCGCTCAATGAGAGTGTTTGAAGTTCCATTTCCCACATATTTAGAATCCGAAGAAAACTCTGAGAAGAAAACTCTGAGCATGATTGTATTAGATCACTTAGGCTGCAAGTACAACGTCCAACCCAACGCCCATCACTACTATCATAAGGCTTTGTCCAACAGTTTCAACATTTTCTCTATTCAATATAATATTTTGATCATCAATATTACTACTGGTATAACTTTTAAAATTTCCAGCTTTCTGAAGCTTTTTTCTCTTGCAAAGCACAGATTGTTTTTGTATTGAATCATCATATTCTTTATTATAATTCAACCATTTTCTCAACCAAAAGGCTTAACTCAAACAAAATCGTAGCCACCCAGCATCAAACAGACATCAACAGCAACCATTGCAACACAAGCAAACCAATCAACCCTTGATGTGCATTACCTTATTAGATAGTAAATATTCTTGCTTGGATTTCACTTCAACAACAACCATTGCAACACAAGCATGATATTCCTTTCAATACAATTTCACATTCTTGCTTGACTGAAAAAGTATCAAAGATGAGAACTAAATTCCAAAAGAACAACACAAAATAAATCATTACAATATTTTCAAACCATTATATAACATGTTCCACAACATCCATCTTAACAAAAAACTAATTATCCTATGACATTACAACACCAACATTAGTCAATACTAATTAACCACCTAAACTAACAAACCACATTACAACCGTCAACTGATTCTTACAAACAGTTAATATGTCATATTACAACAACAATATTACTTAACACTAATTAACAAGATCGAACTAACAAAGTAATAAGGTAAACGACCAAAAGAGTTAGATTCACTATAACTAATATCCAGACCATTGATGGTACATTTGAATTTCCTAGATTATGTCTACAAGAAGCAATAAGTTCACTACCTAACCTTGACTCTATTTTTCCTAACCTTCCACGACATATTTCATTGTTGTCTTCATCAGACAAAGTATCGGCTACCACCCACTTTTGCCAGCCATGTTGCCCACATCGATAATACCTCCTTCTGGGATTTTTGGTCGATCTAGAAATACATACCCATGTTCTTCGTCCACAGTCCCTGCATGATACATGTTCAAATTTCGTATTTTCGATGGAGTGGTAACTTGCTGATGCCATGAAATACTAACCTATTAAGCAAACAAGAATTACTTAGAATCAAATATTTTTAAACGAGAATTAACTAATATCCAGACCTGAATGAATTAAAAAAAAAGGACATAAGCTATTTTGTGGAACTAAATGTTAAGTTCATTTAGATTGACTCAATGAATAGGTCCTCATGTCATACTGTTGTCGTATATTCTTATGTGGCGAAACCTATACTTATACTTAAGAGTATAAGTATATAACAGTGAGGGAGAAACCAATCCTCTACTATGTAGCAGAGGATTTTTGTGTGCATGCAACAAACACAGAATATACACAGATATATATATAGCATGCTGATCAATGTTATAACCACATTCCAACATCATATGTCACTTCATAATAGATAATAGCACAATATAAAAATGTAAAATGTTTCGAACAATGAGGGTTACATTTTATTTTTTTAATTGTAATTTTTTCTTGCTGTATCAATATCATGTAGGAGCTTAATCAATAAAATTTAACATCAAATCTAGAACTCAATCATTTAAATAGGAAGCAAATAAATGAAACTTTGCTAAAAATTGTTCACACCCACCTCTGGAATTTTGAGCAGCAGCTGAAACCCTCTCGCCGGAGGTCGACGGCAGCTAGAGGACGTCGGGGACGCTGGAGGCCGCCGGTGACGTTGGAGGCTGTCGGCGATGCGAGGGGATAGGGCTGGGAAATCTGTGCGCGTGAGGGTTTTCGGTCGTCGGGAAATTTGTGGATGAGAGAGGTTTCCGCCGCCGGCGTGAGGTTAGGGCTCTAGTCTCCTCTACGACTGGGATGGGAAAGCTCAAGCTGTCGACGACGGAGACGGAGGGGGGGGGGGGGGGGGGGGGGACGGAGGCTAGGGCTCGGCTCGTTGCCTCCTCTCGCGTTTGAGCAGACTAACCGCGTGACTTGCGTGCACACGCCTTGCACGTGATACCCTTTTTGTATGAATTTTGTGGTCCAGGGGTGGTCCAGGGAAATTTGGTCCAGATCCGAACTGTTATGTGATCATCTCATGAGTGGTAGCGTCGCTACTTAATGGGACAGTGGCCGCATCGCTATTGTCGAGTAGTGTCGCCATTTGAATAGGAAAAAATAAGTTTAGGGACTTAAGAATTAGGGTTATCTTTGTCTTTAAGCGTTTGGCTTGGTTGGGAGTGAGTGGGGAGGGGTTGCTTGCTCTTGCTCCGGTCATGTGGAGTGCCGACAGCAATGAGTGCGGAGAGGCCGAAAGTGGGAGATAAAGGTAAAAGTTACTATGTTTTTCTTTTTTATCTAACCTGCTGTGTTTTTCATTTGTTGGGCTTAATGAAATTTTTTATGTGGCCCAGTATGCCCAGACTAGGCCTCCACTGTGCCCACATTCCGCCCCTAACAAAACGATAACATTTTTCCTAACACATTCGGCCTCCAGTGTACCGATCCTGTTCCGATTTCACAGTCAAAAATAATCTTACACAATCCAGCATGATTTAATATTTCCAAATCATAAGATCTTACAATCCTACGATGACCAAGCTCCATCCACAATGCGCCGTCCAAGTGCCTTAAAACCATCTTTAGAAATGTCTCTGCTAGGAATGACCCTGTCAGCATAGGCAGAGTAGGCAAGCCATAATTAGGTAGGCGTCCTATCATAAGCAGCCACTGCAAATGTATGACTATGATAGATAAGTCTTAATTAAAGGGAGATGTCATGGCAGGGGCATTGTCTGTGCGGCCTGAATCATCTTGCGATACATCCTTGTCAATGCCGGTCCTCTCACTTACATAACTTAATTAGAGGATCAATCACATAAAAGAGATAAAAAACAAACATCCCTAATAAGCCTATGTTTGAATAAGAGCAAAGGAAGATTAAAGGGAAGAGAAGGAAAATAAAATATTCACCGTTCTTTATTTGGGAGGAAGTAGGTACCTGTGTGCTATTATTGGTTGGGAAGAAAGATTAAGAAAGAAAAATAAAGATTAAATATATAAAATTATCTTTAACAAATCATCATAAATTTATTTTAAAAATTTTAATTATATTAATAATATTAATGATAATAATAATATGTTAAATGTATATATATATATATATATAAATTAAGTTTTTTATAATTTTTTAATATATATATATATATATATATATAGATTAATTGGATTAGGCTTTGCAAAAAACCATTAATTAATTAATTAATTAAGTTTTTAATTAAAAACCTAACTTTTGGTGTGTCCCTGCTCTTCTCTCCCTTCGCCTGCATGGTATATTTGCCGTTAATCTTCGCTCTCCTCTTCCCTATCGAGTAGTCGACGAATCCGGTTAAACGCTTCCTCTAATCCCTAGGGTACATGTCATTGTTGCTGCCCGTCGAGAAAGCCCCGACCATCTCCTCCTCAAGCTCTGGTAGCTCGAGGATAAAATTGGAATAAATTTTATTTGGATTCCCCTTCCTCTTTTTTAGAACATCCACACCAGCTTTCTTATCCAAAATACATAATTTATGGTAAAAAAGTTAATATTTATGGAATAGAATTTATTCTCTAAATTTAGAGAATTACTATTTATAAATATAAAATTTAAGGAATCATAGGCTAGTTGATGTAAAATTTTTTTAACTACCATATCTAAAATTTAGGATACCGCTGCACAAAGTTAAAGCTTATCACCTCCTACAAACAAGAGTAAAAATTTCCCTTCCCCTGGTTTATCTTTCCCTCCTCTTCCCTCACCTCCTCCCAAATCCCAATCTTGTTCTATTCATTTTATTTCTCGGATTTCATTCGATGCCTTTTCTCATACATAAAAATGTTTAGTTCACTTCTTGTGTTCAAGAAAAGGAAACAGTGGGTGTTTATTGTAGCATGGAATTGTAAGAAAGCATTTAATTCCAGCAACAACTTTGCCGACACAATTGTGTCCTTTTAACTCATAGTAAGCTGAATCTCTCCATCCATGGTTTGAACCAGTATGAAATTTGACTTTCATGGTCAACTGGTCAATATTCATAGCACCTCTTAGATCGATGTAGGCCAAAGCCTTTAATTCCAGCAAGGCTTTAAACCATGGAATTGTAAGAAAGCATTTAATTCCAGCAACAACTTTGCCGACACAATTGTGTCCTTTTAACTCATAGTAAGCTGAATCTCTCCATCCATGGTTTGAACCAGTATGAAATTTGACTTTCATGGTCAACTGGTCAATATTCATAGCACCTCTTAGATCGATGTAGGCCAAAGCCTCCATAAAGCTGCGTTTTCT
The DNA here is from genome assembly GCF_018446385.1 of Zingiber officinale. Classification (NCBI taxonomy): domain Eukaryota; kingdom Viridiplantae; phylum Streptophyta; class Magnoliopsida; order Zingiberales; family Zingiberaceae; genus Zingiber; species Zingiber officinale. The sequence goes on from NC_055988.1 coordinate 123,210,476, forward strand.
ATTCACCTGTTTATTTATTTATTTTGCTGGAAGTTGGGTGAGACTGCAACTACCTGGTTGACCTTAGTAACCACTACTTGAATTTGGGGTTCTGCTGTAGAGCTGACTTCGCCTACAAAGTCAATGACTGTTTACGAAATTAGTTGTTAGTTAATTTTTTTTAGCATCATTGAATCATATAGTTTGATATTCGCCCCAGGACAATAGTCCAACACTGAAACACATTCTCAATTTTCCAGAGCCTTAAAAATTAGGATAATTTTTTTTATAAACAGTTGATCTAAATATTATTTAATTAATTTATTTTAATGATGGATAGAAAATTCTATCCACTCCTAAATTAATTTATTGATGATAGAATTTACACATATTATTAATGATAGCATATGATATATATAAATATCATTACAAGTGAAAATAAAAAATACATAAATTAAGAAAATAATAAGTATTTCTGTAAAATACTGAACAAATAGTAATAAAATAATAAGATTATTTGAGGAATAACTTTAACGGAATTTTTAGAGATTTTTTAGAAATTTTCTGAAAATTTTTCGGAACTCGTATGCCGAGTTTAAGGGGATCAATTATTGGGTCAAGGGAAAGTCTGTTTAAGCTATCCCATTTAAACAAGGAAATGTTGAATTTCTTTAAATAATTTTTATTCTTCCTCTCTTTTTCTTACCCGTGCCTTAGGTTTCCCCTTGCGTCGATTTCCCTAAGCTTCCCGACGCCTTCTTCTCTTCGACTTCCCCAACCAACGACGCCGCCTCTCCCCTCCCGACGATGTCGAGCCGCCACCGCCGAGCTCTTCATCTTCCCTTGCCTCATCTTCTCTCTCGCAACACCAAATGCCACTTGCGAGCTCCTATTGATCACGTTGACACCTATCGACAGTCGCTGCTCCTCTCTTGCTCATCACCGACGGTCATCCAAGTCTTGTTCTAGCAGTCGACCAACCTTTTGGCATCCCATCTTTGGTCGCAGATACGAGGGGCTTCCGATAGCCAAGCTTCCGATCGTGCCCTAGAACTACCTTCAAACCGCCTCTTCCTGATCTGGCACCGGCTCACTAAGTGTCGGCGTCTCTTGACCTAGCGCCGCCATCAGCATCTAATTGCTTGTTGCCATCGCCGAAGAAGAGGGAAGTTAGTGGAGGATTAAGTGTAGTTGCTCGGTTCCAGCTTTGGACTCAACCACTGTAGTTGAAGTTGTGAGCAACAGCACGGTCGGATTTGGGTGAGTTTTTGGATTGGTGTTGGAATATCTGAAATTTAAAGCTATGTTTAGGTTTTAAGACTTTTGATGCTTGATCGATTTCTCCGTTTTCATAGCTTTGGCTGGCAGTGTTGTTCCAACCATCTTTCCGACAGCAAGGGGTTTTCTGGAAATGGGTTGATTCAAAAGCAAATGGATTAGGGTAAGTTTGGTGGTAATTATTGTATAAACTAAATTGAAGTTAGTTGTACAATAGTTGGGATTTATCCTAATTCATTGTAGTGGCGATATGTTTGTTAGAGTGTATACTAAAAGCCTAGCTTTTGGTATAAACATTTATCTAGAAATAAGAATCACATTGGTCAGATGTCTACATTTATGATAAATGTAGTTGTTCAATTAATTTATATTGTAGATAACATGGTGTGTGGTGTCACACACAGAGGATCATGTTATCAGTACTTTATAAATTATAAACAGTAGCTCACGACCATGATGGAAAGGAACAAACCATTGGAAGGTCGTAGTGTAATTAGGTATTAGTTTATCTTAATTATATAATTACACTAGTACACTTAGAGTGTATTGAGTAGGACCATTAGAGGTCGTTTCTTTTATACTGACTTTATAAAGGAATAAAAACCTCAGTTATTATAGAAGTGTGTGCTCTTAATCCTAATATAATAACAAGCACATATATTTGATATTTATTTCTTTAATTTATCAATGGGTGAGATTTAGTTCGATGAATCAATAAGCCCGATAGGTTGGGAAATGATATCACTTATAGTGTGTGTTGTTGATTATAGAAGGAAATTATGTCCTAGTAATCTAGGTTGAGAATGTCCCCAAGTGGAGCTCATAAGGATTGTCATGTTAAACCCTGCAGGTGGACTTAGTCCGACATGACAATAAGGTTGAGTGGTACTACTCTTGGAGCTAGATATTAATTAAGTGAGTTGTCAGTAACTTACTTAATGCGTTGTCCTTAAGAAGAACAAGCTCAAAGAGCTAATTTGGGATTGGTGCATAAATCTGATAATAGTTCTCAGTGAATGAATGAAAATTTAAGTTGGAATATTTCGAGGACTTGCACTGCCATGCGACTGACAAGATCTTATAAGAAGCATCAAATACCATTATATGTCATGTCTTATACTCCACTATACTCTTGTTGGTTGCTACTCGGAAAACCTAGAGGTTCCATTGTAAAAAATTTTGTACAAAGGTCTGAACCTTTTCCTAGCTACCATGTGTTCTTTTAAATTAAATTTTGGATCGCCTGCGGAACTTAACACGTTTGATCCAAAACTTAATCTATTCGTTCTTTTAGGTTTTGACTTGGGTCTCCTGCGGAACTTAACACGTTCGACCCAAATCACCTTAAGTTATTAATTCCATTAAATATTAATTTCCATAATCGGTTCCCAGTACTGACGTGGCGAGGCACATGACCTTCTTGGATATGGGAGCAACCACCACCGACTAGACAAAACCTTTTATAGAAAGCTAATATTTAATTTCCTAAAATAACTTTAGGTTAACCGAAAAGAACAATCAAATCACAAGGAAAAGAAAAAACAAAAGAACATAACATCGAAAAACATATTCGAAATTCTAGAATCATAAGCCTCTTGTATTTGGTATTTTTTCCAAAAATAACTAGTATGATGCGGAAAGAAAAATTACTAGTTATACCTTTTAGAAAGACCTCTTGATCTTCTACCGTATTCCTCTTCTAACCTCGGACGTTGTGTGGGCAACGATCTTCCGAGATGAGAAACTACCAACCACCTTCTTCTCCTCCTAGCTAGGTTCGGCCACAAAGAAGCTTTACCAAGGATGAAGAACAAAACACCAACCAAGCTCCAAGAGATGCAAGCTTTCTCTTCTTCTTCTTCTTATCCGGCCACCACGAGAACTCCAAGAGGGATGAAGTATTCGGCCACCACAAGAGGAAGAGAGGGAGAAGATGATGGCCGGCCACAACACCAAGGAAAAGAGGGAGAGAAAATAATAGAGGTTGTGTCTCATGAAGGCACCCTCACCCCTTCTTTTATATTCCTTGGCCTAGGCAAATTAGGAAATTTAATTACAATAAAATTTCCTTAATTCTCTTGACATGATTTAATTGAGAAAAATAAAATAAAATTTCCCAATTAATCTCTAATGGCGGCCACATCAAAAGAGGTAAATTAGACAAGTTTTAATCAATAATTAAAACTTCCTAATTTGTTTCCGGAAATTTTAAAATTAAAATTTCTCTTTAAAAATCTCTTCATGGTTGATAAAAGGAAATTTCTATAATTTTAATTTAACAACATGTGAATAATTTTTAAAGAAAATAAAATATCTCACCAATCTACAAATAAGGAAAGAGATCTAATCTCTTTCTTTAATCTTTTGTAGATCTTTTACAAGAGAGATATTTTAATTTTAATTCTCTTTAATAAATTATATCTCTCACATAATAAAAATTAAAATTAAAATCTCTTTTTAAATTAATATGGCCGGCCCCTCTAGCTTGGGTTCAAGCTAGGGCCGGCCACCCCAATTTATACCTAGGCCAGCCCTAGCTTGGTTCCCAAGCTAGCTTGGCCGACCCCCTATTGGTGGGTATAGAAGGTGGGTATAGGTGGGTATAGTACTCTATAAATAAGAGGCTACGATAGGGACCGAGAGGAGGAATTGGTTTTGGTCTCCCGATAACATCCCGTGTTCATTTCGAACACACAACTTAATTTTATCAATAATAATTCATTCCACTAGAGAACTATTATTGAACTACCGCACCAATCCCAAATTACATTTTTGGGCTCCTTCTTATTATGAGTGTGTTAGTCTCCCCGTGTTTAAGATATCGAATGTCCACTAATTAAGTGAGTTACTGACAACTCATTTAATTAATATCTTAGTCCAAGAGTAGTACCACTCAACCTTATCATCATGTCGGACTAAGTCCACCTGCAGGGTTTAACATGACAATCCTTATGAGCTCCTCTTGAGGACATTATCAACCTAGTATCTCTAGGACACAGTTTCCTTCTATAATCAACAACACACACTATAAGTGATACCATTTCCCAACTTATCGGGTTTATTGATTCATCGAACTAAATCTTACCCATTGATAAATTAAAGAAATAAATATCAAATATATGTGCTTGTTATTATATTAGGATTAAGAGCACACACTTCCATAATAACTGAGGTCTTTGTTCCTTTATAAAGTCAGTATAAAAGAAACGACCTCATATGGTCCTACTCAATACACTCTGAGTGTACTAGTGTAATTATATAGTCAAGATAAACTAATAACTAATTACACTACGACCTTCTAATGGTTTGTTCCTTTCCATTTTGGTCGTGAGCTTCTGTTTATAATTTATAAGGTACTGATAACATTATCTTCTGCATGTGACACCACATACTATGTTATCTACAATATAAATTAATTGAACAACTACAACTAAATGTAGACAATTTAACCAAATGTGATTCTTTATTCATAATGAATGTTTACAAAGCTTAGGCTTTCAGTATACACTCCAACATATACCCACCTTCTTACCCATCCCATAAGGGGCCGGCCAAGCTAGCTTGGAGACCAAGCTAGGGCCGACCAAAGTTTGGTTCATGGGTGCTTCAAGGTGGCCGACCCTAGCTTGGATTCAAGCTTGGTGTGGCCGGCCCAAATTAAAATAAAAAGGATTTTTATTTTTTAAAATTTTTCTTATGTGGATAACATGTTTTAAAAGAGAGTTTAAAAATTTAAATCTTTCCTTTTATAAGATTCTACAAAAGATTAAGAGAAGAGCTAAATCTCTTTCCTTATTTGTAGATTAAAAGGTTGATTTTAATTTTAGTAAAAACTTTCCTTTTTAACCATGTTCATGATTTAAAAGAAAGTTTAAAAAATTAATAATTCTCTTTTATTAGTTTCTACAAAAGATTAAGAAAAGATTTGATATCTTTTCTTATTTGTAGATTAAAAGAGATTTTAATTTTTAGAGATAATTTTCTTCTTATCCACATGTTTAAAAGAAAGATTTTAATTTATTAAATTTCCTTTTTATAAACCAATCATGAAGGGATTAAATTATTGGAGAAATTTTTATAAATTTCCGGAAACAAATTAGGAAGTTTTAATTCTTGTTTTAATTAAAACTTTCCTTGATTTGGGGCTTGAGGTGGCTGATATTTGAAAAAGAAAATTATTTTTAATTAAATAATTTTTCTTTTCAATGGAAAAAGAATTAAGGAATTTTTTTATTAAATTTTCCTTATTTGCCAAGACCAAGGATTATAAAAGAGGGGGTAGAGGAGGCTTCAAGGTGAACGACTCTATTCTATTTTTCTTCCTCTTTTCCTTGGTGGTGTGGCCGGCCCTTCCTTCTTCTCTTCTTCTTCTCTTTGTGGCCGAACCTCTTCATGCTTATGGAGTATTAATTGGTGGCCGGATCTAGCTTGAGGAAGAAGGAGAGAAAGCCTACATCCCTTGGAGCTTGGTTGGTGGAAAAGATCTTCATCTTTTGGAAGCTTTGTGCTTGGCCGAAATTTGAAGAAAGGAGAAGGTGCTTTGGTGGTTTCTCATCTCGGAAGATCGTTGCCCACACAACGTCCGAGGTTAGAAGAGAAATACGGTAGAAGATCAAGAGGTTTTTCTAAAAGGTATACTAGTATTTTTTCTTTCCGCATCATACTAGTTATTTTTGGAAATAATACTAAATACAAGAGGCATACGATTCTAGAGTTTCGAATTTGTTTTCGATATAGTGTTCTTTTGTTTTTCTTTTCCTTGTGATTTGATTGTTCTTTTCGGTTAACCTAAAGTTATTTTAGGAAATTAAATATTAGCTTTCCATAAAAGGTTTTGTCTAGTCGGTGGTGGTTGCTCCCATATCCAAGAAGGTCATGTGCCTCGCCACGTCAGTACTGGGAACCAATTATGGAAATTAATATTTAATGAAATTAATAACTTAAGGTGACTTGGGTCGAACGTGTTAAGTTCCGCAGGAGATCCAAGTCAAAACCTAAAAGAACAAATAGATTAAGTTTTGGATCAAACGTGTTAAGTTCTGCAGCCGATCCAAAATTTAATTTAAAAGAACACATGGTAGCTAGGAAAAGGTTTAGACCTTTGTACAAAATTTTTGTACAGTGGAACCTCTAGGTTTTCTGAGTAGCAACCAACAATTGGTATCAGAGCTAGGGTTTTGCCTCTGTGTATTTGGTATTAGTTTAATTATGCACATGTCATACATAATTTAGGCAGGTTAATAGTAGGATGTGCTAACTTTGTGGATGCAGGATCCAACTATTATGGCTTATAGTTATTATGTGTGTGATTGGACCCTTGGACATGTCAAGGGCATTTTATAGTGTGTGCATGATTGTATTATAAAATACAGCAGGAGCTGTATTTAGTTTTATTAGGATTTTATTTTTTGATCTAGCTACATGTACATTCCTTTTATGGAATATAGGATCGATGGATGTAAATTTTATTTTATGTTCGATCTAGTCTACATGTACATTCCTTCGAGGAATATAGGATCAAAATGTAAAATTCTATTTACGTCGCGGATCGAATCTTGCAAAGCGTGGAACCTTCTAAGGACCAGAGGCGCAGCGGAACTAGGAGCAAGATGGATGCGACAGCTAGACCCGGTGGCAGTGGCCAAATATGACAGCAGCTTGGGATGACAACACACGGAGGACAACTAGAGATAAAAGCCATAATAGTTGAAAATTAGATTTTCTATTTATTGCTTTTATATTGTGCTGTGTGTGCATGTTAGTTTACATATTTAGTAGGCTAGCATAGTTAAAATTCCTCATTTATAAATAACTAAGTGGGAGGGATTTTTAAGTAAATCCCATGGTCTCCATTACTGGTTTGTAAGTGATGCAACAACACATCTCGCTCTATTGTTTCTTGGTGTGGCATCATCATGATCACTCCCAGACTTCCACTTTGTGGATGACTATAGGAATTTAAAGGCGTGTGATCTTCCCCAACGGAAGGGGCATAATCTTATTAATGGACTTAGTGTCAAGTAATGGTATACACTTAGACACATCTAATAGTATCCTCCCATCAGAGACCGCTATTATTTGTGTGACCAAATGATACCAACTATTAATTTTATTTGTCAAAAAGTTAGGTTGACAAGATAATAAAATTAATGGGTTAAAACCCTCCTTTTACAAATGTTGAATTTGTATACGTCCACACTAACGTGGCATGCAAAATTCACGGTGTTTAAGGTGTTGGAGAATTTAAATAATATTGTTTGAGGAATCAATATTTTTTTATTCAAAAGTTTTTGACCAAATATTTGATCAAAGACAGATCAATTATAATTTTATTTCGTCATAAAGTAAAGTTGACGAGATAATAAAATTAATGAATAAAATCTCCTCTTCGATTTTGTATACGTCCACACTATCGTGGCATACAAAATTCATGGGGATTTTTAAGGAGTTGATCTTGACCAAATATTTTTGTGATTCTTAGGATTTAAAATGTTTATCAATTCCCTAGTAGTCATACTATAGAAAAGACTTAGTAATCTCAATTGTAATGATTGGAAATAGGACTTGGACATTAAGGTAGACTGTCTTCTTAGAACTAAGAACAATATAGGTGTATTTAATTTATTAGTTGAAACATGTTTAGTGTTGTTATCTACCAGAACCTGGAGTGTAGATACAGATGCCATTAATCATGTCCGCAATTCATTGCAGGGTTCCAGGAAACCCGGCACCCGGCAACTAAATGAAAATTAAAACACCGTCTACATGGGCACTACTGTAAAAATGGTAGCTATGGCAGTGAGAGATGTTTATCTTTTGATAAGAATAAAACATGGATTTTTGAGTAATTGTCTTTACGCACCAAGTTTAGAAAGAACTAGTTTTCAGTTTCTAAACTATTCTGCCTCTTTTAATAACAAAGTTGTTATTAAGGAAAAGAGGGAAGTTATCTGTTCTGGTACGTTGGTTGGCAATTTATAAATCCAATAACTCTCACGATGCAACAAATGGAAATTAGTAACACATCTTCTAACTTTAAGAGAAAGTAACCTTCGAAAATGAACCAATTATATCTTTGGCATCTAAGGCTAGGTTATATTAACTTGAGTAGGATTCATTGGTAGCTGATGAACTTTTGGGTTCATTAGTAGTGGAAATCTTTCCAACCTACGAGTCTTACTTGGAAGGAAAAATAACCAAGAAGCTTTTAAGTCTAAGGGGTATGGAGACAAAGATATATTGGAATTGGTTCATTCTGATTTGTGTGATCCTATGAGCATCCAGGCAAGAGGTTGTTTCAAATATTTCATCTATTTTATAGACAACTATTTGAGATACGGATATATTTACTTGATGTGCCGCAAGTCTAAGTGCTTTGATTAGTTCAAAGAGTACGAGATTGATGTGGAGAAACGACAAAGTAAAAGTATCAAGACATTACGGTAAGATCGTAGTGGCAAGTACCTCTTGGGAGAATTTAGGAGTCATTTAACAGAAGTAGGGATTCAATCCCAACTAACTGCACCTGGTACACCCCAACAGAATGGTGTAGGAAAAGGAAGGTATAGGACTCTTATGGAAATAAGTAGATTGATAAATTATATTATCAAAATCATTTTAAGGATATACTCTGGAAACGAGAGTGAATATAATACCTTCTAAAGTCAGAACTCTCTACTCATATAGAAATGCTGAATAGGCGTAAGCCTATTTCGAAGCATATTCGGATTCAGGTAGTCCAGCACATATGCAGAAGAGAGACAATGATAAGTTGGATAGGAATTCACTTGTTTGTGGGGTATCCTAGTGAAATGAAAGTAGGTTTATAGTCTTAAAAATCAGAAGGTCATTGTTAGCATCAATGACCGATTTTTAGAAAAGGACTATGTAATAAACCATGTGCCCATAAGAAAATTTGTTCTTAAGGAAATAATAAAAGGCATGTCTAATCTAGTACCAACTGTACAAGATGAAATACCACAAGAAACTGCAACACGTATCACAATTGATACACAGTTATAGACAGTGCCTCATCGTAGTGGGAGGGTTGTCAAACAACATAAAAGATTCATGTTTTGGGAGAATCTTTAAACTTGATCCCAAATGAACATGAGCCTGATCCCGCACATATGATGTAACACTCCAAGATAAAGATGCAACATCTTGGCAAAGAGCAATGAACACAGAATTAGAATATATGTATTCTAATCTGGGAGCTTGAAAAGTCACCAAATGGTGTAAAAGTCATTAGGTCCACAATAGGAAAAGAGGGATAGACGAGAAGGTGAAAATTTTCAAAGCAAGGCTTGATGAAAAAGGAAACTTTTTCACTGGTAGTCATGCTTAAGTCTATCCGGATTCTTTTATCTATTTGGCAAGTGGATGTCAAGACAGCATTGCTTAATGGAAGTCTTGATGAAAGCATCCATATAAAGCAACCAGAAGGGTTCATTGCAAAGGGCTAAGAGGATCTTGTGTGCAAGCTCAGTCAGTCTATGGACTGAGGCAAAACTTCAAGGTCTAGGAATATCCGGTTTATCAAAGTAATCCAGACCTATGGATTTATTGAGTAAACAGATAAATCTTGTGTATACAAAAGGTGTGATGGAAACGTGGTGGTATTTCTTGTACTATACGTAGATAGCATTTTTGGTAGTTGGAAACAATATCAAAATGTTGTCAGAAGTAGGGGTATGGTTGTCCAAATAATTCGATATAAAGGACTTGGGAGAATGTATATATTCTTAAGATCAAAGTAATAAGGGATCGCAAGAAAAGAATATTTTACTTATCCCAAGCTTCATACATCGGAAAAATCCTTGCTCGTTTCAAGCATGCAAAACTCCAAGAAAGGTTTCTTACTTTTTCAGGATGGAGTAACTTTATCTAAAGATATGTCTCTATAGACATCAAAGGAGATAAAGGAAATAAAGGCAGTTCTTTATGCTTCGGCTGTCGGAAGCCTAATGTATGTTATGCACGAGATCAAAAATCTGTTTTGCCAAGGGCATAGTTAGCAGATATCAAAGTAACCCTGGACAAGGACAGTGGACTGCAGTAAAGCATATATTGAAGTACCTTAGAGGCACTAGAGATTATATGCTAGCTCACAAAGCAGTTAATTTGGTTCTTGTGGGTTGCATGGATTTTGACTTCCAATCGGATAGGAATAATAATAAGTCAACCTCGGGGTTTTGTGTTTACTTTAGGAGGAAAAGTCATAACTATGGAAGAGTGATAAGCATAGGTGTTTTTCCGGACTCCACCATAGAAGCTGAGTATATGACAAGCCTCTGAGGTAGCCATAAAAGTTGAATGACTTAATAACCTCAAGATAGACTTAGATATGATTTCTAGTTTGTCCAAAGATTATTACAATTTATTGTAATAATAATGGTGCAGTAGCAAACTCGAAGAAACCATGAGTCTATAAGGCAAGTAAACACAATAGAGCGCAAGTACTACCCAATACGAGAAATTGTATAACGAGGAGAAGTTGTTGCCGCCTAGATTGCATCAGATGATAACCTAAGGTCCTTAAGGCAAGAGTTTTTTTGAAAGGCATGGGAATCAGATGTATGGCAGCAGATATGGCAGCTTAGTCTTTTAGTATAAGTGGGAGATTGTTAGAGTGTATACTAAAAGCCTAGCTTTTGGTATAAACATTTATCTAGAAATAAGAATCACATTGGTCAGATGTCTACATTTATGATAAATGTAGTTGTTCAATTAATTTATATTGTAGATAACATGGTGTGTGGTGTCACACACAGAGGATCATGTTATCAGTACCTTATAAATTATAAACATGAGCTCACGACCATGATGGAAAGGAACAAACCTTTGGAAGGTCGTAGTGTAATTAGGTATTAGTTTATCTTAACTATATAATTACACTAGTACACTTAGAGTGTATTGAGTAGGACCATTAGAGGTCGTTTCTTTTATACTGACTTTATAAAGGAACAAAGATCTCAGTTATTATGGAAGTGTGTGCTCTTAATCCTAATATAATAACCAGCACATATATTTGATATTTATTTCTTTAATTTATCAATGGGTGAGATTTAGTTCGATGAATCAATAAGCCCGATAGGTTGGGAAATGATATCACTTATAGTGTGTGTTGTTGATTATAGAAGGAAACTGTGTCCTAGTAATCTAGGTTGAGAATGTCCCCAAGAGGAGCTCATAAGGATTGTCATGTTAAACCCTGCAGGTGGACTTAGTCCGACATGACAATAAGGTTGAGTGGTACTACTCTTGGAGCTAGATATTAATTAAGTGAGTTGTTAGTAACTTACTTAATTAGTGGGCATTTGTTATCTTAAACACAGGGAGACTGACACACTCATAATAAGAAGGAGCCCAAAATGTAATTTGGGATTGGTGCGGTAGTTCAATAATAGTTCTCTAGTGGAATGAATTATTATTGATAAAATTAAGTTGTGTGTTCGGGGCGAACACGGGATGCTTAATTTTATCGGGAGACCAAAACCAATTCCTCCTCTCGGTCCCTATCGTAGCCTCTTAATTATAGAGTACTATACCCACCTATACCCACCTTCTTACCCATCCCATAGGGGCCGACCAAGCTAGCTTGGAGACCAAGCTAGGGCCGGCCAAAGTTTGGTTCAGGGGTGCTTCAGGTGGCCGAACCTAGCTTGGGTTCAAGCTTGGTGTGGCCGGCCCAAATTAAAATAAAAGGATTTTTATTTTTTAAAATTTTTCTTATGTGGATAACATGATTTAAAAGAGAGTTTAAAAATTTAAATCTTTCCTTTTATAAGATTCTACAAAAGATTAAGAGAAGAGCTAAATCTCTTTCCTTATTTGTAGATTAAAAGGTTGATTTTAATTTTAGTAAAAACTTTCCTTTTTAACCATGTTCATGATTTAAAAGAAAGTTTAAAAAATTAATAATTCTCTTTTATTAGTTTCTACAAAAGATTAAGAAAAGATTTGATATCTTTTCTTATTTGTAGATTAAAAGAGATTTTAATTTTTAGAGATAATTTTCTTCTTATCCACATATTTAAAAGAAAGATTTTAATTTATTAAATTTCCTTTTTATAAACCAATCATGAAGGGATTAAATTATTGGAGAAATTTTTATAAATTTCCGGAAACAAATTAGGAAATTTTAATTCTTGTTTTAATTAAAACTTTCCTTGATTTGGGGCTTGAGGTGGCCGATATTTGAAAAAGAAAATTATTTTTAATTAAATAATTTTTCTTTTCAATGGAAAAAGAATTAAGGAATTTTTTATTAAATTTTCCTTATTTGCCAAGACCAAGGATTATCAAAGAGGGGGTAGAGGAGGCTTCAAGGTGAACGACTCTATTCTATTTTTCTTCCTCTTTTCCTTGGTGGTGTGGCCGGCCCTTCCTTCTTCTCTTCTTCTTCTCTTTGTGGCCGAACCTCTTCATGCTTATGGAGTATTAATTGGTGGCCGGATCTAGCTTGAGGAAGAAGGAGAGAAAGCCTACATCCCTTGGAGCTTGGTTGGTGGAAAAGATCTTCATCTTTTGGAAGCTTTGTGCTTGGCCGAAATTTGAAGAAAGGAGAAGGTGCTTTGGTGGTTTCTCATCTCGGAAGATCGTTGCCCACACAACGTCCGAGGTTAGAAGAGAAATACGGTAAGAGGTTTTTCTAAAAGGTATACTAGTATTTTTTCTTTCCGCATCATACTAGTTATTTTTGGAAATAATACTAAATACAAGAGGCATACGATTCTAGAGTTTCGAATTTGTTTTCGATATAGTGTTCTTTTGTTTTTCTTTTCCTTGTGATTTGATTGTTCTTTTCGGTTAACCTAAAGTTATTTTAGGAAATTAAATATTAGCTTTCCATAAAAGGTTTTGGCTAGTCGGTGGTGGTTGCTCCCATATCCAAGAAGGTCATGTGCCTCGCCACGTCAGTACTGGGAAACAATTATGGAAATTAATATTTAATGGAATTAATAACTTAAGGTGACTTGGGTCGAACGTGTTAAGTTCCGCAGGAGATCCAAGTCAAAACCTAAAAGAACAAATAGATTAAGTTTTGGATCAAACGTGTTAAGTTCCGCAGGCGATCCAAAATTTAATTTAAAAGAACACATGGTAGCTAGGAAAAGGTTCAGACCTTTGTACAAAATTTTTGTACAGTGGAACCTCTAGGTTTTCCGAGTAGCAACCAACAATGTTACTAGATGAAATTAAACATGGTTACTTAATTGGAATAGATTAGGATTTGCTATGTGATTACGTGAAACTTAGCTATACTGTGCATACTGTATGCAGGACATTGATTCGAGACGAGCACATCGACATAAGATTTCTGGTCACGATCTTCTTTTTGAGGGGGTTACTTTTTACTTTGACTCTCTTTAGTTCTTTGGAACTTGGTGCATGAGCTATTCTTTTTTTGATAAGGATTGTTTTACCTTGACTCCACTTGTAATATTTCCTATGCTTGATACTTCCACTCAAACCTTTGAGATATTCATTTCTAAATCCATACAGTCTCTTGTTGTCATCTATGATGTGTAATAGATATTAGATACCAACCTTGTATGCTTTGATTGTTGTTTATTTATGTACCGTATTGAGCATGCTGGCTTCATGTAGCATATTTGATTCTTGTTTATATGTATATGATACTGTTGTATTTTGCACATCATATCATTACATGCATGTTAACGACGAATTCTCCCTTATGGTTGAGAGAGTCGTTGACCAGGGTCGCACGCTCGGCCACTCGAGAGAGTGGTAGATGGAGTAGATGTCGCTTGTCCTGTCGTGCCCCCACTCGCTCACTCATAAGTAGAGGAAGTTGGAGTTGCGAGCAGCAGGGACCCCCGTCACAGAGGTAACTAGTTAGCTACTATACAATTGTCTACTCGGCCACTCGAGAGAGTGGTAGCTAGAGTGTTGTACAGTTTCATTACTGACCCGACCTCTCGACCATACAGGGGTCATGGTGCAGAGGGGTGGGCGGGAGTTACCATCAGTGCATGCGCTTTTATTATTATTATACCTGCCTATGTTGTTGTTTCTTTGTTGTTGCTTCCTTGTGTCTACAGTTGTTCATTGTGCCATGTGTTACATTTATACTTGTGGAGCTATAGATATATGGATTGCTTGTACTTCTCCCCGGTTTACTTATTGATAGAATGTTTTTACCTCACATGCTACCTTCATAGTGATGAACAGTTCAGTAGCTGATCTGTATTACTCCTGATTTTCTATTACTAGCCTAGGATATGGTTGCAGGTACGAACATTTATTGTGATTTTACTATAGTATCTGCTATTTCCCTTATGAAATTGTATACTGTTTGCTCATTCTCTATTTATATATTATGTTCATGCACTATCTTTCCTTTACCCGCTGAGTCCTAGCACTCACCACCCCACAAACTGATTTTTCTTTCGCCAGGTAGCAGGTAGATGAATCAAGGATGCTTGGAGAGTCCTGACTGCCAGTCCCACTACACATTCGAGGGCAGTCTTCTTTTCGGTCTTATTACTGTTTGGGTGGTATATTGATTTTTACGTATTTTCTTTCTAATAAGTTGATGTGGGGTTTGGAGTCTAGTCTAGTCGTTGCAGCTATTTTGGTTAATGACTTTGTTGGTCTTACATTCGTATTTTTTGTGATTTCCGCTGTGTTTACTTCCAACCGTGTGGGTTGTTTATAAACTGTGTGGTTGTGTGTAAATCCAGCCGTGTGGGCTAAAGATTATTTTCTTATGTTGAGTGTTGATGTATACTGGTTCCAACTGTCACTTTACATAGGAAGTACTGTCTGATTTTTGATTGGACAACCTTACCCTCGGGACGTGACAATTTCCTAATAATAATTATTTTCTAATAACTAGGAAACAAATAACTATTTTCTAATAATAATTATTCTCTAATAATTAGGAAATAAATAACTATTTACTTATAATAATTATTTCCTAATACACCCTCTTAAGATGGTATCCCAGAAATGACACCAATCTTGTTGCAAATAGCAAACAACTGAGGTTGAGAAAGTGACTTTGTAAGTGCATCAACCAACTGATCCTTGGCAGGAATATGATCAGGATTCGCCTGAGGGAGTGTGGCATCTGTAGGCGTTATTTGCGCAGGGGGGTAGGGACGTGAGCCATCAACAAAACTTAGTAAGTCATATCCGAATAGAAGAGACATGAATTGTAAGCGCCAGGCAGAATAATTCGAGGTGGTGAGTTTCAACGGTGTCTGAGCATTGACGTTGAGAACCATAAGAGAGGCAGGAGAATCAGGAGCATTTGTGAGAGATAGTCGGCGGGCGATGTCGTCGGTGGCAGCTATTGTAGAAGACGGCTGGAGCCAACGGTTGATGTCGGCGGCGCCAGCCATTGTAGAAGGCGGCGGGTAGGTATTGTGGAGAAAAAAAAGAAAAAGAAAAAAAAAGGTTGTTGTTAAGCTTCGAGCTCTCATACCATATTGACGATAGAATTCACACATATTATTAACGATAGCATATGATATATATAAATACTATTACAAGTGAAAATAAGAAAATACATAAATTAGGAAAATAATAAGTATTTCCTAATAATAATTATTTTCTAATAACTAGGAAATAAATAACTATTTTCTAATAATAATTATTCCCTAATAATTAGGAAACAAATAACTATTTACTTATAATAATTATTTCCTAATAGATATAAATTAAATATCTGATATCAATTAGAAAAAACTTATCTTTATTTAATCATAAACTTAAATAAATAATATGGAGAAGTAACCATCAAACTCGTGCAATTTTGGAGGTATACATCTTTCTTTAATTCACCTATAAGATAAATTTAGAGCATACCGACTTATAGAATATTCATTTCTAGTGGAATTCTTAATCCTGATCCTCTTACTTATTTTCGTCAGTATTTTACTATTGCATCATGCTTGTAAGAATTTTTCATCAAAATCCACTTCTCCTCTTGTAGATGGTAAAAGGAGAATACTTGTCCCAACGAATTGGCATAGTCAGTAATCTATAAGAATGTATTGGGTATTTGACTTCTTTATATAAAGAGTAGTTGTGTTAAGATAAAATGTCCTCGTGGTTTACATATTTATATCTTGTTATAGGGTTGATAATACTGAGACGCTTGGGACGATCATTCTACATTAATTTATGTTGAAAGATGATTTACTATATCGTTTTTTCTCTCCAATAAAAAGAAATTACTTATTGATATCCACAAGCACATGTTGGAAAGCCTGAGCACCATATCTGATCTCCTAACCCAACTAAGTTACTCGAATCTATTGGTTCAATTAACACTGACGATTAGACTTATGTTTTGATATATGATAAAATCTTAAAGTTAGATATTGTATACTAATCCATTTACCAAGTATGCAAGATTGAAAGACTTGATAGGGACCAGAGATCAGGCTAAAGTTTAGTTGGGTCATGGAGGACTAGACGATTGGTAGGAAGTACAGCTAAGTCAGAGTGGACTAAGCAACTGGCAGAAAGTCTAGTCGGGTCAGGGAGGACTAGACGATTAGTTGAAGTCTAGATGGGGCATCTGGTAGGAAGATCTGGTGGGACAAGAGATCAAGGTCGACTAAGTCTACAAATGATAAGTAAAGGTAAGAAATTGGAGGAGAGATCCAATAAGAATGTGTTCCCCATTGAGGGAACAGTAAGCGTCGGTACGATATAGGGTGTTAGTGTAGGAAGTACCAGATGATCAAACCTAAGTTTTGATAATGATAAAGGGTTCAAAGTTAAGGTTTATTGCTATTCTAATAAGTCTGATTAAGTGTATAGGAAAGTCCTAAGCGATCTTAAGCAAGATGAAAGTCCTAGTTGAGGCTAAGTAAAGAAGTCCTATTGGACACTAGGTAGGTGGAAAGTCCTGGTTGTGGCTAAGCAAGGAAGTCCTGATCCATGGGATTGGGTAAATTCTTGACATGTCGAGGACGTCAGACAAAAATTCTAGGGTCGAGGACACTATGTGAAAGTCCTGGGGGTCACAGACACCAGGCAAAAGACTAGACGTGTCGGGGATCATATGCCCAGTGAAAAGTCCTGAAGTCTCAGATACCGAGCAAAAATTCAAACAGTCTGGAGGATTGGTTTGTCATCAGGTACACTCTCCATAGAGGAGTAGATGAGGGTGCATTCCCCATAGAAGGGACAGTAGGTGTTGGTTCGGCGTAGGATTTTTAGGAAATCCAAAGTCAGAACCAAAAAGTGTCAAGACTGTCTAAATTATATTATGTTTGTTCTTTTCTAACTCTGTGATGCAAAAAATGAAGTTGAAAGATGGCCGGAAAAAGGCGATCGAGGCACCTAGACATGGTCTAGGTGCCCGGACTAGTCCAAGTGCCCGGGAAGGAACCGAGTGGGTGACTAGTAGGCGTTGAGGTGACACACACAGATTAGCCAACCTACATCATAGTCTAGGCGTCTAGAGTTGGATAAAGTTGCAGAGACAAACTTTTGACGAAACATGATGAGGCTAAACGTATGAGATAATGAGGCATGAGATAATGAGACATTTCTTGGTTCGCAAGACACCTCAGCAGAATGGGGTAGCAAAAAGTTGAACAGGACAATCATTGAGAAGACAAGATGTCTCAGGCTGAATGCAGGCTTACAAAGAATTTCTGGGCGGAAGCGATTAACATGGAATATTATCTCATAATAGATCACCAAGGGCAACACTAGAAGGCAAAGTATCAGAGGAAGTATGGATAGAAAATCAAGTAGATTACTCTCATCTTCGAGTTTTTGGATGTCCAACCTATATGCACATATCTAGTGAGGAAATATCAAAGTTGGATACGAAGTCAAAGCAGTGCATATTTCTAGGGTATCAGAAAGGAGTTAAAGGCTTTAAGCTTTGGGATCCTAAGGCAAACAAGGTGGTGATCAACAGAGATGTGGTGTTTAACGAGAAAGTTATGTTACAGCGTACTCAGGAAGAAGGAAAGGAAACACCACAAAGAAACATAGAGAAAGATATAATGCAGGTGGAGCTAGAGACTCATAATTCCAACGATTCTAGCTTAGAACATATGGAGCATCGTACTAAAGCTAGTGGTAGAATGAGACGAGTCGTAAAACTACCCACCTGATACGGATTCAAAGACTTGGTATCTTATGCACTTATCACTAGGGCTGTGTTTGGTTGGGTGTAATGTAATCTAGCTTGTAATGTAATTAAATTTGTAATGTAATCTTGATTACATTACTACGTTTGGTAATGTAATGTATGTAATCTTTGATTACAAGGGTGATTATATTCTTTTGTTTGGTGTCCATTATTTTTTATAAGGAATATAATTCGTATTATTATAAAATGACAAAAATATCCTGCGACCTCTACCGATGGCCGCCACACCTCTGCTGGAGCTTGCGGCAACCAGCGGTCGCCGTCGTTGGCCTCCTCCGCCAGCCGCTGCCACCGGCAACTGTCGGCCACCGCCAACAACCGGCAACCGACGATGACGACGACCGGCGATGGCGGCGATGGCGGCGACGGCGATAATTGACGATTGACGGTGGTGGGCGGCAACGATCGACGACGGTGGGTGGCGGTCGCTGTGGACTAGGGGTATATTCAGCATTTAAATTTTGGTTAAACAGTGACCTCGTAATGTAATCCGATTACATAGTATTTGCTTTGTAATCCAGATTACAAAACTTCACTACCTTTTGTAATACAGATTACATTACATTACAAGATTACATTACAAGGCAGATTACACCCTACTAAACGTAGCCCAGTAGCGGAGACCTTACATCTTTTCAGGAGGCGATACATAGCTCTAAGTAGGATAGGTGGACGAGTGCTATGGCAGAGGAGATGGAGTCATTGCATAGGAACCAAACATGGAATCTAGTAGAACTTCCTGAAGGAGAGAAAGCTATAGGGTACAAGTACTGGATATTCAAGAAGAAAGAAGCAATGTCAGAGGGAGAAGAAGTGAAGTTCAAGGCTCGGTTGGTAGTAAAGTGGTATTCACAGAGAAACGGGATTGACTATGAGGAAATTTTCTCTCTGATGGTAAGACATACGTCAATTAGAGCGGTGTTGGCTTTAGTGACACGCCACAATTTGTAGCTTGAGCAAATGGATGTGAAGACGACATTTCTTCATGGAAATTTGGAGGACCATATTTTTATGTCACAACCCGAGGGATTTAGTTAGCTCGGACAAGAGCGGTTGTTTTGCAAGTTGAAGAAATCGCTCTATGGATTGAAACAATCTCCTAGGCAATGGTACCAACGTTTTGATTCATACATGATTCAAAACGGATATAGGAGATGTGAGTATGACTGTTGCATATATGCGAAGAGCCTTGAAAATGAATCACTAGTTTTCTTACTACTATACGTAGATGACATGCTCATTATTGCGAAGAAGATGAAATAGGTTGATAAATTGAAGAGATATTGAGCAAGGAATTTGACATGAAAGATTTGGAAGAGACCAAGAAGATTCTTGGGATGGAGATTCACAGGGATAGAGCTGCAGGGAGATTATGGTTGTCTCAACGTAACTATGTGGAGAAGGTGTTGGATAGGTTCAACATGAAGAATGCAAAGTCGGTGAGCACATCCCTGGCACATCACTTCAAGTTATCCAATACATAGTGTCCAAAGAGGAATGACGAAATCCAAGAGATGTCAAAGGTTCTTTATGCCAGTGCAGTTGTTTGTCTGATGTATGCCATGGTTTACATGAGACCAGATTTGGCGCTAGCAGTTAGTATGGTAAGAAAGTTTCTCTCAAATCTTGGTTGACCACATTGGAATGCAGTAAAATGGATTTTCAGATACTTGAGAAATATAACTGATTATGGTATCATGTTCATTAAACAACCGAAAGATCCTTCAGTTACTGGGTACGTAGATACGGACTATGCAGGAGATTTAGATAACAGGAGGTCTACTACAGGATACGTGTTCACTATGGCAGGAGGACCTATTTGTTGGAAATCTATGATTCAATCTACTGTTGCATTGTCTACTACGGAGTCCGAGTACATGGCAGCAGCTGAAGCAGTGAAGGAAGTTTTATGGCTTACAGAGTTGGTCAGAGAACTGAGAGTTTAGTAAGGTGGAGTCAAGTTGTTATGTGATAGTCAGCGTGTTATCTATTTGGCGAAGAATCAAGTGTATCATGCGAGAACTAAGCACATTGATGTGAGGTTTCACAAGATCAGAGAGTTGATTGCTTTCGGGGAAATTCAACTTGAGAAGGTTCACACTGCAGACAATGGTGCAGATATGCTAACAAAGCTAGTGACCACAGAGAAATTTAAGCATTGCTTGAACTTGATCCATATCTCTAGATGCTAGAGGAAGGAAGCTCAGATCTAGAGATCTAGGTGGAGTTTTATTCAGATACTCGTGTTTTTCGAATGGGTGAATATTCGCCAAGGTAGAGACTATTGACGGTTGGCTCATATTTGGATGAGGTCAACGTGATGGATGTTATGAAAGAAAAATCTGTTACGATTTTATATAACAGAATTTTGTTATAGTTTTTCATAACAGAATTCTGTTGCGATTTTTCATAACAAAATTCTGTTATGATTTTACCGGGTATGAGGTTTGTGCATTATTTATAGAGGTCATTGTAAACCTATTGTATAATAACAATCATAAGAATCATGTAATGTGATTCTCATGTGTAGAGAGAATTCTAATAAAGCTTCAGTCGTTTTTGTGGAGTAGGCATACCGCCAAATCACGGTAACTCTTCTTCTTCCTCTTCTGCTCCTTCCTCGTGTTTGCTCTCCATTTGTGCGTCTCTATCTTTTTGCTTCGCGTGATCTCTTTTCTCTCTTCCACTTCTTCCGCACGTTAGAGGTTGAGAGGTGTTGTTGCCCCCTTCTTTGCGCAACATGTTAGCATATGATTTTCTCTTTCTATTTTCCACTGTATTCTCGAGTTTTCAAAATATGTGAAAAAATGACTCGTATTATTCACGCTCTTAACGCTTTACAATCCTACCAAATTGACCGAACTTCTTGAGTCCAACTCGGCTAAAAGTTAAGTCTAACTAAGCACTCTATTGTTTGAGTGGATAATGAGAGGAGTTACATAGCTCAGTGGGGGATTGCACTAGCAATTTCAAATCATGAGGAAGGGCGTCTATAGGTTTAAAAAGAAGGTAACATGAATTAGACAATTTCACCTTCTCTTGTTACATTTTTATCATTTCATCCCTGTGATAAAAAAGTGATTCGCTCCTTCTAGTGCCCCCACTACAAAAAATCCTACAAATAACGACGTGATCCCTGACTAAATATTATTCAATTGGTATTTACCAATGAATTTTAATTCAGTCGGTAATCACCGACTGAAACAACTTTAGTCGTTGATTACCGACTGAATAACTATTTCCATTGGTAAACACTGACGGATTTAAAATATCAGTCGGAAAGTACCGACTGAATTTGTTTTAGTGGGAAAATCGACCTTTGGGTCAACAGGTTTAGAAGGTTCGGGTTAATGGGTTTAGCGCATTACTGACAGAGTCAATTTTCTGTCGAAAATTACCGACGGAATACTGATTTCGTCGGAAACTCCCAACGAAAAATTGATTCCGTCGGAAACTCCCAACGGAAAATTGATTCCGTCGGTAATTTCCTTAGGTTAATGAGTTTTTGAGTTAACGGGTTTGGGTCAATAGGTTCCCAATGGAATTTCCGTCGGTATATCCCGACAAAGACTTTATTCCATCAGGATCTATCGGCGAATTATTTATTTCATCGGTAATTACCTTTGGTTAACGAGTTTTGAAGTTAATGGGTTTGGGTGAATAGGTTACCGACAGAATATGAATTCCGTCGGTAATCCCAATTAGAATTAAGGCATGCAACCTCCCTTTCCTCTCTGCGTGAACTTTGCTCTCTCGGCGATTTTCTCATCTTTCTCTCTCGGCGATCTCCTCTCCGCATCTAGTAGCCTCGTGTCCTCTCCCGTTCTTCGCAATCGGCAACCGGCGACACGAGTATACTCCTCTCCTCCCTCATCTCTTTCGTTTAATGCGCACGGCGACCGCCGCGGCCTGCTCGTGGTCAGCGACCCTCCCCAGGTGGCTTCTCACAGCAGGTCGGCCGCCGTAGGGGCCTGCTCGTGGCCACCGCAGGGTCCTTCTCGCGGTCGGCCAACCACCCCAAGCACCTTGCTCACGGCTGGCCATGACCGACCACCGGACGGGTTGCTCATGGCCAGTTGTAGGCGCTTGCTCAGCCATAGAATTTCTTAATTGTTTCATTGCATATTTGTGACTAATATCTATTTGTTTGAACCTATTTAAACTCATATAGAGGATCTCAAATATATAAGACAAACAAAACTTAGATGTGATGTTTAGGTGGATTTGATAGTTTGCATGTCCATTGTTCTATATATTAGATTTGTTTTACTTGCATTATCTTTTGTTTATTATAGTTAGTTTCATTATATGTATTGTTATTTCATTTAATGATGTTCTAAGCAACAACATATGTTTATTAGAAAGTCTAAGTTTATAATGATTCCCTAAGCAATACCATTATATTCTAAGTTTATAATTATACCATGATATTCTAAGTTTATCATTCATTTGCTTTGGTGTAGAAGAGATTTTCGGTAATATGATACGAAGATCGTGAGATGAGTTCGTTGCTCATAATGCTTTATTTAAGCTTATTTCAAGTAATATTGTTTCAAATTATATTCTCATTAGGTAACAATGTATATAAACAAAGCTTGGATGTACAATCAATTAGAAAATGGATTTATCATAGATAATTTTATTGCTAAAGTTGAACAGTTTGTGAACTTTGCTAAAAGTCATCCAAAATATATGAATGGTGCTGAGTTACGGTGTCCGTGCAATCATAAAAAAAATGTCAACATAGAGTTTTCCGTGATGAGAATACAGTAAAAATGCATATATGTAGAAATGGTTTTGTGCCAAATTACTACAATAGATACTGTCACGGAGAGCCTTATTTATATGAACCAATTGAGCCTTCTGGTGGTTCGTCTTCTGGGACTACTGTTATCGCTCCTGAAGCATCAAATAATATTGATATTTCAATGCAATCAATGGTTCATGATTCAATGAATGCAGTTGATTATTCGAATATAGATGAAATACCAACACCTCAATATCAACAACTATATAAAATGTTAAAGGTTAATGAAAATGAAGTGTGGGAAGTCATTCCTTCTGGTCATTCTCAACTATCAGTTACTGCAAAGTTATTGAATATGAAAGCAGAACATCATTTTTCTGAAAGATGTTACGATGACATCTGTCAATTGATGTCAGAGTTGCTCCCTGCTGATAACATAATGACTGATAGCTTCTATAAAACAAAGAAATTGATCAGAGGTTTAGGTTTGCCTGTAGAGAAGATTGATTATTGTATAAACAACTGCATAATATTTTGGAATGAAGACAACGCTCTGAATGAATGTAAAATCTGTACTCATCCTCGTTTTAAGCATCATACTTGCATACCAGGGAAGAAGAGGAAAAATATTGCTTGGAAAGTGATGTATTATTTTCCGTTAACTGCTAAACTTCAACGCTTGTATACATATGTAACTACAACTTCCCAAATGATGTAGCATCATGAGCATGAGCATGAGCACGAATGAGGTATAATGTGTCATCCTTGTGATTTTCCTGTATGGAAACATCTTGATATTGTGTTTCCCTCCTTTGCAATGGAACCACGTAATGTGAGATTGAGACTTTCTGCAGATGGATTTCAACCATTTGATCAGTTGGGACAACAATATTCATCTTGGCCGGTTATATTAACACCGTACAACTTACCGCCATGGATGTGTATGAAAGATGAATTTATATTCCTTACCATGCTTATTCCTGGTCCAACCAATACCAAAGATAAGATAGATGTTTTCTTAAAACCTCTTGATCCGGTGGTAAGGCCGAGGGGCCCTCATGAGGGAAAGGTCAATGACACGTGGAGGTCAACAGTCAAAGGGGGGTCAACCCCATGGGCTCGACGAGCGGGCGAGACATGCCGATCACTAGGCAATGACCTTCATCCGAGAGAACAACCAGCTGGCCGTGAGCCCAGATTTCCAATGAAGAAGATCATATGGGCGAGCGGATAGTCCGCTGGGCCGCGGTGCAATGCAAGAGTAAAGGCCGAGCAGTCAGCCCGCTCGGTCGCTGTAAAGGCCGAGCAGTCTGCCCGCTCGGCTAAGGTGTCAGGCTACGAGAGCCGAGCAGGCGACGACCCTGAACCTTCCCGGACGGACGACCACCTACGCCAGATTAAAGGCGAATGTTCTGGCTGAGCGGCTTGATGGGTGATCCGGGAAGAGGAAGTCAAAAAGGGTGGGACAGTGGAGACGTCATCTTAGTAACTCCTGTTGCTGACAACAAGCATGTTCGAGGACCAGGCCATACTCAGTATCGTACGACAAAGGGTTCTGCTGTCCCATCAAGGAGACGCTCAGACTGTAGCAGTATGGTGTCAGACAGGCTCTTCTGACAAGCCCATGCTGCGGTATGGTATAGGACACGTGTACACCTCGGTTTGTGTGCACCAACCTCCCATAGCTCTATATAAGAGCCCTTAGACCTCACCGGAGGTATGAAATCTTCAATCCTTGGAGCCACTTTCTTGTTTTTCCCTCACCTGACTTGAGCGTCGGAGGGTCATCGCCGGGAACTCTTTCCCGGCTCGACTTCTTTGCAGGTTCGCCGGAGCTCCATACGGTCATTCAGATAGCCACGTCATCAGTTGGGAGAGCGCCACGTGCCCAGCGTCCATTGATTCAGCATTCGGACAGGATCAATTTGGCGCCGTCTGTGGGAACGCTCCTGCATCCGAGCAGAAGCAATGGACGAGGCTGGACGATCGCACTCGGTGATGCTCTCCACGGAGGAGCTCGACGCTTTGATCGAGACAAGAGCCACTAATCTTGTGGAACAGAGACAAAAGTCGCAAGCCGAGCGGGTGGAACAACAAGCAACATCAGCATCAGGGGGCAGAGCGGAAGCACCTCATGCCACGGTTTCATTTCATCGGGCCTTATTCCGCACGCCTCCTGAAGTCGCAGCAGTGAATCGTGATCGAGGATCTTCGTCAGATGAAATACCAATACGGGACAACAGAAAAGGCAAGGCCCCCCGAGCGGACGCTTCTCCCGAGCGGATCAATCGACAATTCTTGGAGGCCATTCTACGAGACCCTCTGCCAAAGCACTATGTGCCCCCGACAATCGGTGAATACAATGAAACCACCGACCCGGATGATCATTTGGGTAAGTTCGACAACACGGCTACCCTTCATCAATACACAGATGGGGTGAAGTGTCGAGTTTTTCTAACCACCCTCTCGGGATCGACTCAACGGTGGTTTCGGAGATCGCCGGACGGATCTATCTCAAGTTTCAAAGACTTCCGAACGACCTTCCTCCACCATTTTACAAGCAGTCGGCGCTACCAGAAGACTAGCGTCAGCTTATTCACCATCAAGCAAGAGCCCAGAGAGTCGCTCAGAGCTTATATCCAGTGATTCAACCAGGTGGCCATGGACATTCCAACGGCCACCTCCGAGACAATGATGAACGCATTTACGTAAGGCCTCGTGGACGGGAACTTTTTCCGCTCACTCATTCGGAAGCCGCCTCAAGACTACGACCATATGCTGCACCGGGCCAAGGAATACATCAATGTGGAGGAAGCTCAAGCAGCCCGAAGGAAGGAAACTCCAACCGAGCGGGCTCCCATTGTCGAGTGGAAGCCGCACACGGCTTATCAGCCACCCCGAGTACCGCGAGCTGAAGCAGCTCGCCCCCTGCAACATGCAAGATCCCACACCATTCAAGAAGTGTCTGCCGAGCGGCCCAAGCCTAAAAGGAAATAGACGCCTATGTTCTGCTCATTCCACCGGACGGACACGCATAACACCAGAGATTGCCGGAGTCTTCCTCTAATCGCCCACCCTGTTCCCCGGAGTGGCAGCCGTCAATCGCCATCATCCGACAGGCGACAGAGACCTCGTGAAGCCGATCGGACGATACCCAACAGGCGACAAAGACAGACTCCCGAGCGGCATCATACTCCGAGGCGTGAAGACAATCCCCAGATGTCTAAGGAGCGGCCTAGGCCGTCCGCTCGGGAAGAAGAAAATAGAAACAACACTTCCCGAGGCGAAATCAACGTTATAGCTGATGGGCCGACCGGAGGAGACTCTAACCGAGCAAGGAAGGCTAGCGTCAGGCAACTTCAGATCCATACGGTCGGCTGCAGCCAAGAAAGGGCGAGCGGACCCGAAATCAATTTCGGGCCCAAGGACTTGGAGGGAGTCGAAGTGCCACATGACGACGCTCTCCTCATCAAAGCGGTAATAGCCAACTACACTATTCACCGCGTTTTCATTAACACAGGAAGCTCGGTCAATATTATATTCAAAAAGGCCTTCGACCAATTGCAAATTGATCGAGCCGAGCTGCTGCCCATGACAACCCCCCTCTATGGGTTTATGGGCAACGAGGTTCTGCCGGTCGGACAGATCCGACTGGCCATTTCACTGGGAGAGGAGCCGCTCAGGAGAACGCGGGCAGCAAACTTCGTCGTCGTCGACTCTCCCTCAGCATACAACGTCATTTTGGGGCGCCCGGCGCTTAGCGAGTTCCGAGTGGCCGTCTCCACCTTCCACCAGAAAATCAAGTTCCCGGTGGAAGATAAAGTGGGAGAAGTACGAGGAGACCAGTTAGCAGCTCGGCGATGCTACATCGAGATGGTCCGAGCTGAAGCCAATTCCGCTCGAAAAGCGCCCCGGATCAAGGTAAACGCCATAACCGAGAAACCACCCTCTTTAGTGTATGAAGAAAAAGAGGAAGTGCAGATTCATTCGACCCGACCGGAGGTCAGTACGTTCGTTGCGGCCGATCTGGAGGCGAGCCAGAAAGAGGAAGTGATCAAATGTCTCCAGAGAAACTGTGATGTCTTCGTCTGGTCGACGCACGAGCTGCCTGGAATTTCACCGAGCATAGCGCAGCACGAGCTCCACGTCCGACCGGACGCTCGGCCGGTGAAGCAGAGAAAAAGGGATTTCAGCGCTGAACAGAATGCCATCATCCAGTTCCCGAGCTGGCTGGCGAACGTAGTATTAGTCTCCAAGCCGAGCAACAAGTGGAGAGTGTGCATAGATTTTCGGGATCTCAACAAAGTTTGCCCGAAGGATTTTTATCCTCTGCCTCAGATCGATCAACTGGTGGACTCCACAGCTGGCTGCGAGTTGATATGTATGCTCGACGCTTATCAAGGCTATCATCAAGTGCCACTCGCCCGAGAAGATCAGGAGAAAGTTAGCTTCGTTACAGCCGATGGTACTTACTGCTACAATGTGATGCCGTTCGGACTGAAGAACGCTGGAGCAACTTACCAGCGCTTGATGAACAAAGTGTGCAAGGAGCAGATCGGACGCAATTTGGAAGTATACGTGGACGATATTCTCATCAAATCTGTCCGATCGACAGATCTCTTTAAAGACATGGAGGAGACTTTCCGAACGCTGAGGAGGTATGGAGTTAAGCTCAACCCTCATAAGTGTCTGTTCAGAGCAAAATGCGGGTGTTTCCTGGGATACATAGTGACCGAGCGGGGCATCGAGGCAAATCCCAGCAAAGTGAAAGCACTACAAGATATGCCGCCCCCAAGAAATATGAGGGAAGTGCAACGCTTGACCGGTCGGATAACTGCTTTGTCCAGATTCATCTCCAAGACTGCCGACCGGAGCCTACCTTTTTTCAAAATCTTGCGCAAAGCCACTAAGTTTCACTGGGACTAAGAATGAGATCGGACGTTCGAAGATCTGAAAACATACTTGAACTCTCTGCCTGTGCTAGCCAAGCTAGCTATGGGTGAGCCACTTTGTATATATTTATCTTCAACTGAGCAAGCAGTCGGCTCGACACTAGTAAGGGCGAGCGGAGAAGAACCTGTATATTTTCTAAGCCATGCTGGCCTTTGCTTTGGTCCTTGCCGCTCGGCGCCTCCGTCCCTATTTCTTGGCTCATACTATCATCGTCCGGACGAATAGTCCATTAGGAAGAGTGCTGTTGAATCCAGAAGCGTCCGGGCGGCTCATCAAATGAACAACGGAGTTGAGCGAATTTGACATTCAATACCAGTCCTGTTCGGCGATAAAGGCGCAGTCCTTAGCGGATTTTGTCACCGAAGTACAAAAGCCAGAACCCGAAGCCATGTGGAAAATATTTGTGGACGGATCGTCCACTCGGCTCGAAAGCGGGATTGGCGTACTATTACTCTCTCCTCAAGAAGAAAAGATGCACTTATCCGTCTGGCTGGATTATAGAGCTACAAATAACGAAGCAGACTATGAGGCCCTTATAGTCGGCTTACAGGCCGCCCGGCATGTGGGGGCCGGACGGGTGACGCTGCATTCAGACTCTCAGTTTCAAACTCTACGCTGAAGCCTTCGAAAAGCTCAAGGCCAATTTCAGAGAGGTCATTATCCAGAAGATACCCCGAGCGGAAACCAGGCGGCAGATGAGTTGGCCAAACTGGCAAGTTCAATAACGCCGGTCGTCATCCAACAGCCAATTGAACAAGTATCTTTGGTGGCACACGTCGACCGGATGGAGGGCCTCGCGTTTCCGAGCGACTGGAGGACAGCAATCATAGAGTTTCTGTGCTCAGGGGCTACACCATCCGATCGGGATGCAGCCCAGCAATTAAGGAGGAGAGCCGGTCGGTTCACGCTTATTGGAGATCAACTCTACAAGAAGGCTTTCTCCCGTCCGCTCTTGAAATGTGTGAGCTCGGAAGACGCGGCATACATCCTCCAAGAAGTGCATCAAGGATCGTGCGGAGGGCATCCGGGCGGACGATCGCTGGCTAAGAAGATCCTGCTTGCCGGATACTTTTGGCCAACCCTGCAAGCAGACGCCGCTCAGACCTTCGCGACGTGCCTTTCTTGCCATAAGTATCACAACTTCTCCCACCGACCGGCGGAGGAAATGAAAGCAACCACCGTCTCATGTCCGTTCGACCCGTGGGGGATGGATATTGTGGGCCCATTTCCTATGTCCACCGGTCAGCGGAAGTTTCTACTGGTGGCTGTCGACTATTTTTCCAAATGGGTGGAGGCCGAGCCACTGGCCAGGATCACCGAGCAGATGGTCAAAAAGTTTATATGACAACATATCATCTCCCGCTTCGGCATCCCCCGTCGACTTATTTCCGATAACGGGCGGCAGTTTGCGGGAAAGTTGCTCGAAGATTGGTGCAAAAGCTACGGCATCGAGCAACACTTCACGTCCGTGGCGTATCCCCAAAGCAATGGTCAAGCCGAAGTAGCCAACCGGGAAATTCTTCGCATTCTGCGCACTCGACTCGACCATTTGGGAGGAAGCTGGGTGGATGAAGTGCCAGACATCTTATGGGCCATCCGCACGACCCCAAAGGAAGGAACGGGCGTCACGCCTTTCCATTTGGTGTATGGCAGCGAAGCGGTTATTCCTGTCGAAGTCGGCGTCGAGTCCGTCCGGATCCAGAATTATGATGATGATAACGTCGAGCGGAGGAACATGGAGCTGGATTTGGTCGAGGAAGAGCGAGCCAAGGCGTCCGTCCGGCTGATGGCGTACCGGCAACGGATGAAGCAAAACTACAACCGGCGCGTAATCCCCAGAGCATTCCAAGTCAGCGACCGGAAAAAGTTAAGCCGTCGGCAGGGAGGCTCCTTGGGCGGGCCCCTTCAAAGTCATTGAAAAGCTCCGCTCGGGCGCTTATTATTTGGAGGATGAAGACGGACGGCGGCTGGACAAACCATGGAGCGCGAATCATCTCCAACCGTACCGAGCTGGATGAGAGGTGCGCTAAATGTAATTTTATATATGTTATGGGTCGTCCAGGTCCTTGTAATGCAGGAAGCAAAATGATAAAAGGATGGCAAATTGCTTCGCCGAACGGCAGTGTCAAAATTAGCCTTAAAGGCCGTCGAGCTCCGACGTTAAAAATCGAGAGACGAACCAGCGTCTATAAACCCTCCGGTCGGAAGACCGTCGAGCTCCGACGTTAAAGAGGACGCGGCAGCAAATCATCGGGGGCGACCTCCTCATTAAAACAGAGACGAGCCGGCGTCTATAAATCATCCGAGCGGAAGACCGTCGAGCTCCGACGTTAAAAATCGAGAGACGAGCCGGCGTCTATAAATCTTCCGAGCGGAAGACCGTCGAGCTCCGACGTTAAAAATCGAGAGACGAACCGGCGTCTATAAATCTTCCGAGCGGAAGACCGTCGAGCTCCGACGTTAAAAATCGAGAGACGAACCGGCGTCTATAAATCCTCCGGCCGGAAGACCGTCGAGCTCCGACGTTAAAAATCGAGAGACGAACCGAAATCTCCAGGCGGAAGACCGTCGAGCTCCGGCGTTAAAAATCGAGAGCGAGCGTCTAAAGCGGAAGACCCGCCGAGGCGTTAAAATTGAGAGATGAGCCGGCATATAAATCTTCGAGTGGAAGACCGTCGAACTCCGACGTTAAAATCGAGAGACGAGCCGGCGCCTTCCAGGCGGAAGACCGTCGAGCTCCGGCGTTAAAAATCGAGAGATGAGCGGCTTCGAGCGGAAGGCCGTCGAGCTCCGACGTTAAAAATCGAGAGGCATCTTCCGAAGACCGTCAGGCGTTAAAATCGAGACGAACCGTCTATAAATCCTCTGGCGGAAGACCGTCAAGTTCCGACATTAAAAATCGAGAGACGAGTGGCGTCTATAAATCTTCCGGAAGACCGTCGAGCTCGACGTTAAAATCGAGAGGCGGTCTATAAATCCTCCGGGGAAGACCGTCGAGCTCAAGCGTTACAAATCGAGAGAGACGGTGTCTATAAATCTTCGGCGGAAGACCGCCGAGCTCCGACGTTAAAAATCGAGAGACGTCTATAAATCCCTCGGCGGAAGACCGCCGAGCTCCGACGTTAAAATCGAGAGATGAACCGTCGTCTATAAATCCTCCGGTAGGAAGACCGTCGAGCTCCGGCGTTAAAAATCGAGAGCCGATGTCTATAAATCCTCCGGCGGAAGACCGTCGAGCTCCGGCGTTAAAAATCGAGGGACCTATAAATCCTTGGTAGGAAGACCGTCGAGCTCCGACGTTAAAATCGAGAGACGAACCGGTCTGTCGAGCTCCGACGTTAAAAATTGAGAGACGAACCGGCGTCTATAAACCCTCCGGCCGGAAGATCGTCGAGCTCCGACGTTAAAAGTCGAGCGATGAACCGCTGTTTATTAAGCCTCTGGACGGATAGCTGTTCGCATGGTACGACCCGGTCGTAAGTGCCGACCCATAACCGGTCCTACTATTAGGGCAAGAATAAGGCCATCGTACGACCGAGCGGCCCCCCTTATAAAGAATACTTAGCATGAAAAAATTATTATGATCGAAGCAAAGGCTAAGGATGAATATTGGTCTAGCAAGCAAATAACAAGCAAAAACAGAGTTCATTTACGCCGAACGGCGGCCAGACAAAAGTAGTAATAACAAGAATGTTCGCCCCGAACAACGGGCATACAAAAAGCGGTTCAAATACTCCTCACTCATCAAAATTAAAAAGGGTGTCAGGGATAGAGCCCATCATGACAGCCAGATCTTCGGGGGGGGGGACGGACAGCTCGGATGGTAGGTGGCCCTTAGTCTTCAAATAATCAACCGCCACCTTGATAGCCTCTTCAAAGGTTAGGGACAGCTTGTCGCTGAACTTTTCACCAAACTCGTCTGAGCGGACCGGCCAGGCTCCCCGTCTTGATATTCTTTGAGTGTGGCTCGGGAAGCGTCAAGGGCAGCCTGGAGACCTTTCAAATCCCCTTCAAATTTAGCCCAATCAGCCGAGCGGCTCTCCCGTTCGGTGGAAAAGAGGGTGCCCAACTCTTTGACGCGTTGATCTAGTCCCCGATTCTCCACTTTCATAACATCCAGGTCTGAGATGGCCTGAAGCTTCCGGTTAGTTGCAAGCTTTATATCGTGGCCGCGCTTCTTGACCACAGCTTCAAGATGAGTCACCTCAGCCGTCAGCTCGGAGGACTTTCGCCGCTCGGATTCCAAAAGCTTTTTCCAGCTCAACCAGGCGATTGCTAATTGCAATATGTTCCACCCAGGTCTGCGCAGAAGAGAGATGTCAAGGATAATTAAAAGGAACACCGGGGAGAAAGAACATACCCCGGTGGCCTGCTGCAGATTGTTGTCCCCAACCGACTGGGAGTCATGAGCGCGACACGAATCGGGCATCCTCCCAAACTTTGGCAAGAGGCCCTGTTGGTAATTTGTTGCTCGGGGCTCGTGGGCTGATCGGCCTCCAAAAGTTGTTCCTCTGACGGAAAGCGCAGAATTGTCTTGATCACCCGAAGGCCGGTCCCCCAATAGTAGAAAGGTCGCCTAAGCGCCTGAGGCAACGGCGAGTGCGGGGGCGAGAATCAGTCGGCTCCCCTTCGGGGAGCGCCTCAGGCAAGCCAAGCTGGGAGGGTGTTCGATCCGAAGAGAGCTCCTCGATGGTAGCCGGAGCTCCTTCTTCTCGATCGGAAGGAATACCACCCCGTTCAGAAAGCTGCTCACCAGAGGGGACCAACGGTGGCGTGGGGTCTGCCCGGTGTCTCTTCCGGGTCCTTAGTGGGGCGTCATCAATAGGGAGAATCTCCTCCCCGACTGGGGCGGAGGAAGTAGCGTCACCTGCGGCTTCATGTACGGGTGCTCAAGCAGCTGATACCTCGGGGCGGACTGTGTCCCTTCGACCCCCGAGCTGGCTGGGATAAGCCCCCGAGCAGCGACCTCCTTTTTAGTAGCCGCCTCAATCTCTGCGGCTCTCAGCTTCAGACGTTCGGTAGCCTTAGCGCGCCACATAATCTCAACTGCAGAAAAGAAAAAGAAATCAGTTAGAGCAAAGGAGAAAGATAAAGATTAATCCTTACCCATGCTACAGGGAATGCCAGCCCGAACGGGAGATAGGCCGAACAAGTACATTACTCCCTTAAGGAGTAACTTATCAATGTTGTAGCGTTGGCCGACCAGACGGTTAGCTGCATGGAGGTAGGCTGGATCGCTCTTGTATTTGCCGAGCTCTGGTTGGGCCGGCACCGCGGTCTGCCACTTGGTTCGGAAAAGCGGCGGCTCGGGGAAACGCATATAGAAAAAGTATTCCTTCCAGTACTTGTTGGAGCTCGGCATATTGCTAAAAAGAACAAAACTAATCCTAGTTTGGAAAATGAAGGTGCCCCACTCAGATTGTTTCGAATAGTAGAAGTAATGGAAGGTTTTGGGGTCCAGAGGGATGTCGTTGAGCTTGAAAAGAATTATCACCCCGCACAGCAGCCTAATGGAGTTCGGAACAAGTTGGCCGAGCGGGAGGCGGAAGTAATTACATACTTCCAAGATGAAGTGATGTATAGGAAACCGCAGGCCGGCCAAAAATTGATCCCAAAAAAAGCAAACAGTGCCGGACGGTGGGTTATTGGGCCGGTCGGAAGGAGTGGCTAATATTATTTCAAGGTTAGTGGGGAATTCATAAGTGCGAACGAGGCGAAGAGCATCTTCCTCATCAAACCGGCTCTCCATGGCCATATACCAAAGACCAGGAGCGCTGGTGGTCGGCTGGGAAGTGCTCGCCATGGTCGGGATTGAAGAGGATATCGAAGACGGAAAAGGGAAGAGAGAGCAAGCGGGGAAGGATGATGACGAGACGAAAAAGACAGCTAACGAAAAATGCAACGAAAAGATGAAGTGAAGGAAGAGGGAGGCTTACGAACAAGAGAATGATCGAAGGGGCTGCGAAGTCGCCGGAGAGACGAAAGACGAAGTCGCCGGAGCAAAGAAAGCAGCAAGGTTCCTGAACGCGAGGGAGCAGAAATGCGGC
This sequence comes from Zingiber officinale, assembly GCF_018446385.1. Classification (NCBI taxonomy): domain Eukaryota; kingdom Viridiplantae; phylum Streptophyta; class Magnoliopsida; order Zingiberales; family Zingiberaceae; genus Zingiber; species Zingiber officinale. Next base: position 123,244,632 of record NC_055988.1, read on the forward strand.
GGAGAGAAGAATCGAAAGCTTTATAGTGTTGGCCCCTAATAGCCTCAGCCGTCAGACTCAGGTCGCAAGAAACGAAGCTGTCATTGAGCCGTTCATTTCAAACGGTGGCTGTCCCATCGGAGGTAACCGCGCGCAGCGCGCGTGCTTGGCGTTAATGGAGAAGATTTGGCACGAATTCCGAGGGGATACCGAAAGTGTCGGCATTGACCATCCGTCCATTGGTAGAGCCGAACGACCATAATGAAGAGTGTGTGCTGAGCAGATGAGCATTCTCGGGGCCAGCCTAGCGGCCGTTACTCAATCAGACCAGCAGTCCGGTGGTAAGGCTGAGGGGCCCTCATGAGGGAAAGGTCAACGACACGTGGAGGTCAACAGTCAAAGGGGGGTCAACCCCATGGGCTCGACGAGCGGGCGGGACATGCCGATCACTAGGCAATGACCTTCATCCGAGAGAACAACCAGCTGGCCGTGAGCCCAGATTTCCAATGAAGAAGATCATATGGCCGAGCGGATAGTCCGCTCGGCCGCGGTGCAATGCAAGAGTAAAGGCCGAGCAGTCTGCCCTCTCGGCCAGGGTGTCAGGCTACGAGAGCCGAGCAGGCGACGACCCTGAACCTTCCCGGACGGACGACCACCTACGCCAGATCAAAGGCGAATGTTCTGGCTGAGCGGTTTGATGGGTGATCCGGGAAGAGGAAGTCAAAAAGGGTGGGATAGTGGGGACGTCATCTTAGTAACTCCTGTTGCTGATAACAGGCATGTTCGAGGACCAGGCCATACTCAGTATTGTACGATAAAGGGTTCTGCTGTCCCATCAAGGAGACGCTCAAACTGTAGCAGTATGGTGTCAGACAGGCTCTTCTGACAAGCCCATGCTGCGGTATGGTATAGGACACGTATACACCTCGGTTTGTGTGCACCAAGCTCCCATAGCTCTATATAAGAGCCCTTAGACCTCACCGGAGGTATGAAATCTTCAATCCTTGGAGCCACTTTCTTATTTTTCCCTCACCTGACTTGAGCATCGGAGGGTCGTCGTCGGGAACCCTTTCCCGGCTCGACTTCTTTGCAGGTTCGCCGGAGCTCCATACAGTCATTCAGATAGCCACGTCATCGGTTGGGAGAGCGTCACGTGCCCAACGTCCATTGATTCAGCATTCGGACAAGATCACCTCTAATTGTCGAACTGAATGAATTATGGAATGTAGGGTCGATGAATTACGATGTTGTAAGTAAAACTAATTTTACATTGCATGTTGCCTTATTATGGACGATAAGTGATTTTTCAGCATACTCAATGTTGTCAGGATGAAATACAACTGGTAAATTAACATGCCCACATTGTATGACAGAGTCCGATGCATTTTCATTACCTTGTAGTGGGAAGGTATCTTGGTTTGACAATCACCATAATTTTTTACCAGTTGATCACCCTTTTAGGTGAAATAAGAAAAAATTTCTAAAGAATGTTATAGTCAGAAAACCTCCCTTAACAGTCCATGCTTCAAGTGAAAAAATCATTGAACAAATAGATAGTTATGGATTTCTCCCAGTATCTCAACCTAATTCTGATGAGATAAATAAATATCTTGTTAGGATGTGCAAGTGTGGTTGGAAGAAAAGAAGCATTTTCTTCCAAGCAAGTTGAGGTTTATGCAAATAGAAGGTTCAATAAGTTTGAACCTTTCATTTTTGGGGTACAAGCGAGTCAAGTTTTTTATCTTGAATATCCTACAAAGAGAAGAAGATTTAGTGAATGGTTGTATGTTTGTCGAATGAAGCCTCGTTCGACTATAGAAATGTCGAACACCATCACTACTCAAAACCATGATGCATTTCAGAATGACGAAGCATAGAGACATTCAGTTGATTCACAACTCGAATCTACATCACAATTACTTATAGATGTTAATGTCACTTACGAGGAGATAGATGATGGAGAGATATCCAGTAGTGAGGATCTTGTTGAACTAACAGAGTCTAGCGACGATAACTTAGAAATTGTTAATGTTGAGTAGAAATGCTTCAAGAGTCTAGCATTGATTAAATTTTAGCATTATTGTTCATCAAGTAAGTTGTGCTTTAATCATGTTTTGTCTCTTAATTATCATTTAGTAGGGTGGCTCAGGCATCTTAGCCACCAATAGAGGGAGGGGAGTCATAGGATCTATCCACCTAGCAAATAAATGATATTTATTATGATGTTGTGGGTGGAAGGACAAAGAACTCCTCCCTCTACGACCTTGGCTCCCAGGCTAAGGTGGTATTTAATTGCTTGAGGACTCCTAGGGGTCGTGCTAGTTCCTCCTCTTCTTCTTCTGAGGTAGAGTCATTAAGAAAAGAAAATCAAGAATTGAAGACTCAAATGACAATGATAGATCAAAGGTGGGAGGAGAGGTGGGCTGCTCAGGAGCAAGCATTGGCTCAGATGCGAGCAGTCATTGCTAGATGGGACTAGTCACAGCAGCCCCAGTCATAGCATGATATTGAGTCACAAGAGACTCGAGACCCATTAGACCCTGCTGATGATTAGATTTTCTGAGGTATGTTCAACTATAACTTGATTTTTTAAATTTATCATACATTAAGTAAAATATATATATTTGTTCAATTTGGATATTATTAAATATTTATCTTAAATTGTATTACATTTTTTCAGGAATCCGTATTGATACATTTATCGTCACTATCATTGCATATCCAAAATATAATCCAGGTATTTTTTACATGTAAAATTAGTTATATATTATAATTTTTTAGTTATATATTACATTCGTATCGATTCGTTCTAATCAGGACCCCTTGTATTTAACTTTCACAGGATTATATTTGGATATATGTAGGAGATGTATCATGGTAAGTGATCCTGTTTGGAATCTGAGAAGACGGAACTACCGGTGTGATGTGTTTGGAATGCGGACCGCATCTTCATGACCCGGATGGTGAGCTGTCTTCTATGTTGACCAAGTCATTAGGAGTCCTTTGGTCAATAGTACATGTATCCAGCGACCGGGTTACACCGATCCCTGGTACCCTAATGCTCGAGGCAGGTCCCAATAATATATAAGAAACATGCCAAATGAATAGTGGATTAATAAAGCAAAATAAAGGATCAATACGGTGACGTACCCTGGCCCCGGGGGGCACCCTCGGATGGATCGGTGAGCCAGTCGCGATGCGGATCGAGTCGTCATGATCCGGAAGGGTAGATGAACATGTCCACTGAGGAGTCGTATCTGCCTGCTTGGAGCTGAGCGTGACCTAGACCCGGAAAATGACATGTCCGCCGAGAAATAATAGCGACACATAGACGATAAATGATGTCAACACATAAACCGGGATAGAATATCAACACGCAGGCCGAAACACAACAATGGCACGAAGGCCAAAACACAAACCACAATTCAAATCAGTGCGTAGGTCGAAACACAATAGCAAGGTGCACCACGAATGTAACTCGGGAGAGGTCGAATCACATCGGCGCCTGCCCTAAGGGCAAGGGTGTCGGACGATAGGATCTCACTGTGGGGTTGCCGATAGCGGCAATAACGCTATGAAGTCGACTGAGGTCATGCGCCAGCCGACAACTACCGTAGGCTACCGCGGGAGGTGGTGACTGGAAAGAGGCTGAAGCAGCGCCAAGTCTATAGCGTTGGATGCTACCAGCGCTGGAGACTACATCGGCGTTGGGTTGCTTGGTCCAACTATCAATGAGAGGAGAGGGAAAGGGGGGTTGGCGGTATGCATGAGGCCTCGTGCGTGAGAGCGAGGGGCTCCGGTTGATGTTGGAGGAAGCAGAAGTGGTGGCGTCGTGGCGCTGGTGGCCTCCGACGCCGAGAGAGAGAGAGGGAGGTGGCGCTGGGCAGGGGGAGAGCGGAGGCGGCAGTCTGCTGGAGACGAGGGAGAAGGCGGTGACTACAGAGAAGTCCCCCTCGGCTGGTGTGTGTGTCGATGCTGCCGGCGACGACAGAGGCATGGAGAGGATGAAGGGGTCAGAGGTAGCTTCGGCGGAACAGGAAGTAGTGAAGCGGCTGAGGCGACGTTGGCTATGTTGACGGCGTCTCCGACAGAGGAGGTTGCGGGGAGAGAAGGAGACCAAAGGTGGGAGAGGGAAGTGGCAGCCTTGTCCCCTTAACGGCGGCGTGGTCGTCGGCGGCGAGGAGCTCGCTTGAAGGCGTGCTCTCTCTGGCGGCGACCACATCCCACGAACGCCCTCCTGTTTTCCTTCCATGAATAGAGGTGCTACAGTAAAATGACCGAAATACCCCTCCCCCTTCTCCTAATTCCTTCTCTGCCCTTAACCTATATCCACATCACAAGCCTCCCCCTCAAGTTTGGTCGAAGGAGGCACGAGTCCGACTGACTGGACAGTCTATCGCAAAGGTTGAATCACTCTTGATAACTGAGCCAAATCGCTGAACCCATCGTATAATGCCACACAAACGGTCGCTATAGTAATGGTGTCGCATGAGATGGTAACGGTGCTGAGTGGACTATGAAAAATAGTACCGAGTAGATAATCGGGTGAATGCCAAGTGGGCTACTGCGTGAATGTCAAACGATGAAAAATATCGATCGGATGACCATAAAATGTCGATCAGGCGACCACAAGGATGTCAGACGATATAAGCAAATGGCTAGGTGGACGATCATGCAATAAGGATTAGGCCACTAAGAAAGTGCTGACCAAGCATTCGAGAGAATGTTGGCCAGTCGATCGTAAACTACTGACCAGGCCATCTAGAGAATATCGGGCGCTTTGACCAAGTAGTTCAAGTGTGTGGTCGATCAGACTATTGAGCGACACCGGTCGGACGACTACCAGAGTACTGAACGAGCGGCCCAAAGAATGCCGACCGGGCGATCGTAAAATGCTGACCCGAAAATCAAGTAGTACTGAGTGGGATAATGCCGAGTGGGAGAGGATCACGAGAGTGAAAAGCACGACGCGATGTCTCGAGTGGGTGCGAGGCTCATGCGACCGAAGAACATGGAACCCTCAGGATACCCTGGTTCGAGACCAGTGAAGATACTTCAGTCCTAGACCAGTGGTGATACGATGGTCTGAGATCAGTGGAGATACTTTTGTTCGCGACCATTGGAGATAGCTCGACCCCGAACAGGGGAGATAAGATGCTATGATATGCTCCGTGACCAGTGAAGACCGCTCGACCCCGGACGAGGGAGATAAGGGATCCGATATACTGGTCTGTGACCAGTGAAGACCGCTCAACCCCGAACGGAGGAGATATGAGATCCGATAAGCTGGTCTCAGACCAGTAAATACCGCTCAACCCCGAACGAGGGAGATATGAGATCCGATAAGCTAGTCCGAGATCAGTGAAGATCGCTCGACCCCGAACGGGGGAGATATGAGATCCGATAAGCTGGTTCGAGATTAATGAAAACCGCTCGACCCCGAACGGGGGAGATATGAGAACCGATAAGCTGGTCCGAGACCAGTGAAGATCGCTTGACCTTGGACGGGGGAGATATGAGATTCAAAAAGCTGGTCCGAGAAAAGTCAAGACCGCTCAACCCCGAACGGGGGAGATATGAGATTCGATAAGCTAATCCGAGACCAGTGAAGACTGCTCGACCCCGAATGAGGGAGATATGAGAACCGATAAGCTGGTCTGAGACTAGTGAAGACCGCTCGACCCTGAATGGGAGAGACAGAATATTTGATATACTGGTTCGTGACTAGTGATGACGGCTCGACCCCGAACGGGGGAGATAGAATATCCGATAAGACTGGTCCGAGACCAGTGACAGCCTTCACATGGGTATAACGTCACCGCTCGACGGTCTTCACGGGGGTTTAACATTGCCGATCGACGGTCTTCACAGGGGTTTAACGTCGCTGCTCGATGGTCTTTACAGGGGTTTAACATCGTCGCTCGACGATCTTCACAGGGGTCTAACGTCGCCGCTCGACGGTCTTCACAAGGGTTTAACGTCATCGCTCGACGGTCTTCACATGGGTTTATAGTCGTCGCTCGACTTCTAGAGCCTGTGACTCTAATATAACTCAAATCTGGCCAATCGACGTGGGAGTCTCTGACTTTGAGCCCGTGGCTCTAATATAGTATAATCCCGGCCGATCGGCACGGGAGTCTTTGACATTGAGCCCGCGGCTCTAATATAATATAATCCCGATCGATCGACATGGGAGTTTTCGACATTGAGCCCGCGCCTCTAATATAGTATAATCTTGGCTTATCAGCACGGGAGTCTTCGACATTAAGCCCGCGACTCTAATATAGTATAATCCCGGTCGATCGGCAAGGGAGTCTTAGACATTAAGTCCGCGGCTCTAATATAATATACTCCCGGTCGATCGGCACGGGAGTCTTTGACATTGAGCCCACGACTCTAATATAATATAATCCCGACCGATCGACATGGGAGTCTTTGCCATTGAGCTCGTGACTCTAATATAATATAATCCCGATCGATTGGCACGGGAGTCTTCGACATTGAGCCCGTGGCTCTAATATTTATAATCTCAGGCCAGCATATCATATTTCCTTATCTCCCCCGTTCGGGATCGAGTGATCTTCACTAGTCTCGGACCAGCTCATCGGATCTCATATCTCCCCCGTTCAGGGTCGAGCGGTCTTCACCTTCACTGGTCTCGGACCAACTTATTGGATCATGTATCTCCTCCGTTCGGGGTCGAGCGGTCTTCACCTTCACTGGTCTCGGACCAGCTTATCGGATCCCGTATCTCCTCCGTTCGGGGTCGAGAGGTCTTCATTGGTCATAGAGTATATCAGAGCAACTTATCTCCCCCGTTCGGGGTCGAGCTATCTCCAATGGTCGTGAACAAGAGTATCTCCACTAGTTTCGGGCCAGAATATCTCATACGCTCTGTGCCCGCTCAACTCACGACTTTCGCTTCTGTGCGTCTTCAATTCCCGGGCTACACCTTCGTTCAGCTCACAAGCGATGCACCCGCTCGGCTAACGACTTTTGCTTGTGTGCGCTTTTGATTCATGAGCTATACTCCCGTTCAGTTCACAGGCGATGCGCTCGCTCGGCTCATGACTTCTGTTTCCATGCGCATTTGATTTTGCGGGCTATGCTCCCGCTCCGTTTTCGAGCTCCACTTTTGCCCGGCATTGCCTCATCGCTCGTTCAGTATTCGCCTAGGCGCTCACTTGGTGTTCGCCCGATAGCTTGCGTGACATTCGCTCGACACTATTTTTTGCCGCTTGGTCGACACATTTTTCTTGCCACTCTACCAAGCGCGCGTCATTCTGTCAGCACTTGCGAAGTCGTCCGACCGATATCGCTCAACCGTCCGTTCGGCCACACACTTAAACTACTTGGTCGAACGCTCGACATTCTCTCGATGGTTTGGTCAGGATCTTACAGTTGGCTGGCCGACACTTTCTCGGTCACCCGCTCGGCATCGCCCGCTCGTTTGCTCAGTCTGCTCAACATCCCGCGTGTCGCTCGGTCGACTATCATTTTACTCGTCGTCCGCTTAATGTTTTGTCGTTCACTCGGCATTGGTCCGGTTATCGACTTGGTCCGCTCGGCACCATTACCATCTCATGCGACACCATTACTATAGAGACCGCTCGCGTGGCTTTATACGATGGGTTCAGTGATTTGACTCGGTTATCGAGAGTGATTCAGCCTTTGTGATAGACTATCCAGTCAGTCGGACTCGCACCTCCTTCGACTAGACTTGAGGGGGAGGCTTGTGATGCAGATGTAGCTGAGGGCATAGGAGCAATTAGGGAATAATGGAGGGGCATTTTGATCTTTTGGCATGAGTAGGGTTTTGTTTTAAAAGGAAACATTGTTCATGGGCGAGAAAAAAGGTTCCTCCGTGCCTTTTTCCGCCACCGCCACGGGCGAGGCACCCACAGCCGCCACCTCCACCGGAGCTCGCTGGCATATCGCTGGTCCACATCCCTCAAGGTCTGTCCAGGCTGACACCATCGCATTGTCTCTCGCCCCGCGCCCGTCACGCATCCCCGGCATTGACGCCGCCGACTACTCACTCTCGAACGCATGCTGCTGTTGCGAGGTCAAGCTCGCGATGCCTCCGACAGTCGTTGCCCACCGGACTCCGGTAACCCATGCAGGGTCTCCAGTGCCCCTCCCCTTCCCCCTGTACGCCGACAGCATCACCGCCTTCGTCGTCCACGCTGCCTCTGTGAGCGTTGTCACCCCCGCCAGCCAATGCCATCCTCTGCCGCCGCCGCCAGCGATTGCCGCCGAGTCCAGCAGCCACTGCCATCACCTCTAGTGGTCGTTGCCGCCCTCCGATGCCACCTTCAGTGACAACCACCAGCCGACCCCTGGCCTTCGTCGGAGGCACAGCGCCGTCGTCACTATTGGCACTCCTATCGGGCGATGCGCCGGCTCTCGAGTCACCGCTAATCCGGCCTTTGGGTTACTGCTATTGCACTCTACATTTGTGACCCGCGTTTTGCACTGTGTGTTGTGTTCCGATCACCGAGCCACTGTATTTCGTATCGCTATTATGATTGTAAGGTATTGGTATTATCTGGCCTGCGTGTCGTGTCGTGTCCTGGCCTGCGAGCCACTGTGGTATTCCGGCTTAGGAGTCGTCATCATATTTCGGTTGACATGCCGCCTTTTGGATCCATGCTGCACCGGATTCTATGTCGTCGCTCCCAACTCCGGCTCCTCAGCTGACCCACATTCATCTACCCTTAAGGGTCGTGACGACTCTATCAGCATCGCGATCAACTCACCGATCCATCCGAGGGCGCCCCCCGGGGCCAGGATGTTAGAGTGTATACTAAAAGCCTAGCTTTTGTAAACATTTATTTTGAAATAAATAATCACATTGGTCAAAAATGTCTACATTTATATGTTAAGTGTAGTTGTTCAATTAATTTATATTGCAGATAACAAGGTGTGTGGTGTCACACATAGAAGATCATGTTATCAGTTCTTTATAAATTATAAACAGTAGCTCACGACTGAGATGGAAAGGAACAAACCATCAGAACAGTCGTAGTGTAATTAGGTATTAGTTTATCTTGACTATATAATTACACTAGTACACTTAGAGTGTATTGAGTAGGACCATTTAAGGTAAGTTCTTTTTGTACTAACTTAATAAAAAAATAAGACCTTAGTTATTATGGAAGTGTGTGCTCTTAATCCTAATTTAATAACAAGCACATATATTTAGTATTCATTTCTTTGACTTATCAAAGGGTGAGATTTAGTTTGATAAATCAAAAGGCCCGATAAGTTGGGAAACGATATTACTTATAGTGTGTGTTGTTGATTATAGAAGGAAACTGTTTTCTAGTTATCTAGGTTGATAATGTCCCCAAGAGGAGCTCATAAAGATTGTCATGTTAAACCCTGAAGGTGGACTTAGTCTGACATGACGATAAGGTTGAGTGGTACTACTCTTGGACTAAGACATTAATTAAAATAAGTTGTCGGTAACTCAATTAATTAGTGGACATCTAATATCTTAAACACAGGGAGATTAACACACTCATGATAAGAAGGAGCCCATAATGTAATTTGGGATTGGTGCGGTAGTGCAATAATAACTCTCTAGTGGAATGAGTTATTATTGATGAACTTGAGTTGTGTGTTCGGGGCGAACACGGGATACTCAAGCTCGTCGGGAGGCCAAAACCAATTTCTTCTCTAGGTCCCTGTCGTAGCCTCATTAATGCCTCATATCCACCCATGAAAAGCCCATCTTGGTGTCCAAGAGGGGGCCGGCCCAAGGCTTGGTGACCAAGCCAAGGGTCGACCACAAGAAGTTTGAAGGGGGTCGGCCACATAATTCAAAGTATGAGGGGTGTTTTGAATTTAATTTTTAAAATATTCTCTTTGTGGATATCTACAAATTTTAAAAGAGAGATTTTAAATTATAAAACTTTCCTTATTTGAATTAGGCCATATGGTTTAAAAGAAAGTTTAAAAGTTTTAAAACTTTCATTTTTTAACCATCCTCATGGTTTTTTTAAAAGAGAGTTTTAAATTTGAAACTTTCCCTTTTTGTAACCATGTTAAAAAAGAAAATTTTAAATGAGACGTTTTAAATTTTTTAAACTTGTTTTAAAATAAAGAAAACTTTCCTTTTTTAAACATCCACATTAGGAAATTAAAAGAGGGTTTGTAAAATTTTATAAGAGCTTTCCTTCTTTGCTTATAAAATTTTTTACAAAGTTTTTTTTGTTTCTTTTCTTTCCTCTTAGGGTCGGCCACCCTTGCTTGGTGCCCAAGCAAGGGGCTAACCAATCCAATTAAATCAATCAAGAGGAAGAAAAAGGAAATAAAAAGGAGGAAAGGAAAAACAAGAGAAAGATTTTAATTTTTTTAAAAATCTTTCCTTGTTTGCCTTGGGCAAGTATTATAAAAGAAGGAGAGTAGAGGCCTCATGATACATCAATTCTTATTCTATTGCTTGTGCTCTCTCTTGTGGTCGACCCCTCTCTTTTCCTTTCCTCTTGCTCTTTTTTCCTTGGTGGTGGTGGTGGCCGAATATTAGAGAAGAAGGAGGAGCTTTTGGGTGGTGTTCATCTTGGAGGATCATCGCCCACACGACGTCCAAGAGGAGGTGAGGAATACAGCAGAAGATCTCGAGGTTATTAGCATACAAAGAAAATGTATAATTAGTAATTGTTTTCCGCATCATGCTAGTTTTTCTTTGTATGAATTCCAAACACAAGAGGCATATGATTCTAAAGTTTTGAATTTGTGATTCGAGTTTGTGTTTTTTTTTTGTTTTTCGAATTTGTGATTCGATTGTTCCTTTTGGTTAAACCTAGAGTTCCGTTTGCGATGTTAAGTTCCGTTTGCAATTCCTAATGTTAAGTTCCGTTTGCGATTCCTAATGTTAAACCTAGAGTTCCGTTTGTGATTCGATAAGTTAAATTTGGAATCAATAATGTTAAGTTCTGTTTGCGATTCCTAATTTAATTTCTAAAGAACACAATAGGTTGTTTAGGAAAAGTTCGACACTTGTATAAAATTTTTGTACAGTGGAACCGGTACGATCTTCCTAGGGCCAACCAATACAGGGTACGTCACTGTACTCACCCTGTATTTATTTTGTTGTTCTACTATTATTCGACCCCTTATACATTCGGGGAACCTACCTCGAGCATCGGGGTACCGGGGACCGGGGCAACCCCGTCACTGGCTACAGGTACTGTTGACCAGAGGACTTCTGACGACTTGGTCAATATAGAAGGCAACTCACCATCCGGGTCATGGAGATGCGGTCAGCATTCCGGACACGTCATTCCAGCAATTCCATCTTCTCAGATTCCCAACAGGATCAGTAAGTATTTTGGATATATTGTATTTGCCTTTTACTTGTCATTCACTTTGGATAGTGAGTATGTTGTATATTTGGATACTTATGCTTGTGGTTTGTATTGAATTTTAGACATTTGGACAATTATGATTGTTTTTCATATTGAATTTTGGATATTTTGATTGTTTGTATGTTGTGAGTATGTTGTAGGAATTGTGATTTATGTGTGGTTTGTGTTTGTGTTGCCATCGTTTGTGATGTTTTTTATTGATATAAAAATTGTATATAGGGTAAGATCTAAACAAGAGAGGTGTTGTTGAAATTTTAGCAGACATTACCGACGGAATCATGATTTTCGTCGATAATTTATGATGGAAAGCATGATTCCGTCGGTAAAATATTGAATCTAAATTATCGACGGTCCGACTGAATCGTGTTTTCCGTTGGTAATATACCGACGGAAATCACGATTCAGCCAGTAAATTCCGTTATCTTCCGTCTCCTATCTGCCGACGGGGCAGTTTTCTGTCGTTAAACATTACCGACGGAAATTTATATTTCGTCGACGAATACCGACTAAATATCATTTCCGTCGATAAATTCCATTCCCGACGTAATTACTTCCGATGTCACAAATTCCGTCGTTATTCCATCGGTAATCCAAATTGCTGACGGAATTGTGACGGAAAATTCAATCGGTATTTGCTATAATTTTTGTAATATCCGCTAATTTATCCTTAAGCCAATATAGAGGAGGTAAATCACGGATGACTATTTGTCATTAATAGTGCAAGTGACTAAAGCAGGGGGAGGACATGCTCGAATACGCCGAATTTTGACTCCAAAACTTAAAGTGACAACACCTCATCCCTATCAAAAGAAGTATATTAATGCATCGAATTACTATGATTTATTCTCTTTTAAGTGTATAGGATCGTTCTAAAAGAACTGTTAAAATGATGTTTTAACATGATTTCACCTTTATGAAACTAAAGAGACTAGATCTTGAGTCAAAACAGTCAGTCCCCACGGCCCACACCCTCATGACCATCACTCTACAACAATCCAAGGACAAGAGCATCAAATTCTCTACCTCGTTTGGTGGAGGAAGTAAAGTTTTCGCTTGGATTGTTGCTCTGTTTCCCCAGCCCGCTGTGTCTCTCTGCCAAGGAAAAAAATGATGCGATTCCAAAGGTGCAGCTCATCGTCGACGCCAAGCATTTATGCAAACAGGAGGCCACACAGTTTGAGAGATCGCAATAAATTGGATCCCTCTCTCTCTTTATGAGAGGGACAATTGAAAGAACATTCATAGCCACGGGACTACCAGTGAATAAATGCTTTAGCTCATAATGGAGTTAGCATCATACAGTAGATTTATAGAATGAAATATGGATGATTTCGGATAAAGTGGATGGAAATACTCTCTGTAGTTTTCTAATTTATCATTCTACAAATAGTTACGAAGCCAGTCGCATAGGACATCCGGAGTCAACATATAATCTTTTACGGAGTGATTAAATGTTTTAAATAATTAATCAGACATCTAAGAAATTATTTCAAATGTGATACAATAGAGATTTTACTTCGACAGAACAATAAATTTAATAATGTTGGCTGCTTAAATCAATTTTTAATCGGTTTTAAAAAATTGAATAGCTAGATTAAAAATTAAAATTGAAAGAACATCATCCATGCGATGAAGTCCAAAGTATCGCAGCTGTTTAGTTCACCGAAAACATATATTCAAAAATAAAAATCGAAAGAACATCTTTCAATTATATAAATCATAAAAAAAATAATTAAAAAATATCTTATTGAATATTTTATTTTGAAAATATCTCTCCTAATGTGTAACAGCTGTCAGCTATCGAGTAATTAGAAAATTATTCTTCATTTTTAATGTTATTGTATCAGTTAATTAATAACACGTAATATAATATATATATTATTATGGTATTATAGGAGGTGTTTGGTTCTTTCCTAGGAATAGAAATCGGAATGAGAATCATTGTATTATGGAATGAGAATGAGTATGAGCATGAATATCACTTTTAAAAGTAATGTTTTATTAGTTGCATATTTTCTATCGGAATAAATCAAAGTTTCCTTTCTTACCCTTAAAGGAAAATAAGAGAAAAAATTAGATGTGAAAGAAAGATGAATGTGAGAGAAAAATATAATGAAAGAGAATGATGAGAGAGAAAGTATGATGAGAAAGAATGAAGAGAGAGAAAGTGTGATGAGAGAAAATGAGAAAAGAGAGTGTGATAGGAGAGAGCATGATGAGAGAGAAAATATGATGTGAGAGAAAGTATGATGGGAGAGAATGAAGGGAGAGAAAATGTAATGAGAAAAAATGAGGAGAGAGAGTGTGATAAGAGAGATTGAGGAGAGAGAAAGTATGATGAGAGAGAAAGCATGATGAGAGAAAAAGTGTGATGAGAAAAAAAGAGAACAGTGAGTGTGATGGGAGAGATTGAGGAGAGAGAAAGTATGATGAGGGAGAAAGTATGATGAGAGAGAAAGTGTGTTGAGGAAAAAAAAGGAAGGAATGTGACAAGAGAGATTGAGGAGAGAGAAAGTGTGATGAGAAAAAAAGAAAAAAGAGAGTGTGATGAGAGAGATTGAGGAGAGAGAAAGTATCATGAGAAAAAAAGAAGGAAGAGAGTGCGATGGAAGAGATTGAGGAGAGAAAAAGTATGATGAGAGAGAAAGTAATGAGAAAAAAAAGAAAAGAGAGTGTGATAGGAGAGATTAAAGAGAGAGAAAGTGTGTGATAAAATGATGAGAGAGAAAATATGATGAGAGAGAATAAGGAGAGAGAAGTGATATGAACGAAAAAATAAATAAATAAATTTTGATATTTGATATTAAAGGAGAAAATTTTTGTTTTAGGTCAAGGGTAATTTTGAAATAAAAGAATATTTTGATGGATGAAAATAGGATAATGACTCATTGAAGGGGAGGTACATGAGAATGAGTTATTACCCAATTTCAAGGATTTATTCCCTTATTTGTATTCCTATTCCTATAATCCAAACATTAACAATGTCAATCAATAATTCTCATTTTCATTCCCCACTCCTATTCCCCTAAACTAAACACCCCCTTAATTTCTTTAAAATCGTACTATAATTAAGATACACAGTATTATCATATTAGGTTAAATTTTAAATATTATTATATTATTAACTTGGTAAAAATAAATTAAATGGATTAAAATCATTTTAAAATAATTATAAAAATTACCAAGTAGTTGTTATATGACAAAAAGTGATTCATTCGTCTCTAGCATCTGTCAATCTGTTTTTAGGTCAAGACAAAAGAGATAAATCACGATTATTATTAGCCATTAGTGTAATAGTCAAGGTATGAAAAAGACATGCTCAAGCATACCAAATTTAGATTATATACCAGCTATCTATAACAATTAAATGTTACAATATGAAAAATAAATTATTTCAATTTAATTAAAATTATTATATAGAAAATATTATTATATTAAAATATTATTTATTAATTTAATTAAAATTATTTAAATTTTATTAAAATCATTTTAAATGAGTAAAAATTATTTTAAACAATTGTAACTAATACATAATTATAAAAAATTATAGAAGTTATTAAATTATATAGTGTAGCAATTATAAAATAACTTTTACATGTTATAATAATTAGTCGTATAATAGCATAAAGATATTTTAAGATAAAATATTTAATTAGTATTTTTAAAATAGTTTATATAATTTATGACATTCATCTAAATTTAAAAAAATTTCATCAACCACTAGAATATATATGAAAGTATAAGTGACAGTTCACATAATGATCCAATAATTCTGGTGGTTTAAACGCGAAAGATGAATTTCTTGTACTCTTTCGATTTTGAACTATGGCCGTATAAGAAACCCCAAGGTGTGTTTACCATTGCACCATAGCACGGGCTTCTTTTTTATCGTCTATGTTTTTTTTTTTTTTTGACAATCCAAGTATCAACTCTTTCAACCAATTAATCCTGGAGGTGATTGATCTGGTCCCACAAAAGTTTTCTATCAACCACCAGGATAAATCAGAGGTGCTTGTAAATGTCCATCTCAGCGGCCAATATTCTTAGATTTGTTGTCCCACTAGGAAAAATATCTTTCGATGCATTGCAGTTGAGATTCAAACCTTAGATGTCTTATTAACTGCTGGAAGGACAAGTCGTTGCATCATAGCACAGGGGTTTTTTTTTATCATCCATTTTTTTTAACTAGCACCAAGTATTCATCTTTTCGAACCGACTAACCTTGAAAATGCAATATCTGGCCCCATAAAAATTTTCCATCAGCTATTAGGGTAAATCCAAAAGCACTCGTAGCAAGTGACCCAACAACCTAATATCCTAAGTTTGTTATGCTACCAGAGGAAAATGTCATGTAGTGCACGGTGCACCATAGTTAGAAATTAAACCATAGAAGTTTGAGAACCTTCATGGACACTTTGTCATTGTACCATAGCTTGGGACAATTTCGTCTATTGGACTAAAAGGTAAACTTGTCGCTTTAGTGACCCTTCTAGAGTAGCCCCACACTCTTTAGAAAAAGATAAATCATGGGGGCATTTGTCTTAACACAACGACTCTTTACATGAGGGTGATCAAGCACCCATTAAAGCATTTTACACTTATTGAGAATTGATCCCAAAATTTATTGGAGCAACCATCCAGGTAGATATCCTGGACAATATCGTCTATGTGCCAAAAAAAAAGGATTAGTTCGCCCCAACACCCTCCTCAACTCGCCCTAGGACCATCACGAGGGAGGTAAATCACGATAATTGAGACCTTAGATGAATGGGAGGGTGATTTTTCCGAGGTGCATGGATTTATACCCTACCAACCCTGAGATTCAATCCCATTTGCTCAATGTACAAATTACCATCCACTGACCATCTTCGCTAGTCCATGAGGACTAGGACAATAATGGCAATAAAAAGTGGAATATACCATCCCAACGGTCCCATACAGTCGGTCCTACATGTTGGTGCAATATCCCTAGGTCAAGATTGACCTAGTTGACTAAGCTTGAGTTGGCTCAAGTTTGAGTCTTGATGTTTGAGTTTCGATGTTTGACAATACATGGAGATTGCAGATGCAATCATCCGATTGAGGAGATTGTTGAAACAATTCCCCTCTGGTCAAGGACTGACCAGTTAGATGTGAAGAAGAGTCAAGTAGGTCAAAAAGTTGACTGGATACTTGACCGAGAAAGTTCTAACTAGAGGTTAGGCAATTGAAAGTCCTGGTGAGTGAAGTCAGTGTTGGTTGCTACTCGGAAAGCCTAGAGGTTCCACTGTACAAAAATTTTGTACAATGGTCTGAACCTTTTCCTAGCTACCATGTGTTCTTTTAAATTAAATTTTGGATCGCCTGCGGAACTTAACATATTTGATCCAAAACTTAATCTATTTGTTCTTTTAGGTTTTGACTTGGATCTCCTGTGGAACTTAACACGTTCGACCCAAGTCACCTTAAGTTATTAATTCCATTAAATATTAATTTCCATAATCGGTTCCCAGTACTGACGTGGCGAGGCACATGGCCTTCTTGGATATGGGAGCAACCACCACCGACTAGACAAAACCTTTTATAGAAAGCTAATATTTAATTTCCTAAAATAACTTTAGGTTAACCGAAAAGAACAATCAAATCACAAGGAAAAGAAAAACAAAAGAACACTATATCGAAAACAAATTCGAAACTCTAGAATCATATGCCTCTTGTATTTAGTATTATTTTCAAAAATAACTAGTATGATGCGGAAAGAAAAATTACTAGTTATACCTTTAAGAAAAACCTCTTGATCTTCTACCGTATTCCTCTTCTAACCTCGGACGTTGTGTGGGCAACGATCTTCCGAGATGAGAAACCACCAACCACCTTCTTCTCCTCCTAGCTAGGTTCGGCCACAAAAGAAAAAGCTTTACCAAGGAAGAAAATCAAAACACTAACCAAGCTCCAAGAGATGCTCGCTTCCTCTCCTTCTTCTTCTTCTCCAAGTAGTATCCGGCCACCACAAGAGTGTTGGTTGCTACTCGGAAAACCTAGAGGTTCCACTGTACAAAAATTTTGTACAAAGGTCTGAACCTTTTCCTAGCTACCATGTGTTCTTTTAAATTAAATTTTGGATCGCCTGCGGAACTTAACACATTTGATCCAAAACTTAATCTATTTGTTCTTTAAGGTTTAGACTTGGATCTCCTGCGGAACTTAACACGTTTGATCCAAATCACCTAAGTTATTAATTCCATTAAATATTAATTTCCATAATTGGTTCCCAGTACTGACGTGGCGAGGCACATGGCCTTCTTGGATATGGGAACAACCACCACCGACTAGACAAAACCTTTTATGGAAAGCTAATATTTAATTTCCTAAAATAACTTTAGGTCAACCAAAAAGAACAATCAAATCACAAGGAAAAGAAAAATACAAGAAAACTACTTTGAAAAACTTATTTGAAATACTAGAATCGTAAGCCTCTTGTATTTGGTATTATTTCCATAAATAACTAGTATGATGCGGAAAGAAAAATTACTAGTTATACCTTATAGAAAAACCTCTTGATCTTCTACCGTATTCCTCTTCTAACCTCGGACGTTGTGTGGGCAACGATTTTCCGAGATGAGAAACCACCAAAGCACCTTCTTCTCCTTTCTTCAAGTTTTGGCCAAGCACTATGCTTCCAAGAGATGAAGATCTTTTTCCATCAATCAAGCTCCAAGGGATGTAAGCTTTCTCTCCTTCTTCTCCAAGCTAAAATCCGGCCACCACTTGATCTTCAAGGAGGAAGAGAGGTCCGGCCACAAGATGGAGAGAAGAGAAAGGAAGGAGGCCGGCCACACCAAGGAAGAAAAGAGGGAGAAAATAATAGAGGTTGTTCACCCTTGAAGGCTCCTCTACCTCCTCTTTTATAATCTTTGGTCTTGGCAAATAAGGAAATTTTAATAAAAACTTCCTTAATTCTTTTGCCATGAAAAGGAAAATTTTATTTTAATTAAAATAATTTTTCTTCTCACTAAAACATGGCCGGCCACTTATTTCCTCAAATCAAGGAGAGTTTAAAATTAAACAAGAATTAAAACTTCCTAATTTATTTCGGAAATTTATAAAATTTCTCCAATAATTTTATCCCTTCATGATTGGTTTATAAAAGGAAATTTAATAAATTAAAATCTTTCTTTTAAACATGTGGATAAAAGAAAGTTATCTCTAAAATTAAAATCTCTTTCAATCTACAAATAAGGAAAGATATCAAATCTTTTCTTAATCTTTTATAGAAACTTATAAAAGAGAATATTTAATTTTTAAACTCTCTTTTAAATCATGAACATGTTTAAAAGGAAAGTTTTCTTAAAATTTAAAATCCTCCTTTAATCAACAAATAAGGAAAGATTTCAAATTTTAAACTCTCTTTAATCATGTAGATGATTTACAAATAAGGAAAGTTTTTACCGAAAATTAAAACCATCCTTTTAAACTACAAATAAGGAAAGAGATTAATCTCTTCTCTTAATCTTTTGTAGAAAGTTATAAAAGGAAATTTTAATTTTTAACTCTCTTTAAAAACATGATATCCACATAAGAAATAATTTTAATAAAATCCTTTTAATATTCTAGTGGCGGCCACCTAAGCTTGGGACCCAAGCTTTGGCGGCCACCTATCACTTGGTCTTGTCGGCCCTAGCTTGGGTTCCAAGCTAGCTTGGCCGGCCCCATTGGATGGGTAAGAAGGTGGGTATGCGGTGGGTATAAATCTCTATATACTAGAGGCTACGATAGGGACCGAGAGGAGGAATTGGTTTTGGTCTCCCGATAAAATTAAGCATCCCGTGTTCGCCCCGAACACACAACTTAATTTTATCAATAATAATTCATTCCACTAGAGAACTATTATTGAACTACCGCACCAATCCCAAATTACATTTTGGGCTCCTTCTTATTATGAGTGTGTTAGTCTCCCTGTGTTTAAGATAACAAATGTCCACTAATTAAGTTACTGACAACTCACTTAATTAATATCTTAGTCCAAGAGTAGTACCACTCAACCTTATCATCATGTCGGACTAGGTCCACCTGCAGGGTTTAACATGACAATCCTTATGAGCTCCTCTTGAGGACATTATCAACCTAGTATCTCTAGGACACAGTTTCCTTCTATAATCAACAACACACACTATAAGTGATACCATTTCCCAACTTATCGGGCTTATTGATTCATCGAACTAAATCTCACCCATTGATAAATTAAAGAAATAAATATCAAATATATGTGCTTGTTATTATATTAGGATTAAGAGCACACACTTCCATAATAACTGAGGTCTTTGTTTCTTTATAAAATCAGTATAAAAGAAACGACCTCAAATGGTCCTACTCAATACACTCTAAGTGTACTAGTGTAATTATACAGTCAAGATAAACTGATACCTAATTACACTATGACCTTCTAATGGTTTGTTCCTTTCCATTTTGGTCGTGAGCTACTGTTTATAATTTATAAGGTACTGATAACATGATCCTCTGTGTGTGACACCACACACCATGTTATCTACAATATAAATTAATTGAACAACTACATTTATCACAAATGTAGACATTTGACCAATGTGATTCTTATTTCTAGATAAATGTTTATACCAAAAGCTAGGCTTTTAGTATACACTCTAACAATCTCACTTATACTAAAAGACTAAGCTACCATATCTGCCATACATCCGATTCCCATCCCTTCAACATGCCTATCAAAAGCTCTTGCCTTAAGGACCTTAGTGAAATGATCTATACATCACCCGATGCAATCTAGGCGGCAACAACTTCTCCTCATTTATACGATTCCTCGTATTGGGTGGTACTTGCGCTCTATTGTGTTTACTTGCCTTATAGACTTATGGTTTCTTCGAGTTTGCTACTGCACCAACATTATTACAATAAATTGTAATAATCTTTGGACAAACCAGAAATCATATCTAAGTCTATCTTGAGGTTATTGAGTCATTCAGCTTTTATGGCTACCTCAGAGGCTTGCCATATACTAAGCTTCTATGGTGGAGTCCAGAAAAACACCTATGCTTATCACTCTTCCATAGTTATGACTTTACCTCCTAAAGTAAACACAAAACCCCGAGGTTGACTTATTATTGTCCCTATCCGATTGGAAGTCAAAATCCATGCAACCCACAAGGACCAAATTAACTGCCTTGTAAGCTAGCATATAATCTCTATTGCCTCTAAGGTACTACAATATATGCTTTACTGCAATCCACTGTCCTTGTCCAGGGTTATATCTGCTAACTATGCCCTTGGCAAAACATTCGATCTCGTGCATAGCATACATTAGGCTTCCAGTAGTAGCATAAAGAAGCGCCTTTATTTCCTTTATCTCCTTTGATGTCTCTGAGACATATCTTTAGATAAAGTTACTCCATCTTAAAAGGTAAGAAACCTTTCTTGGAGTTTTGTATGCTTAAAACGAGCAAGGATTTTTCCGATGTATGAAGCTTGGGATAAGTAAAATATTCTTTTCTTGCGATCCCTTATTACTTTGATCTCAAGAATATATACATTCTCCCAAGTCCTTTATATCGAATTGTTTGGACAACTATACCCTTACTTCTGACAACATTTTGATATTGTTTCCAACTACCAAAATGTTATCTAAGTATAGTACAAGAAATACCACCACGTTTCCATCACATCTTTTGTATACACAAGACTTATCCGGTTACTAAATCCATAGATCTGGATTACTTTGATAAATCGGATGTTCCAAGACCTTGAAGCTTTGCCTCAGTCCATAGACTGATTGAGCTTACACAAGATGCTCTTAGCCCTTTGCAATGAACCCTTCGGTTGCTTTATATGGATGTTTTCTTCAAGACTTCCTTTAAGGAATGTTGTCTTGACATTCACTTGCCAAATAGATAAAAGAATCCGGATAAACTTAAGCATGACTACCAGTGAAAAAGTTTCACTTTTCATCAAGCCTTGCTTTGAAAGTTACTACCTTCTGTCTATCCCTCTTTTCCTATTATAGACCTTTTTATACCCAACGGCTTTTACACCATTTGGTGATTCTACAAGTTTCCAGATTTTATTAGAATACATATATTCTAATTCTGTTATTCATTACTCTTTGCCAAGATATTGCATCTTTATCTTGGAGTGCTTCGTCATATGTCCGGAGATCAGGTTCATGTCCTCCAGGGATCGAGTCCAAAAACTCTCCCAAAACATGAATCTTTTTAGGTTGCATAACAACCCTCCCACTACAATAAGACACTTTCTGTAATTGTGTATCAATTTGTGATACGAGTTGCAATTTTCTTATGGTATCTCATCTTGTACAGTTGGTACTAGGTTAGACATGTCCTTTATTATTTCCTTAAGAACAAATTTACTTATGAGCACGTGGTTCATTATATAGTCCTTTTCTAAAAATCAGTCATTTATGCTAACAATGACCTTCTGATTTTAAGACTATAAACCTACTTTTGTTTATCTAGGATATCTTACAAACAAGTGAACTCCTATCCAACTTATCATTATCTCTCTTTAACATATGTGCTGGATTACCCGAATCCGAATATGCTTCAAAATAGGCTTACACCTATTCAACAATTCTATATGAGCAGAGAGTTATGACTTTGGAAAGTTCACTTCCGTTTCCAGAGCATATCCTTAAAACAAATTTGGTAATTTTCTGAATAACTCATCATCTATCTAATTATTCCATAAGAGTCCTATACCTTCTTTCTACTACACCATTCTGTTGGGGTGTTCCAGATGCAGTTAGTTGGGATTGAAATCCAACTTCTGATAAGTGACTCCTAAAATCTCTCAAGAGGTACTTGCCACTACGATTTTCCATAGTGACTTTTTACTTTAACATTTCTCCGCATCAGCCTTGTACTCTTTGAACTAATCAAAGCACTTAGTCTTGCGGTACATTAAGTAAATGTATTTGTATCTTGAATAGTTGTCTATAAAATAGACGAAATATTCGATACTACCTCTTGTCTGGATTGTCATAGGATCACACGAATGAACCAATTCCAATATATCTTTGACTCCATTCCCCTTAGACTTAAAAGCTTCTTGGTTATTTTTCCTTTCAAGTAAGACTTGTAGGTTGGAAAGATTTCCACTACTAATGAACACAAAAGTTCATCAGCTACCAATGAATCCTACTTAAGTTAATATAACCTAGTTTTAGATGCCAAAGATATAATTGGTTCATTTCCGAAGGTTGCTTTCTCTTAAAATTAGAAAATGTGTGACTAATTTCCATTTGTTGCATCGTGGGAGTTATTGGATTATAAATTGTCAACCATCATACCAGAATAGATAATTTTCCTATTTTTCTTGATAACAACTTTGTTATCAAAATAGACACAATATCTATAATAGTTTAGAAACTGAAATCAGGTTCTTTCTAAACTTGGTATGTAAAGACAATTACTTAAAATCCATATTTTATTCTTATCAAAGGATAAACATCTCCCACTGCAACAGCTGCTATGGACGGTGATTTACCTTTCATTTAGTTGTTGGGTTTCCTGGAACCCTGCAATGAATTGCAGACATGATTAATGGCATCTTGTATCTACACACCAGGTACCGGTAGATAACTCCACTAAACATGTATCAACTAATGAATAAAATACACCTATATTGTTCTTAGTTCTAAGAGGACAGTCTACCTTAATGTCCAAATTCTATTTCCAATCAATTATAATTGGGACCACTAAGTCTATCCTAAAGTATATCAGCTAAGGATTGACCATCTTCCTAAGAATCACAAAAATATTTGGTTAAGACCAACTCCTTAAAAATCCCCATGAATTTTGTATGCCACGTATACAAATTCAAAGAGGAAATTTTATCATTTAATTTTATTATCTCGTCAACCTTACTTTATGACGAATAAAATTAATAGTTGGTCTATCTTTAATCAAATATTTGGTCAAGACTCTAAATTTAAAATAATATTGATTCCTCTAACAATACTATTTAAATTTACCAACACCTCAAAACACCGTGAATTTTGCATGCCACGTTAGTGTGGGCGTATACAAAATCAACATTTGTAAGAGGAGGGTTTTACCCATTAACTATCTTGTCAACGTAACTTTATGACAAATAAAATTATCTCAAACACCGTTAATTTTGTATGCCACGTTAGTGTGGACGTATACAAAATCAATCATTTGTAAGAGGGGTTTTAACCCTTTAATTTTATTATCTTGTCAACCTAGTTTTATGACAAATTAATAGTTGGTTTCATTTGGTCACACAAATAATAGCAGTGACTCCGATGGGAGGATACTATTAGATGTGTCTAAGTGTATACCATTACTTGACACTAAGTCCATTAATAAGATTATGCCCCTTCCGTTGGGAAGATCACATGCTCTTAATTAACTTCCTATAGTCATCCAAAATGGAAGTCTGTTCTAGTGATCCATGAACAAGCTCATCCGTTATGGAGGAAGGCACTCGAGCCAACGCGCAAGCTTGCATCACTTACAAATCAGTAATGGAGACCATGGGATTTACTTAAAATCCCTCTCCCACTTAGTTATTTATTAATGAGGAATTTTAACTATGCTAGCCTACTAAACTTGTAAACTAACATGCACACACAATATAAAAGCAATAAATAGAAAATCTAATTTTCAACTATTATGGCTTTTATCTCTAGTTATCCTCCGTGTGTTGTCATCCCAAGTTGCTACCATATTTGGCCACCGCTGTTGCATCCATCTTGCTCCTTGTTCCACTGCGCCTCTGGTCCTTAGAAGGTTCCACGCTTTGCAAGATTCGATCCATGACATAAATAGAATTTTACAATTTTGATCCTATATTCCATAAAAGGAATGTACATGTATCTAGATCAAAATAAAATCCTAATAAAACTAAATACACTCTGCTGTATTTTATAATACAATCATGCACACACATATAAATTCTCTTGACATGTCCAAGGGTCCAATCACACACAGAAAACTATAAGCCATAATAGTTGGATCCGGCATCAACAAAGTTAGCACATCCTACTATTATCCTTCCTAAAGGATGTAAGACATGTGCATAATTAAACTAATACCAAATACGGAGAGGCAAAACCCTAGCTCGATATCAATTGTTGGTTGCTACTCGGAAAACCTAGAGGTTCCACTGTACAAAAAATACAAAGGTCTGAACCTTTTCCTAGCTACCATGTGTTCTTTTAAATTAAATTTTGGATCGCCTGCGGAACTTAATACGTTTGATCCAAAACTTAATCTATTTGTTCTTTAAGGTTTAGACTTGGATCTCCTGCGGAACTTAACACATTTGATCCAAATCACCTAAGTTATTAATTCCATTAAATATTAATTTCCATAATTGGTTCCCAGTACTGACGTGGCGAGGCACATGGCCTTCTTGGATATGGGAACAACCACCACCGACTAGACAAAACCTTTTATGGAAAGCTAATATTTAATTTCCTAAAATAACTTTAGGTCAACCAAAAGGAACAATCAAATCACAAGGAAAAGAAAAATAAAAGAACACAACTTCGAAAAACATATTCGAAATACTAGAATCGTAAGCCTCTTGTATTTGGTATTATTTCCATAAATAACTAGTATGATGCGGAAAGAAAAATTACTAGTTATACCTTATAGAAAAACCTCTTGATCATCTACCGTATTCCTCTTCTAACCTCGGACGTTGTGTGGGCAACGATCTTCCGAGATGAGAAACCACCAAAGCACCTTCTTCTCCTTTCTTCAAGTTTCGGCCAAGCACTATGCTTCCAAGAGATGAAGATCTTTTTCCATCAATCAAGCTCCAAGGGATGTAAGCTTTCTCTCCTTCTCCAAGCTAAAATCCGGCCACCACTTGATCTTCAAGGAGGAAGAGAGGTCCGGCCACAAGATGGAGAGAAGAGAAAAGAAGGAGGCCGGCCACACCAAGGAAGAAAAGAGGGAGAAAATAATAGAGGTTGTTCACCATGAAGGCACCCCTACCCCTTCTTTTATATTCCTTGGTCTTGGCAAATAAGGAAATTTTAATAAAAACTTCCTTAATTCTTTTGCCATGAAAAGGAAAATTTTATTTTAATTAAAATAATTTTTCTTTTCACTAAAACATGGCCGGCCACTTATTTCCTCAAATCAAGGAGAGTTTTAATTAAACAAGAATTAAAACTTCTTAATTTGTTTCCGGAAATTTATAAAAATTTCTCCAATAATTTTATCCCTTCATGATTGGTTTATAAAAAGGAAATTTAATAAATTAAAATCTTTCTTTTAAACATGTGGATAAAAAGAAAGTTATCTCTAAAAATTAAAATCTCTTTTAATCTACAAATAAGGAAAGATATCAAATCTTTTCTTAATCTTTTGTAGAAACTTATAAAAGAGAATATTTAATTTTTAAACTCTCTTTTAAATCATGAACATGTTTAAAAAGGAAAGTTTTCTTAAAATTTAAAATCCTCCTTTAATCAACAAATAAGGAAAGATTTCAAATTTTAAACTCTCTTTTAATCATGTAGATGATTTACAAAAGGAAATTTTTTACCAAAAATTAAAACCATCCTTTTAAACTACAAATAAGGAAAGAGATTAATCTCTTCTCTTAATCTTTTGTAGAAAGCTATAAAAGGAAATTTTTAATTTTTAAACTCTCTTTTAAAACCATGATATCCACATAAGAAATAATTTTAATAAAAATCCTTTTTAATATTCTAGTGGTCGGCCACCTAAGCTTGGGACCCAAGCTTTGGCCGGCCACCAACTTGGCTCATCCATTTGGTCTTGGCCGGCCCTAGCTTGGGTTCCAAGCTAGCTTGGCCGGCCCCATTGGATGGGTAAGAAGGTGGGTATGTGGTGGGTATACATCTCTATATACAAGAGGCTACGATAGGGACCGAGAGGAGGAATTGGTTTTGGTCTCCCGATAAAATTAAGCATCCCGTGTTCGCCCCGAACACACAACTTAATTTTATCAATAATAATTCATTCCACTAGAAAACTATTATTGAACTACCGCACCAATCCCAAATTACATTTTGGGCTCCTTCTTATTATGAGTGTGTTAGTCTCCCTGTGTTTAAGATATCAAATGTCCACTAATTAAGTAAGTTACTGACAACTCACTTAATTAATATCTTAGTCCAAGAGTAGTACCACTCAACCTTATCATCATGTCGGACTAGGTCCACCTGCAGGGTTTAACATGACAATCCTTATGAGCTCCTCTTGAGGACATTATCAACCTAGTATCTCTAGGACACAGTTTCCTTCTATAATCAACAACACACACTATAAGTGATACCATTTCCCAACTTATCGGGCTTATTGATTCATCGAACTAAATCTCACCCATTGATAAATTAAAGAAATAAATATCAAATATATGTGCTTGTTATTATATTAGGATTAAGAGCACACACTTCCATAATAACCGAGGTCTTTGTTTCTTTATAAAATCAGTATAAAAGAAACGACCTCAAATGGTCCTACTCAATACACTCTAAGTGTACTAGTGTAATTATACAGTCAAGATAAACTGATACCTAATTACACTACGACCTTCTAATGATTTGTTCCTTTCCATTTTGGTCGTGAGCTACTGTTTATAATTTATAAGGTACTGATAACATGATCCTCTGTGTGTGACACCACACACCATGTTATCTACAATATAAATTAATTGAACAACTACATTTATCACAAATTTAGACATTTGACCAATGTGATTCTTATTTCTAGATAAATGTTTATACCAAAAGCTAGGCTTTTAGTATACACTCTAACAAAGAGCTCCAAGGAAAGAGAAGGGTTCGGCCACCACAAGAAGAAGAGAGGGAAAGGATGGCCGGCCACACCAAGGAACCAAAAGAGGGAGAGAAAATAATAGAAGTTGTGTCTTGTGAAGGCACCCTCACCCCTTCTTTTATATTCCTTGGCCTAAGCAAATTAGGAAATTTAATTACAATAAAATTTTCTTAATTCCCTTGACATGATTTAATTGAGAAAAATAAAATAATATTTCCCCAATTAATCTCTAATGGTCGGCCACATCAAGAGGAAATAAATTAGACAAGTTTTAATCAACAAATTAAAACTTCCTAATTTGTTTCCGGAAATTTTAAAAATAAAATTTCTCTTTAAAAATCTCTTCATGGTTGATAAAAGGAAATTTCTATAATTTTAATTTTATCAACATGTGGATAATTTTAAAGAGAAAATAAAATATCTCACCAATCTACAAATAAGGAAAGAGATTTAATCTCTTTCTTTAATCTTTTATAGATCTTTTACAAGAGAGATATTTTAATTTTATTTCTCTTTAATAAATTATTTCTTCCACATAATAAAAATTAAAATTAAAATCCCTTTTTAATTTAATTTGGCCGCCCCACTAGCTTGGGTTCAGCTAGGGCGGCCACCCAATTTTATACCTAGGTCGGCCCTAGCTTGTTCCCAAGCTAGCTTGGCCGACCCCTATTGGGTATAGAAGGTGGGTATAGGTGGGTATAGAACTCTATAAATAAGAGGCTACGATAGGGACCGAGAGGAGGAATTGGTTTTGGTCTCCCGATAAAATTAAGCATCCCGTGTTCGCCCCGAACACACAACTTAATTTTATCAATAATAATTCATTCCACTAGAGAACTATTATTGAACTACGCACAATCCCAAATTACATTTTGGGCTCCTTCTTATTATGAGTGTGTTAGTCTCCCGTGTTTAAGATAACAAATGTCCACTAATTAAGTAAGTTCTTGACAACTCACTTAATTAATATCTTAGTCAAGAGTAGTACCACTCAACCTTATCATCATGTCGGACTAGGTCCACTGCGGGGTTTAACATGACAATCCTTATGAGCTCCTCTTGAGGCATTATCAACCTAGTATCACTAGGACACAGTTTCCTTCTATAATCAACAACACACACTATAAGTGATACCATTTCCCAACTTATCGGGCTTATTGATTCATCGAACTAAATCTCACCCATTGATAAATTAAAGAAATAAATATCAAATATATATGCTTGTTATTATATTAGGATTAAGAGCACACACTTCCATAATAACCGAGGTCTTTGTTTCTTTATAAAATCAGTATAAAAGAAACGACCTCAAATGGTCCTACTCAATACACTCTAAGTGTACTAGTGTAATTATACAGTCAAGATAAACTGATACCTAATTACACTACGACCTTCTAATGGTTTGTTCCTTTCCATTTTGGTCGTGAGCTACTGTTTATAATTTATAAGGTACTGATAACATGATCCTCTGTGTGTGACACCACACACCATGTTATCTACAATATAAATTAATTGAACAACTACATTTATCACAAATGTAGACATTTGACCAATGTGATTCTTATTTCTAGATAAATGTTTATACCAAAAGCTAGGCTTTTAGTATACACTCTAACAGTCAGGCAATTGGAAGTCCTAGTGAGTGAAGCTAGGCGGTTGAAAATTTTGGTGAGTGAAGGCAGGTGAAAGATCTAGTGAGTAAAGCTAGGAAGGTAAAACTCCTGGTGAGTGAAGTTGGGCAGTGGGAAAATCCTAATGAGTGAAGCTAGGTGAAAGACCTGGTGAGTGAAGCCAGACAGATGAAAAGTCTTAGTGAGTGAAGGTAGACATATTGAAAGACCTGATGAGTGAAGCTAGGCACGTGGAGATCCAGGTGGGTCAAGGTTGACAGAAAACATGCGTTGGGAAGCCCAAGTAGGTAAAAGGATTGACCGGATACTCGGCACGAGGAAATTCAGATGGATTAAGGGTGACCGGATATCTGGTGAAATCCAAGTGGGCCATGGAGGATCAAACACTTGGCACAAGTCGGTAACTCCAAGTGGGTCAAGGATTGACCGAACACTTGGTGAAGAAGTCCCGGCAGGTCAAGGTTGACCGGATACTAGGCATGAAGAGTTTCAACAGGTCACGGTTGACCGGATGATAGAATTAGGGATCCTAAACTTGATTTAAGCAAGTCAAAGGGAGGCATCGATCAACCAATCGATTGGACCGTAGTCCAATCGATTAGTCGATCAATTGGTTGTGTGTGCGAATGATGGTTGGCCCAATCGATTAGCCGATCGATTGGGAGCTTTTATCGTGCAAACAAAATGCTTCCCAATTGATTAGCCGATCGATTGGGTACGACCAATCGATCGGCCGATCAATTGGGTACGACCAATCGATCGGTCGATCGATTGAGCATGACTAATCGATCGGCCGATCAATTGGGGGTTGTTTCTCACGTGTGGACGCGAGGGAGGCTGAATCGATCGACTGATCGATTCAAGCCTCCCCAATCGATTAGCCAATCGATTAGGATGTGATCGTTGCGCAGGTAGTGAGTGATAGACGATTGGGATGGCGCAGATCTGACGTGGCAATCGATTTGGAGCATGCCCAATCGATTGGGAGTCCTAGAAGCACAAAGTTTATAGCCGTTGACGAGCTTCTTCTCCGTAGTGCTTTTCCCTGACACACACGATTCTCTCCGACGATGTTTCCGCCAGTTCTTGAAGCTTCTTGGGGATAAGTGTTGGTGCACTTCCAAGAGTCAAGAGGTGATCTACATCAACAAGAGCAAGCAAGAAAAGGATTTTATTTATACACTTGTGTATTTTCTTCTTGTTTGAGTGTATCTTGTGTGAGGAGATTGTACGAGGTTTCTCCACCTCCGGTAGTTACCGAAAAGGAGAGTTTTCTTAGTGAATGTGTGTGTGAGGGCAGGATCCTTGGATTAGTCATTTCTTCTTGAGGTGGATATCAAGTAAATCCTAGCATTAGTGTTGTGAGTGTGTTTTGTGTGTATTTTCGTTGCATTTCGTCATCACGAAGTAAGCAACCGAAGTGCAACGAGATATTCACCCTCCCTCTAGCTACAAATTGACCCTAACTAGTAGTATCAGAGCGAGGTCGTTCGTCACCAGAATCATCACCGGAAAAGGCAACAAGCTAGAGGGAGAAGAAGTTAAAGCAAGTTCATCAAAGTCAACGACTTCAAAAGGCTCAACTTCAAGATGGAATTTCGAGATGGACTCGGATTCAACACAAGGGTGCCTCCACCATTCACACCAATGACAAACTTCGATTCTTGGAAATCAAGAATCGAAAATTTCCTCATGATGGAGATAGAGCAATGGTTTGCTCTAATGGAAGGCTTTGAAGCTCCAAAAGATTCAAAGGGCAAAATTCTTAAGAAAAGTAAATAAAGCAAGGAGCAAATTCAAAGGTGTGAGACGAACGACAAGGTAACCAAATTATTGGTTAGTCTATTGCCAAGCACAATCATTTACAAAATTGTAGAATATAAGAATGCAAATGAACTATGGAGCAAATTGGCCAAGCTTCATGAAGAACCCTCCACTGCACCAAACCAAAAAAAATCCAAAGATGGCGACTCATTGGAGCAAGACCAAGAGGAAGAGGACTCCAAAGTTAAGAGATGCTCAACTTTCGAAGAAAAAGTCCAAGAAGCTTCATCCTCACTAGAGTGCAACCAAAAGGGTAAAGAGGGAGCATACTCTTTGTTCAATGTGCAAGAGGATGAAGATGAAAAAGCCTCCACCTCTAGGGTTGAGGGGGAGCGTCATTTATTGACACTGGATCAAGAAGAAGAAGGAGCTTCCACATCCGGGTCAAATAAATAAGAAGAAGATGGTGCCACCTCCATAAATCAAGAAAAATCAAATAGAGGATCATGTGCCACCCCTACAAGCAAAGGTATAGCAATTTCAATTGTTAATAATAAAAATCATATCATTTGCTTTGAGTATAGGGAAAGAGGACACTACAAAAGCAAGTGTCCTAAATTGACCAAGAAGAAGGGTCAAGTGGCACCCAAGGCTAAGGAGAAGCCTAAGAAGGTTAGCCCTGTGATAAGGAAGAGCAAGGAACACATTGTGTGTTTCTTGTGCAAGCAAAATGGACATTATTGAAGCCAATGTCCAAAAGGGAAGAAACCAACCAAGCTCAAAGAAGGAAGCAAGAGTCAAGGGGGAGTTTCCAAGGTAAAATCCAAGGCATCATTTATTGAACATATTCCTTTGACTCATGATAAAAAGCATGCTAGAAATAATTTATATCATGTTAATGTTATTTATAATAAAAATAGAAGACATTATAGAATTAAAGAA
Source organism: Zingiber officinale (assembly GCF_018446385.1). NCBI lineage: Eukaryota > Viridiplantae > Streptophyta > Magnoliopsida > Zingiberales > Zingiberaceae > Zingiber > Zingiber officinale. The sequence goes on from NC_055988.1 coordinate 123,276,129, forward strand.
AATCATGTGGCCATAAATCGTCATGCATTATTTTTAATTCCTTGTAATTAAGAACAATGACATTTACTAATAAGTGACATTCTAGGTGGATGTTCAAAATTTCTAAAATACCTAGATAGATATGCACGATCCTTAGTTTAGGACAAAAATCAAAATATACATTTCACAAAGACTATAAGGTGACGTGTATGTGTTTTAGTGCACATTAAATACAAGTGAGATGTTAAGATGATGAATAAGACTCAAAATATTGATTTAGTGCATCTATTTGAGTTATGATTTCATCAAAACATATAGTTATGTGTACTCCAATAATTGGGAAAGCTAATGTACAAGTCATGTGCATTGAGCCCAAAGAACATGGTTGAAAATTGATTTTGAAAAATATTTTAAGTATACTTTAGAAAACCTTGATGAAGGCTATCTTTTGATAGTAATTATCATTGAAAAGTTAGACACAAACTTGGAAGAAATATTGAAGTTTTTACAAGTTTCCAATTTTATGTCAAATTTTGAAAATATGAAGTATTTTCTTAGAAAACTATTTTTCCATGATAGTATATAACCTAAATAATGTCTACAACAATTTTCATGATTTTTAGAATTTTGTACAATTTTTGGAGCATTTCTGAATTTCATTGAAATTGAATTTCAGGAAATCAGATCTCCAATCGATCACCCGATCGATTGGAGTATCTCAATCGATCAGGCGATCAATTGAGAAAGGGTATTATCGCGAGCAGAAACTCGTTGAATCAATTAGCCGATCGATTCAACCCCGGATGGATTGATCAGTGGAGCGATTCACGCAGTTTTTCCGCGAACAACAGCTCGCGGAATCGATCGGGCGATCGATTGAATGGTTTCAATAGATTGAGTCCCAACTTCAATCGATTGAGAAGACTATTTTCGACTATAAATGTCTGATTTCAGCACTTTAAACCATTTTTAGCCTTATTAACCATTCCTAACCTCTTGAAACATATTTGTATATATTTAGGGGGCATTTTCATGATGAAAATAAGGATGGATTGGTTAAGGAAGATTAAGTTGAAGTTTAGGTTGAAGTTTAGTTTCAATATTGGATTTTTGAATCTCAAAACTTCTAATTTTGAGTTTCCTAAAGGTTTAGGGATTCCAAGTCATTGTTGGTGCAATGACAGAAGTTTGAAGCATGTTTTTAGGGGGAGCTACTCTTTAAAAAACATGGAAATATTTTTTTCAAAACCATTGAAGGTGGTAAATCCTTCGTTTGGAAAAATGTTCAATGTTGAGCATTGAGGAACAATGGAAGATTGGATATCTTCATTGTAGAAAAGGGGTATGCTCAAGGATGAGCATTGAATATAATGAAGGGTATGAGACCTTCATTGTGGTGTTGTGACCAACATAGTAGGTTATGAACAACGTCGGGTAACTCTTCAGGGGGAGAGTTTTTGATGTGTGTCAATAGAGGGAGAATGTAGAGTTTAAGTTAGACCTTCATTGCTCTCTAGGAAAGGGTAGGGATGACAATTTCACCCGAACCCGATGGAGGATCCGATATCCGACCCGAATGGAGGAGGGTATGGAGGGACTATCAATACCCGATACCCGACCCAATACCCAATTAAATAATATATATACATATATTAAAGAAAATTTTCTTTTTCCAAAATCAACTTGCTATTTTTGTTGACATTAGGAGGAGACTATATAGATGTTTAATCTATTTTTTTAATTTTATATATATATATATATATATATATATATATATATATATATATAGGTTGTTAATTTTAATATATTTTTGTTGAATGATAATAGTTGGATAGAAAGAAGAAAAATTATAACTATAGAAGATATCCGATCATTTAATGGGTATGATTATACCCATTGAAGATCCTATACTCGATGGGTATGGGGACGGAGGATATAGAATCCGACCCGAACCTGACCCATTGTCATCCCTAAGAAAGGGAGAGAATGAAGGAAACCCTCATTCATGCATTGGCATGAAGGAAAGTTGAGGCTATGAGATTAGTCTAACTTAAAGGTATTGTCAAACATAAAAAAGGGAGAGATTGTTGGTGCAATATCCGTATGTCAAGGTAGACCTGTTTGACTAATCTTGAGTTGACTCAAGTTTGAGTCTTCATGTTTGGATTTTGATGTTTGACAATACATGAAGATTGTAGATGCAATCGTCCGATTGGGGAGATTGTTGATACAATTCCCCTCTAGTCAAGGACTGACCAGTTGATGTGAAGAAGAGTCAAGTAGGTCAAAAGGTTGACCGGATACTTGACTAGGAAAGTCCTAACTGGAGGTTAGGCAGTTGAAAGTTCTGGTAAGTGAAGCCAGGTAGTTGGAAGTCCTGGTGAGTGAAGCCAGACAGTTGAAAATCCTGGTGAGTGAAGTCAGGTGAAAGACTTAGTGAATGAACCTAGGCGGTTAGAAAATCTTGGTGAGTGAAGCCAGGTGAAAGACCTAGTGAGTGAAGCTAGGTAGATGAAAGTCTTGGTGAGTGAAGCCGGGCAGTGAGAAAATCCTAGTGACTGAAACTAGGTGAAAGACCTGGTGAGTAAAGCCAGACAGATGAAAAATCCTAGTGAGTGAAGCTAGTCAGATGGAAAGACCTGATGAGTGAAGCCAAACACGTGGAGATCCAGGTGGGTCAAGGTTGACCGGACACTGGCGTTGGGAAGCTCAGTAGGTCAAAGGATTGACCGGATGCTTGGTACGAGAAAATCCAGATGGGTCAAGGGTGACCAGACATCTGGTGGAAGTCTAAGTGGATCATGGAGGACTGGACACTTGGCATGAGACGGTAAGTCCAAGTGGGTCAAGGTTGACTGGACACTTGGCACGAGGAGAAAAGTTCATGTGGGTCAAGGTTTGACCAGACACTTGGTGAAGAAGTCCCAATAGGTCAAAGTTGACTGGATGCTAGGCATGAGGAGTTCCAATAGGTCACGGTTGACCGGATGTTGGAATTGAGGATCCTAGACTTGATTTAAGCAAGTCAAAGGGAGGCAAATCGATCAATCAATCGATTGGACCATAGTCCAATCGATCAGTCGATCGATTGGCTGTGTGCACGAATAAAGGCTGGCCTAATCGATCAGTCGATCGATTGGGAGCTTATATCGTGCAAACAAAATGCTTCCCAATCGATCAACCGATCGATTAGGCACCGCCAATCGATCGGTCAATTGATTTGCACGTGGACGCGAGGGAGGCTGAATCGATCAGCCGATTGATTCAAGCCTCCCCAATCGATCAGCCGATCGATTGAGATGTGATTGTTGCGCAGGTAGCAAGCGATGGATGGTTGGGATGATGCGGATCTGATGTGACAATCGATTGGGAGCATGCCCAATCGATTAGGAGTCCTAGAAGTGCGAAGTATATAACCGTTTGCGAGCTTCTTCTCCACAGTGCTTTTTCTTGACACACACGATTCTCTCCGACGATATTTCTGCTAGTTCTTGAAGCTTCTTGGGGATAAGTGCTGGTGCACTTCCAAGAAGCAAGAGGTGATCTACATCAAAAACAGCAAGCAAGAAAAAGATTTTATTTATACACTTGTGTATTTTCTTCTTGTTTGAGTGTATCTTATTGTGAGGAGATTGTATGAGATTTCTTCACCTCCGGTAGTTACCGGAAAGCAGAGTTTTCTTAGTAGATGTGTGTGTGAGAGTAGGATCCTTGGATTACTCACTTCTTCTTGAAGTGGATAGCAAGTAAATACTAGTGTTAGTGTTGTGAGTGTACTTTGTGTGCATTTCCGTTGCATTTCGTCATCACGGAATAAGCAACCGAAGCACGACGAACTATTCATCCTTCCTCCCTCTCTAATTATAAATTGACCCTAATATTACGATTATCTATGAAGAGATCAATCGAAAAATTATAGTTAACTAATATGATAGAAGACTTTTGCTCTTGCCTTTGTTAAAATTTAAACTCTTATCCTATGCTTACTAATTATATCCCGTAGTAACCAATCCAATCATGTCGCTAGAACTCAGGACCGGACAATAATAAGTATGTAAGTAGTGAATGAGACCTTGCTCCAAATTTGTGTCCTTAGTTATGGCTACTGATTGGGGCCTATTGATGATACTGGAGTTGAAAGACGCAGCGGCCCCTATCAAAGTCATCCTGTTCAATTATGAGAGCAGCAGCATTAAGTATTCGGTGTGGAAAGCAACTGGATGACAGACACATTGACATTGAAATAAAGAAACTTGGGAGAGCAGCAAACTGTGCTGGTCCTGAGAAAAATAATGCAACTTCCTTTTGAGGTTTCTCAGAGTTTGGAGTGGAAAGTTAAGGCTGTTGCAGGGGTTAAACAATCCCTGTAAGGCTGTAATTACCTCATCATTTTAGACAAAATATAAAAGCTAAAATTAAAATTTAAAATAAAAACATTTTAAATTATATAAATCATTTAAAGAAACATGTAGAAAAAAACATCAAAATTGCATAAATTTTATCAAAATCGTTTTAAAACGCTACTTAGCTACTTAAGTATTAACTAAATTCTAAATTTTAAAATCTTAAATTTCAAGTTTAGAATATTATTATATCAAAGTACTGCTAAAAATATTTAAATTAAATTAAAATCACTTAAAAACAATCATCAACTATACAGTGACAATAACTACTATTAAACAGTATAACGGGATCATATTGTAATAATAATCGTAATTGATATAACCACGCTGACAATAAGAATCTTTTTATTTAAAAAAATGTTTTTGACTATTTTTAATTTTTTTATTATTATTATTTTTTCTTGTTGGGAGGTCCTCATCTTGACTTCAAAAGAAAGGGCCAACCTTTTCCTTGGCACAAGGCGGTTGTCTGACAAACTTGTGAAAGCCAAGCAATCAATCATGGCACCACCTGTTGCCTTTGGAATTCTCAGAGAGTAGTGAGAAGAAGTAAACTGGCAAGTTGGCTTCATTGCCCTGATCGCAATCATTAAACTTTTTCAGAGTGTGATTTTTGTGGCCAGAGTTCCTGACCAAATGTTGATGCATGCATCAGTTTCAGCTGCCCTGAACTGAGCTTGGTGGACCATCAGTGAGCTCTATTACCTCTGTCCAATAGATAAATTGGAACATTTTTTTTCTCTATTTAACATTCGATTAATTTGATATTGATCAATATAATTTTTTAATTATAAATTATAATTATGTTTTAAAATAAATTAGATTAATTCAGTGTTAATTGAAATAATTAATTTTTAATTTGATTCGATTAATTTAATTTTAGTAAAATATTTAACTCAATTCGATTAGTCAATATTAAATTAATTTTTAGTTAATTTGATTAATATATAGACTGAATTAATTAAATACTCACCCCTACTCTCCGACACATCAAAGAGTTTCAATAGTGCTCGGGATATTACCGTGTCTAAGATGCTATAGTGATCGAGTAGCTATGGTATTTGGGATGCTATAGTACTTGAAATGCAAAGTAGGTTACACTGAAGGTGGCATCCGGCTCATGGTCTGACCATGTCAGAGGTATGGGCTAACTATTGTTGCCTATCAATTGGCTCGCTGTACTTCCTAAAAAAACCCTAGAATAATGATGAAATTATTGAAAAAATAAATTCTGTCAGTAATCTCGGACGGAATATGATTTCCGTCAGAGAATACCAATGGAAGTCATATTCCATCGGAGATTAACGATAAAATATGAATTTCACCGGGAAAGTTGCAATTCGACACTCATTCCACAAAGGCTACCGAAGGAATTATAATTCCGTCAAAAAGGGGATTACTAATGGGCTATTGTTTCCGTTGGGAAGGCAGCTTCTATTGACGATATTGTAGTTCCCTTGGAGAGGGGGTTATCGACGGACTGTTGTTTCTATCGAGAAGGCACTGCAAACCCTATTTTCCATAGGGTTACCAACGGAATTCCAATTCCGTCAAAAATCCTTGACGGAAATTGGATTCTGTCAATAATCTTCTGCAAAATCTCAATTCCGTCGGTGAGGCTTAGTGAAAATCTAGGGCACAACCCCACCGTCTCTCCCTCTTCCTGAATCTGATAGCGGTTGGAGGCTTTGCCAATCGCCAGCACGGGGCTAGCATCTTTATCAACCGCCAGCACGCGACCAACATCTTTGCCAGTCGACAACACACGGATGGCGCCTTTGCTGGCAGCCAGCACGTGGTCAACGCCTTTGTCGACCTCTAGAAAGTGACTGGTAGCTTGGTCGGTCGCCAAAATGCGGACGACTACTTGGCTAGCTACAAGTTGGGTAGTTGCCGATTGTTGGTTGTGGCTAGCAACGTGGTCAGCCGCCAGAACGCAAGCAGCGGGTTGGCCAGCCGCTAACTCACGGCCGATAGCTTGGTCAACCGTTGCTTGGGCGATTGGTAGCTGTTGGTTGCGACTGGAAACTTAGTCGCCGCTAGTAGCATGGCCAACCCCAAAATGCAGCTGGCACCTTGGCCGACTGCCAACTTACGGCTGGAAGCTTGGGCATCCATAGCTTAGTTGGTCGCCAGCTGTTGGTCGCAAGCTTGGCCACGATTGGCAGTTTCGCCACGGTTGGTAGCGTGGCCGACTGCAAGCGCGCGACTGATAGCTTAACTGAGTGTCAGCTTGGTCCTACCGTGAATTTGACATAGCTTGTCATTGTCTGTAATTAATTTTAACAAAAAAAAATTTTATAGTATACTGCATTTGCCGCTCTTCTCCAGCTGGACTATTCTTTTTTAGATATACTTTATTAAATAGTGCCTATATGTTATTTTACATGGATGAATTTAAATGTATGTTAAGTTAGTATGTTGATCTATAGCATGATATAGTCATTTTGTTATTTTAGTGTTAGTATATTTACATCTAAGATAATTTTAGACCTCATTATCTTTAGTTGGAATATGAAAGATAGTATAGTTTATTATTTTTGTGATTTTAATTGATACATATTACAAGTTCAATATATGGAAACACAAATTATATTTTTAATTCTCAATTTAGTAGTTTTGCAACCTATACACTTTGTAATAAATTGTATAAAATTATATTCCCATTAGGTGATAATGTATATGAACAAAGGTTAGATGTACAATCGATTAGAAAATAGATTTATTATAGATGATTATATTACTGAAGTTGAACAGTTTGTATAAACTTTACTAAGAGTCATATAGAATGTATGAATAATGCTGAGTTACGGTGTCAGTGTAATCATTGTAAATGTAGAAATAGAACCTTCCTTTATGAGGATACCATGAAAGTACACACATATATATATAGAAATAATTTTATGCTAAATTACTACAATTAGTACTGTTACGGAGAGCCTTACTTGTATAAACCAATTGCGCCTTCTAGTAGTTCGCCATCTAGCATAACTGTTATTGTGTCTGAATCATCAAATGATATTGCACCAATCAATAGTTCATGATGTGATGAATGAAGACCCCTCGGATGAGTCTAGTGGCTAGCGCATGAGGTGTTGCCACAATGAGGTCTGGGGTTCGAATCTCGGCAAAGCCGAGATAAATACCTCCCTTATGTCCTAGTCACTATTCCAAAAGCTAGTAGCCGCCCGTGATTTACCTCCTCCGTGTTGACCTTGGGAAGGGTTGGCGAGGGTGCTGGGGGCGAGCGTATTCGCTTTTGCCACAACGATGTGATGAATGCAGTTGATTAGTCTAATATAGATGAAATAACAATACCTGAATATCGATAATTATATGAAATATTTAAGGCTAGTGAAAAAGAAGTGTGGGAAGATATTTCTTCTGATTATTCCCAACTATCAGCTACTGTAAGGTTATTGAATATGAAAGCAGAACATCATTTTTCATAAAAATATTACGATGACATATGTCAATTGATATCAGAGTTGCTCTCTGCTGATGACATAATGACTGATATCTTCTACAGTACAAAAAACTTGGTTAGAGGTTTAGGTTTGCCTATGGAGAAGATTGATTGTTGTATAAATAACTGCATGATATTTTGGAATGAAGATAACGAACTGAGTGAATGCAAAATATATACTCACCCTCATTATTAGCATCGTACTTACATATTAGGGAAGAAGAAGAAAAATATTGTTTGGAAAGTGATATATTACTTTCCATTAATTGCTAAACTTCAACGCTTATATGCATCTATCGCTATAGCTTGCCACATAATGTGGCATCATGAGCATGAGCACGAAAGAAGTATAATGTGTCATCCTTGTGATAACCCTATATGGAAACATTTTGATATTATATTTTTCTCCTTTGCAATGGAACCACATAATGTAAAATTGAGACTTTCCGTAGATGAATTTCAACCATTTGGTCGGTTGAGATAGTAATATTCATCTTGGCCAGTTATATTAACATTGTACAATTTACCGTTATAAATGTATATAAAAGATGAATTTATGTTTCTTACTATACTTATTTCTGGCCCAACCAATTCCAAAAAAAAAGATATATATTTTCTTGCAATTTGTGAGTTAAATAAATTATGGAATATAGTGCCACTGACTTATGATATTGCAAGTAAAACTAACTTTAGATTGCATGTTACATTATTATGGACGATTAGTAATTTTCCAACATACTCAATGTTAATGGGATGAAGCATAGCTGGTAAATTAGCATATCCACACTACATGACAAGGTCTAATGTATTTTCATTACCTTGTAGTAGTAAGGTATTTTAGTTTGATAATCACTGCAAATTTTTACTAGTTGATCACCCTTTCAAGAAAAATAAAAAAAAAATCTTAAAGAATATTATAGTAAAAAAAACCTCCTCCAATAGTCCATGCTTCAAGTGAAGAAATCATTGAACAAATAAATAGTTATGGATTACTACCAGTATCTCAACTTAATTCCGATGAGATAAATAAATATATTGTTAGTGTTGGAGCCCCAAGGTTATTTTAGTGTGATCAACAAGTTAATTTAGGTCATGTCCGGGTCGTTACAATTTTAACCTTGTGTCTAAGTGTGCAGGAGCTTAGGAGCACAGGGAGTCGAGCGGAAGACGTGACTAACGAGAAGGATAGCACGGGAGAGAGCCGACGGGCTCGGTGCGTCCGAGGGACGAGGTGCCATTGAAGAGTACACCGGCGGGCTAGAAGGAAGCGTGCAGTGGTTCCGAGGGACGAGAAGCCAGAGCGGAAGACTGCTCAAGGAGCAAGAGACGCAGCTAGCGAGAAGGTCGGCATGCGGTGCGACCGAAGGACGAAGAGCTGCGGATGAGTATGTTGACAGATGAGAAAGAAGCACGTGACGATTCCAAGGTACGAGAAGTCTGACCAGAAGCCTGCTCAAGAAGGCTGGAAGTTGGGTTCGGATGAGCCCTATTCCGGATGGTCGAGATCACCCAAGCAAGCGGAAGACTCGGACTGAGACGAATAGAGCCGGAGCAAAACAGCCGGACTGAAAAAGTCAACGAGGTTGACTTTCCCCACCCGGGCTGCTCGAAATTGTCCGGGCGCCCGGAGCAGTCCGGGGTGCCAGGAACAACTAGCTCGAGGCACCCAGAACCATTCCAGCCGCCCGGAGTTGACTTTTTGACTAGGATCGCGTCAAACGCGATCCATTACGAAGAGATAAAATTTTATCCCCTCCCAGGCACTTGGTGTGAGAGTGTATACTAAAAGCCTAGCTTTTATATAAACATTTATTTAGAAATAAAAAATCACAATGGTCAAATATCTACATTTATTTGTTAAATATAATTTATTTAATTAATTTATATAGTAGACAACATGGTGTGTGATGTCACACACAGAAGATCATGTTGTCGGTTCTTTATAAATTATAAACAGTTGCTCGTGACTAAGATAGAAAGAAACAAACTGTTGAAGCACTACAACAAAAATGGCTTTTCGCAGCATGCAAATTCACTTTTCGCAGCGCGTATTGCGCGCTACACAGTTAAAAGCTGTTGAAAGTCATAAATTATTCGCGGTGTTCTTTTGCGCGCTGCGAATAGTATTTTCTGCAGCGCGCAAAGCACGCCGCGGATACTATTATCCGCGGCGTGCTTTGCACGCTGCGGATACTATTATCCGCGGCGTGCTTTGCGCGCTGCGGATAGTATTTTCCGCAGCGCGGAAAGCACGCCGCGAATAATAGTATCTGCGGCGTGCGTTACGCGCTGCAAAAAATACTATCGACAGCGCACAAACGTATGCTATTAATGGTCTTAACTATATTAAAAAAAATTGACAAAATTAATAAATTAAAATTTTACAACAAATTTAGTACAAATCAAATCCATACAAAATTAATAAAAGTCATAGCTTTTCATTATACCACAAAAACTCAAAACATCTAAAACAATATATGAAATCTCTAACAAACTAGCAATTACATAACAACAATTCAACTTACAATCCAAACAAATTAGTATAATATGTATCAATCACACAATACTATAAATTTAGATAATCATACGACCGTGCTTCCTATTGCATCATCGAGAAACTGCATTTCATCATTTGGTCGAATTAGGTCCACCTGAAATTGAACACATGTACCAACTCACAAGTAAAAAACAGCTTGAACACATGTACAAGGAGGTACAGAAAAAACATTTTAGGTTGTATAAATAGAGATCTTAAGTATAAATTCTTATGAAAAACAAGATCAGTGAAATAAAATACTAAAGGAATCTAAAATGAGTGGACATGCTTACTATTTTCTCTCCAACAGCTTGAGTACTAGGCTCCCTATTTTTTTTCTTGTGACCTTCAATCCAAACTTGTAATCTTGTAATTTTTGTATCTACCGGACTTGTCTTTTCCTTAAATATAGAAATATATACAAAATCATTACGACACAATTCAAAAGATACATATATCATTACTTATTACTTAAATTATAAAAAATTAAAAATAATTACCATAATGTGAGTCAAACGAGCATAACCTACCTGAATGGAGAAGTCTCAAATCCTGTTAAGGCACTACCACAATAAATCTACTGATATTTTGAGTTGGAAAATCCAAATTGGATACGCTTCAGCTGTTACCGATAAGAATTAAATCCACGTAATTATTTAACAAAGAACATACAAGAAACTAAGACGGAAAAGTGAAACTGTTCGACCAGAAGGAACAACAATTACATAATATCTTTCCGATCTTGTAGCAGCAAATCAAACTCGGAAAAGCAAGTAGCATGGAAGTTCCATCTCAGATATGCTCATTGAGAAGAACTACCTTAGCACAAATCATGGAGCTTTCTAGATATGTAGCAAGCCAATAGAGACCAAGCCAACACTCAGACGTCATCACAATACAAGACCAAACACTACTGTGCGGAAAAGAATTAGTGCTATCAATTCAACAGTACATTAAAGACATGAATCTAGTGGTAGACTTATATATAACATGCTTGCGAATATAAGTAAATACCTCTTCATTCAAAACACAATTTGAAGATTATCTAGGTCTATGTATGTCATCTTAGGGTCCTCTGCCATTTTAGTATCAAATAGAGGAGTAGCCAGCTTGGGAGGGTTCTAAACAAAGGTGAATCACTCATTAAGACAAAAAATCTCCAAAACAATCAAACATGCAAGTTAACTTTTTGATTACCAAGAAAGAAAATCACATATAAAAAATTGATTCCTACATCATTATATTTTAAACAAATAAATATCATGTATTATTCACACAAGTTTTACAAAACTTGTAATTACAAAACTTGAAAAAACCTATCATTATATTTTAATAGGTAGAGGTAACTGACAAAGTTTTTCCTTGGTATTATGTCCTTCCATCATGTAATTGCCACAAAGTTAATTTTTTTTATGGATAACAGTATATAAATATGATCATTCTTTGGCCTGTGCCAAACAGATTTGCTATTGTTATAAGAGAGATAGTTCAATAAACTAGATTGCAAATGAATCATAGAGATTGCAGGAACCTAAGTTGAAAAAAAACGTTTAATATGTCATCAAGATAATATATATACTAAACCTAGAACTCTATCATAGAACAAAACAAAAAAGATATTTAAAAAAAAAAGAAAATAAAGTATGGAAAACCTAGAACTCTATCATAGAACTCTTATCCTAATTGTTAGAAAAAGAGGTAGAAACATGGGAGAATTAGGATATACACAAACCTAAGATGAGATGAACTCTTATCCATTAGATTAATTCTAAACTAAATAAATCTACACACAATCAACAACTAATTACAACATGTATCAACTAATGATATACCAATCATACTAACTGATCTAGTAATCCAATTAACCCTAATTCCTACACCTTACCTCAAATCACAGCTACTGTTGATGTTGGAACAAGTAGAGCAGAACCAAGAACACCTACAGTACACAGAACCTCACCTCACAGTCGTGCTTGTTGATCCACAGCACTCAACCTCATTGGAATCAATCGGATCACAACAGGAGGTCAAGCAGGGAGATCACTGATCAATTAACCATCCTTCTAGCCTCTTCCCGGCAGCTCAAGAACACCTCCCTGATACCAACATCTCCAAATCTGTAACCTAATTCAACCGAAAAGAAGAAGAGGATCGGTAACAGAGAAGAAGACCTAAGCTTACCTCAATCGGTTGTCTCCAGAAGGTATCGCCCAATCCGATCCACTTTGAGGGGCCACGGATCGTTATGTGAACAGCTCAAGAAGGAGGAAACGAAGGGTCAATCGGTCGGAAACAACCAAAACCAAGCCCTCCACCGTGCCCTAGCCACCTAGCCATCGTCGCTCACGCGTAAGAACCGGCCGAGGAAGGGATCGCCCCATCGGAAGAGCTTGGACAACGTCAGCACCTTCAAGAATCTGGCGACGGTCCTCAGGCGACGCGAAGAGGCCCAGATCGTCGAAAAGCAGTTGCCCTCTGTCGGCGTCGGGTGCGTCGGATCTTCCGCGTGAGAGAAGAGAGAGATCGGACTGAGACGGAGAAGGGCTTCGACTGGATCTGAGCTTAAGGGTCGATTCCGGCAGAGAAAAGATCGCCGGAGCTGAAGCCTTGCTCCGTCGGCGTCGATCGTCCGCGAGAGAGAACAGAGAAGATCGCGAAGGGTTGGGGAAGAAAGGTTCGGCGTTTGGGAAAGAAAATAAGGAAAAAGGATTATATAAATAAAATATTTCCTCACTTAAATGGGTATCCTAAACAGGCTTTATCCGTGTCGTCAATTTGTCCCCTTAAAACCCATCGTACGAGCTCCGAAAAATTTCCAGAAAATTTCTAAAAATTTCGGAAAAATTTTATAAGGCTATTTCCCAAATAACCTTATTATCGGTGCCGTAGGGAAAAGTGCGGAGGGTGTGACAAGTGCGGACGAGGGTTTGAATTTTTGCTAAGGCTAATTATTAATAGATTAAACTAATTATTAATGGATTAATAATGACATTTATTAGAAATGTCAAGATAAAGGATCTAACATGATATTTTATTTTATTTTTGTATTATTTTTAAATAAATGTCATTATAAGGTATTTATTATAACACTTAGAAATAAGTGTCATTAAGATAATATCACAATAGATCAATTTTCCTGTAGTGGGAGAGGAAGCGGGGCGATGGCTTCGGCGGCTTTGATCCGGTTTATGTTTTTAACCTAGCATTTTTTTTATTTTAATTGTGTTTTTTTACTTATTATATTTTTATTTAATTACTTACTTTAAGTTTTTCTTTACTTATTTTTTTTAACCATGTTTATTATTGATCGGCTTTTGGGGTTGGATGTATTTTTTTATTATTTACATATTTTTGTTTAATTTATTTTTTTTAAAGATAACTATCTTTTAAACTATAATTTTAAAAAAAATTAAAGTTGGTCAAAACATGCTGGGTCAAAACACATTCCTTTTAATCATGGTCGTAAATAATAATTTTTTTTTATTATTATTTTTTAAACTAATCGCAGCATGCTGCATGCTGTTAATAATTTTAAAAAGTATTCGCAGCGTGCTTATTTTTGCATGCCGTTATTGTTATTAAATATTTATAGTATTAACGGCATACTTTTAATGTGCGCTGTTAATATCTAGACGTAATTTTTTTCCTTCTTTAAGTTTATACTATTAACAGCGCGCATCAATATGCACGTCGTTAATAATACTATTAACAGCGTGCTTTTAATGTGCGCTGTTAATAACAAGCTATTAACAGCGCGCATCAATATGCACGCCGTTAATAATACTATTAATGGAGTGCTTTTAATGTGCGCTGTTAATAACAAGCTGCGAAAAGCTATTTTTGTTGTAGTGAAGTAGTCGTAATGTAATTAAGTATTAGTTTATCTTAACTAATAAATTACACTGATGCACTCCAAGTGTATTGAGTAGGACTATTTTAGGTAAGTTCTTTTTGTACTGACTTTATAAAAGAACTAGACCTTAGTTATTATGGAAGTGTGTGCTCTTAATCCTAATATAATAACAAACACATATATTTAGTATTTATTTCTTTGACTTATCAATGGGTGAGATTTAACTCGATAAGTCAATAAGCCCGATAAGTTGGGAAATGATATTACTTATAGTGTGTGTTGTTGATTATAGAAGGAAACTCGATTTAAATCCTAATATTACTTAGTTATTATGGAAGCGTGTGCTCTTAATCCTAATATAATAACAAACACATATATTTAGTATTTATTTCTTTGACTTATCAATGGGTGAGATTTAACTCGATAAGTCAATAAGCCCGATAAGTTGGGAAATGATATTACTTATAGTGTGTGTTGTTGATTATAGAAGGAAAATGTGTCCTAGTAATCTAGGTTGAGAATGTCCCCAAGAGGAGCTCATAAGGATTGTCATGTTAAACCCTACAGGTGGACTTAGTTCGACATGACAATGAAGTTGAGTGGTACTACTCTTGGAGCTAGATATTAATTAAGTGAGTTGTCAGTAACTTACTTAATTAGTGGACATTTGTTATCTTAAACACAGGGAGACTAACACACTCATGATAAGAAGGAGCCCATAATGTAATTTGGGATTAGTGGGGTAGTGCGATAATAACTCTCTAGTGGAATGAGTTATTATCGATGAACTTGAGTTGTGTGTTCGGGGCGAACACGAAATACTCAAGCTCATCGGAAGGTCAAAACCAATTTCTCCTCTAGGTCCCTGTCGTAGCCTCATTAAAGCCTCAAGCCCATCCAAAGAAAGGTCCATCTTGGTGTCCAAGAAGGGGGGCGGTCCATTGCTTGGTGACCAAGCAATGGCCGACCATCATATCCTCTTAAGGGGTTCGGCCCCTTGCTTGGTGCCCAAGCAAGAGGGGGCTGGCCACAATAATTCAAACAAGGAGGGGTATTTTTGAATTTTTAAAATCTTATCTTTGTAGAAAACTACAAGTTTTAAAAGAGAGATTTTAAATTTAAAAACTTTCCTTATTTGAATTAGGCCACATATTTTAAAAGAAAGTTTAAAAGTTTTAAAACTTTCCTTTTTTAACCATGTTTAGGAAAAAAAAGAGAAGTTTTAAAATTTAAATTTTCTATCACTATGTTAAAAAAGGAAATTTTATAAGAGAAGTTTTAAATTTTAAAACATGGTTTTAATTTTTAAAACTTTCCTATTTGAACTCCTACTTTAGGAAATTAAAAGAGAGCTTGTAAAATTTTATAAGAGGATTTCTTCTTGTAAAATTTTATTAAAAATATATATATTTCCTTCCTTATAGGGGTCGGCCAATAGGATTAAATCATCATCCAATCAAATTAAAACTAATCTATGATTGGTGATTGATTCAATCAAGAGGAAAGAAAAGGAAAAATAAAAAGGAAAAAGGAAAAACATGAGGAAGATTTTAATTTTTGTAAAAAAAAATTCCTTATTTGCCTTGGGCAAGTATTATAAAAGAAGGGGAGGAGAGGCTTCATGGGTTAATATTTTTTTTTCCTTTCTTCTCTCTAGTTTCCTCCTTAGGGCCAGCCCTTAGCTCTTTATCATGCTAGGGCCGACCACATATTGCTTGTGGTTTCTTTAAGTGGTCAGATACAAGAAGAAGGAGAAGTAGAAGAAGAAGAAGAAGAAGAAGAAGAAGAAGGCATCTAATTCTAGTCTCTTGCTTGTGCTCTCTCATGATGGCCGGATCTCTCCCCTTTCTTTTCCCTTTGCTCTCTTCTCCTTGGTGGTGGTAGTGGTCGGATTCTAGAGGAAGAGGAAGAAAGCTTTTGGGTGATGTTCATCTTGGAGGATCGTCGCCCACACGACGTCCAAGGCGAGACGAGGAATACGGCAAAAGATCTCGAAGTCATTAGTTTACAAAGAAAAGGTATAATTAGCAATTGTTTTCCGCATCATGCTAGTTATTTCTTTTTGTAAGAATTCCAAACACAAGAGGCATTAGATCTAGTATTTCGAATTTGTTTTTCGAATTTGTGTTTTCTTTGTTTTCGAATTTGTGATTCGATTGTTCTTTTTGGTTAACCTAGAGTTATTTAAGGAAATTAAATATTAGCTTTCCTTAAAAGGCTTTGTCTAGGCGGTGGTGGTTGCTCTCATATCCAAGAAGGCCATGTGGCTCGCCATGCAGTCCTGGAAGCTAATTTTGGAAATTAATATTTAATGGAATTAATAACATAGGTGGATTTGAATCAATAGTGTTAAGTTCCGCTTGCGATTCAAATCTAAACCATTAAGAACAGATAAGTTAAATTTAGAATCAATAATGTTAAGTTCCATCTGCGATTCTTAATTTAACTTCTAAAGAACACAATAGGTTATTTAAGGAAAGGTTCGACACTTGTACAAAATTTTATACAGTAGAACTGGTACGTTTTCCTAGGACTAACCAACACTTGGAACCCTTCCAGGCGCCTCAACCAAAGTTATAAATACAGCCTTGGTCCAAAAGCTAAATAACGAACAAGAAACATGTATTCAACACTTCTGCACTTCTCTGTTAGTGTAGCTTCTTTCTTTTTACGCTTTCACTGCTGTAAGATGTTTCTCCGTCTGAAGGAGATACTAGTGCGACAACTTTCTTGGATTAGCAACCTCCCCGGTTGTAACCAAGTAAATATCCTTGTGCCTCTTTTTCTGTTTTAATTTATCGCTTTTCTATTTTATACAAGTGTTATTTTGAAAGTTCGAGAAGGGTTGGTTTTTATTTTTGCAGGCTATTCAACCCCCCTTCTAGTCATCCGCCGTAATCCAACAATTAGGATGTGCAAGTGTGGTTGGAAAAAAAAAGTATTTTTTTGTGTTACCTTATTGGAAGTATCTACTCATTCGATATAATTTAGATGTCATGCATGTTGAGACAAATTTCTTTAATAATATCTTCAACACTGTAATGAACGTGCCTGGAAGAACTAAATACACTACAAAATCACGTGAGGAATTAAAAGAATTAGTTAACAAACCAGAGTTGTATCAGAATGATACAACCAATAGATTTCTAAAGGCTTATTATACATCAGACAAAGACGGTAAGCAAGCCTTATAGTGTTGTTTGAAAGAAATAGAATTCCCAGATGGGTATGCCTAGCTCGATGTATGGATATGAATAAATTAAAGATATTTGGAATAAAGAGTTATAACTATCATGTATTCATACAAAGACTTATTCCAATAGCTTTCCATGACTTACTTTCTTATAATGTTTGGCAAGCACTAACAAAATTGAGTTTATGTTGGTACCCCGTGATAGTTTTGATGTGATAAAAAAAGTCAAGTTAGGTCCTGTTAGTGTCTAACCCTTGTGTCTAAGTGCACAGAAGCTTATGAACACAAGAAGTCGAGCGAAAGATGCAGCGAGCGAGAAGGATGGAACGGGAAGGGAGCCGACGGGCTTGGTGCATCCAAGGGACGAGGTTCTGTGGAAGAGTACACCGGTGGATGAGAAGGACATGAGCGACGTTCAAGGGACGAGAAGCCGGAGCGGAAGCCTACTCAAGGAGATCAGGTCAGAAATTGGGTTCAGGTGAGCCCTATTTCGATTGGCCGAAATCACCTAGGCGATCAAAGCAATGGAAGAGCTAAAATGTAGCTATGGAGCTGCTGGATGCGCCTTCAATAGGAGTTGAAGGCGCCTTCATGACCTTCAGGCTGAAGGTGCCTTCAACCAGCCATGGAAGGCACCAGGCAGATTTTGCCGTTAGCAGTGGATAAACTTTTATCCATTGTGCCTCATTGGAGGCGTCTTCCAGCCATGGATAAGATTTTCCAAGAGCTATGAAAAGACCCCTTAACCTAGGAAATAGGTAACAACTGTATTCATTTCCTAGCTACTTTCTGAGCTTTCAACGAGTGTAAGAGAATTCTTCGCCTTCAAAGAAAGGAGATCTTTGGTGTATTTACTTGTCTTGGATTAACAACCTTCTCGGTTGTAACTAAGTAACTCTTTTGGCCTCATTTTTTGTTGTTGTTCATTTATTCTATTTTTTTTAATTTGAGTTAAAAGCCGAGGAAGGTTTTTCTTAATAGCCAGTTCACCTTCCCTCCCTCCAGCCTACCTTGGGCCAACAAGTGGTATCAGAGCAAGGTTCGCTTCAGGAGGACTAACCACCGAACGAAGCATATGAGATGGTCAAATCAAGCATCTATCCACCAAAATTCGAGCGGGATTTTGCCAATTGGAAGAAAGAAGATGGAGATATTTTCCAAAACTAATTTTGATTTACTTTTAATAATGGAATTTGATTTTGGAGCACCCGAAGGTAAAGAAAAATACCACTGGATCAAAAAGGAGCAAGCCGATTTCATGTCAAACGGCAAAGCAGAGTTTCATCTGCTAAGCATCTTACCACCATAATAAGTCAACCAAATCGAAGCCTACGAGTCTGCAAAAGAGCTCTGAGAGAAATTCCTGGAACTATATGAAGGAACCTTGGAGGCAAAACTCGTGAGACGGGATCTGCTTAGAAACTAGATCAGCAACATCAATTGGAAGAAGGCGAAATCATTACACACCTTCACTCAAGGATCAAGGAGCTCATCACTGGACTCATGAATCTTGGAGAAAAGGTAGGTAACTGAGATTCGCTAATGTACACTTTTAACACATTCCCTAGAAATAATGAATGGACATTATTAGTAGATGCTTATTATATATCTAAGGATCTAGATTCAACTACTTTAGAAGAATTTTTTTCAACTTTTGAAGTCCATGAAACGATATGTGCAGGTCCGAATAAGGAGCATAACATTGCCTTAAAGGCAAAGGCGGACGAACAAGATTCAGAATCTTTTCTCGATGATAGTGAAACAACACTGATGGTACATAAATTTAAAAAGTTATTTAAAACTAAAAGATTTAATCAAGTGCAGGGTAGGAAAAGAAGGATAAGATGCTACCACTGCAATGAAGAAGGGCATGTGACAGATAACTACCCTAAATTGAAAGACAAGAGCAAGAATAAGAAGCCGACCCAAGCGAACAAGTACAAGAATATGAAGGAGACGTGGGACGAAACATTGTCCGAATCAAAAATTAAAGCCATTGTCGGGCTTGCGCTAGTGTCAAGTCACCAAGAAGAAGGAGACGAAGCAAGCTCGTCTGAAATGAGCATCAAAAACATTGATGAAGGGGGAGCGACATCGAAAGAAAGCAGTACTTCAGGGAGAACTTTGGATCACGGGATCGACAATGTAAGTTAGATATGATTTCTTCCTCCTGACAAATTATTTCAATTTATTAAATTATTAACAAAAAATTACTGTAAATTAGAAAAAGAAGTTAAGGAATTAAAATCAATATTAGCTGAATCTTATCGATTAGAAGACTTTGATAAAGTTAAAATTGAGAATGAAAAATTACAAAAAGAGATAGAAACTTTGAAAATTACACATGCTCAAATATTCAATATATTAGAAAATATAGTGGATTGAATTGGTACCTTAAATACCATAAGGGCTAAATTAGAAAAATTTTAAAGAAATAAGTACCTAAGAGATTCCTAGTTAACCCAATTGGAAAGAATCTATTTTGGATTCCAAAATCATATTTAGATTAATTGCTTTTTCATTTAAGGCTTTCAGAGAAAATTAAATATTGAATTTCTTTAAGAGACTTTGTCAAAAAAGTGGTTGTTGTTTCAATATCCAAGAAGGCCTAGTGCGTCGTCACAACTTGGAAGTCAATTATTGAAATAAATATTTAATTGACTAACTATTAAGTATTTAAAAGTTATAAAAATACCTTAATTTTTTGTTAAAAAATTAATTAAATATGTTTTTTAAATTAATTCTTATCTTTTTAACAGTTAGAATTTTTTTTTACTCTTAGATTTTTAAAAGTACCCCATTATTAATGTAATCTAAAAGGGGAGTAGTAAGAGATTAATGCTAGGGAGAGAGTAGTACAACAAATTATAAATTTTAATTTTTGTACTTGTAAAATTTTACTTGCAAAATTTTTACAACAGTTATTTTTAGGTTTACCCTAACTTAACTTGGGTTTGATCACATCAAAAAGGGAGATATTGTTGGTACCCCGTGATAGTTTTGATATGATCAACTAAGTCAGGTTAGGTCTTGTTAGTGTTTAACCCTTGTGTCTAAGTGTACAGAAGCTTAGGAACACAAAAAGTCGAGTGAAAGACGCAGCGAGCAAGAAGGATGGCAGGGGAAAGAGCTGACTGGCTCGGTGTATCCAAGGGACGAGGTTCTGCTGAAGAGTACACCGATGGATGAGAAGGACGTGTGCGACGTTCAAGGGATGTGAAGTCAGAGCAGAAGCCTGCTCGAGGAGAAGGTTGGAAATTGAATTAGGGTGAGCCCTATTTCGATTGGCCGAAATCACCTAGGCGATCAGAGTAGTCGAAGAGCTAAAATGGAGCTATGGAGCTGCTGGAAGCGCCTTCAATAGGAGTTGAAGGTGCCTCTGCGACCTTCGGGTAGAAGGCACCTTTAGCTTGGCTAAAGGTGCCTTCAACCAACCATGGAAGGTGTCTTCCAACCCATGGAAGACGCTTTCGACCAAGCAGATTTTGACGTTGGCAGTGGATACACTTTTATCCACTGCGCCTCGCTGGAGGTGCCTTCTAGCTCTGTGGAAGGCGCCTTCCAGCCACTGATAAGATTTTTCAGGGGTTATAAAAACCTCTGGACCTAGGAAATAGGTAACAACTACTATATTCATTTCCTAGCTACTTTCTGAGCTTCCAACGAGTGTAAGAGGCTTCTCTGCCTTTAAAGAAAGGAGATCTTTAGTGCGTTTACTTATCTTAGATTAACAACCTCTCCGGTTGTAACTAAGTAACTCTTTTGGTCTCATTTTTTTTGTTGTTCATTTATTCTATTTTTTTTAATCTAAGTTAAAAGTCATGGATAGTTTTTCTTAATAGCCAATTCACCTCCCCTCCCTCCGGCCTACCTTGGGCCAACAATTTATTTTTTAGAGATTTGACAGTGAGGTATATTATGATGGCTGATATGTTTCGACTAGAAATAGATATTTCTCTGATACTATGTAAGTTGGAGCACATATTTCTATCCAATTTTTTTTTATTCAATAGAACATCTATAGTACATTTACCATATCAGACATAAATAGATGGTCCTATACAGTACAGATGAATGTATCTATTCGAACAATTTTTAAGGAAATTAAAGAATAATATTTGTAACAAAGCAAGAGTTGAGGGGTCAATATGTAATACTTATCTGGTTAAAGAAGCATGTTCTTTCTGCTCCTATTATTTTGCTGATAATATGAAAACCAGGCATCACAAGTATCCTAGAAATTCTAATGATACTCAACTAATAGACCCATCAATGCTTTTTATTTTTAAGGTTCCTGGTTAGTTAATGAGTGTATCTGTTTCTAGATGGTTAACTTAAGAAGAATATTATGTTGCAAGAGCATACATACTTTTAAACCGTGATAAGGTTAAACCATACATAAAGTAAGTTAACTTTTCTAATCAAATATTTATCCCCTATTTAATTTGTTTGTTTGATATCCAATTGTCTTAAAATTACATTCTTTCTCAGCTAGTACGCATAATAACTATATCTACAAAATCTATTAATGTGTGCAAGTGAGGTAGTTGTAAAGTTAGAGGACAAATTTATATTATGATTTCAAATATATGTAAGTCAGAGAATTTTTAAAATTTATTAGTTCATGTGTATTAAGAAGTATCCTAATTTATATCATAACTATTTTTATACGTCAAAGAGCATAGAATATTAAATATACAAGATGATAGGATAATCAATATTACATCAGGACCCCTTTGTAAAATAATGGTGTACTCTAGTTACTATATTAATGTTATTAAATTTCGTGTGATACAACGAGATTTGCCAAAATTAACCTATAATTCTAATATTTACGTCAAAGGATCTATGAACAACATTAACACTGAGTTGGATTAGCATGGTACACTTGACGAAACCATAAAGGTTGAATATCTTGCATTACCTATAAAAAGGTATGTATTGTTTAAATATTCATGGTATAATCCAACCCTAAGAATAGGTATTAGAATACATCCAAACTATAATTTAGTTGAGGTTAATGCAAACAAAAGGTTCAACAAGTTTGAATCTTTCATTTTTGGGATACAAGCGGATCAAGTTTTCTATCTTGAATACCCTACAAAAAGAAGAAGATATAGTGAATGGTTGTTTGTTAGTCGAATAAAGCCTTGCTCAACCATAGAAATGTCGAACATCATCACTGCTCAAAATCATGATGCATTTCAGAATGACGAAATTGAGAGACATTCAGTTGATTCACAACTTCAATTCACATCTCAATTACTTATAGATGTTAATGTCACTTATGAGGAGATAGATAATGAAGAGATATTCAACAGTAAGAATTTTGTTGAACTAACAGAGTCTAGCGATGAAGACTTAAAAATTGTTAATGTTGATTAGTCAGATGTTAATGAAATATTAGCATTATTGTTCATCAAGTAAGTTATCTTCTATAATATTTTGTATTTATATTATCATGTTTGTAAACTTTATTATGATGTATTATAATATTTTGCAGATATTATTATGTCAGAGCAGCAAATAGTAGCATTCCGTGGCTATAAGGTGCTTAGAGTTGTTGGAAACTCGTAAATATTTTTTTATTAGTAATTCAAGTTCATATATGACTTCATTTATAACATATTTCTCATACCTTGATTTTGTTTCGTGCATGTTTACTCTTGATGGCCACCGAATAGCCACCTATATCAAAAGAAAATTCAAAGAAAAATATGCGCGTTTAGTACTACATGGAGGTATATATGTATACCATTACGAAGACTTTTTATTATAATGAATTTATGGTAAGTAAATTTAATATATTTGGTATTCTATAATATATTTATCCTTTAATATACTAAATTTTTAACTTATAATTACATAAAAGATATACATGAGAGGAACGGTAAGAGGAACAATTTAAAGATACTTGAATAATTATTGTGCTAAATTTTACAGAGACCTTCTTTACTATATGAGAAAGAAGGGTACTAAGCTAGCGTATGTTTTGAACGAGATATGAAGCTCATGGGCAACCACCTGTGCTACAAAAAGTGACAAGCAAATGCTAAAAAGACTCGAGTAAACATAAATACAGAGTCAGGTGGTCAAAGCACCAGAACTGCTCAATATACATCAGGATCCAGATCTATTGTTGAGCTTGTCATGGATCTAGTGAGTTTAATTTAAAGTTATACTTTGTTACAAATTTTATATTTATTTCCAAACCTGTATAATTTTATCCCAAATTACTTTTATATGCAGGAACGTGATCTAGCCCGACAACCCACATGTAGAAGGATAAGACATTTGTTTATCCTTGATCCCAGGTTATACACATAAGTTTATTAACTTTATTACATTTAATCATTTCTATCTCGATTAACTTTAGTAATTGTGGTCAAATTGGATATTAATCGTATTATCTTTTTCCACACAGGAGCAAATGACAAATAGAATGACTCAGGTATCTTAGCCACCAGCAGAGGAGGGAGTCACAACCTTTATCTACTGAGCGCTAAATAAAATATATTATGATGTTGTTAGTGGAAGGACAAAAAACTCCATCCTTTATGGTCTTGACTCTCAGGTCAAAGTTGCATTTGATTGTTTAAGGACTCCTACGGGCTGTGTAGTTCCTCTTCTTCTACTAAATTGCAGTTTTTAAGACAAGAAAATCAAGAAGTGTGCATTCAAATGACCTCAACGGATCAGAGGATGTCCCATATAGATCAGTGGATGACCGTTGAGGAGTATAGGAGGGTCGCTGATGACCAAAGGAGAGCTACTAGGATCAGAGGAGAGCTGAGGAGGATCAGATGAGGGCACAATAGGACGCGAATCAAGAAGCTCTCTTGGCCCATATGTGAGCAGTTATGGCTAATTTCACCCTGACACAATATGGTTTTGAGTGACAAGAGATTTAAGACACATCAAACTGTGTTGATTAGCTTTTTTTTTTTTAGATTTGTTCAATTACAACTTAGTTTTTTATTTATCATACATAAATCATGCAAGATATATTTATTCTATTTTGATATCCTAATATGTTCATTTCTAAATATTATATTACTATATGTTTCAGGGGTTCCTATTAATATATTACTATCATTATCATCTGCTCATTTTTATTTATGTATTTTTTATTACATGTAAAATTAGTTATACATATATGCAAAAAAATTTAATTATACATCAATCTGATCATAATTGATCTTATCATGGTATCTATTTAGATATCTAATTACGTAAATTTGGATTTAGATATGGATATTTGGATAGTTTAGTTTGTTTCTATTATTGTGTTTGTAATTTGGTTAGACAATTGTGTTTTTTTATATGATTGTGTTTATTTCTATTATGGATATTTATATACTTTTCATTAGTTTATTTTCATAATTTAATATATTTGTTTATTTGTATGGATGTTAGTTTATTTATTTTTGTTGGTGTGTAGGAAATGTAATTGTATATATTGATTGTGAAATATGATGTTTGTATGTATGGATAGTATTAAATGTCATCGTCAGTGATGTTTTTCTATAGATATGAAAATTGTAAACAGAATAGATTTTGAATATAAATTGTTCCTTGTTATTTTTTTATTACTGATGGAATACTGATAGAATTGGTATTCAGTTGGTATATATTAATATGATTTACCGACAGAAACACGTTAGAAAAATATCAATATTTTTCCCTCGATGGAAACAGTGTTTCTGTTTGTTTCTGTCGGTCGACATGGACAGAAACAACATTTTTGTTAGTATTCACTAAAGATTTTCTAACGGAAATTATGTTTCCATCGGTAAGTCCTTTTGGTAATTGCCAACGGAAACATTGTTTATGTCATGAAAAAAAATTAACAAGATATAAATTCCATCGATAAAATTGTTTCTAACGAATAACTACCCGACAAACGATTTTTCATCGTAGTTCCGTCACTAAATGAATATACTGACAGAATTTTCTGTGGATAATCACGGTTTCTTTTATAGTGTTCAGTCTTGTAATCTATGTGACTCGCATAACAGCCTTCAAATCCCGCATGATAGTTCATGTGGAGATTCGTTCCAATTGCTTATACAAGGTCCTACCATAATAAGTGAGTATAATTTTCTTCTCTCACATAAAGGATACTCTTCTTCTTCCTTGAGCTATTTTCACTTTCTCTTACACACCACAAACTTGATATCTTACTCAATGCTGACTTGACCGTCAGAAGGGCTGCGGTGGCAACGCCAGCCCCTAACTGATGTGTTTTGACCCATAAGGTACCAGAGAGGAGTCTCACCTTCAGCTCCTAGAGGAAAAAAAAACAGTGAGAAGGATCTCGAGCAGGTGAAGACTCCATCGCATATGAACATCTAAGAGATGTGAAGAGAAGAAGAAATGATAGGGGAAGTGTACAAACTCTGCATTGACTTAAGTAGGTTCTCTGCAATTCTTCCAAGTCAATCCCTCCTCTCCAATGATCCAAAGGTTCTTTTATTCTTCTTATTTTTTTCTTTTGATGCTTTGGAAATTAAAATGGAGCAGCTGGTTCAACTAATAATGATCCATTTTCATCGACCTCGTGGCAATACTTATTCCAATTGAATGGCACAAGCTAGTCAAAGTCTCTGGGAGAGAAGAGGTGAGGAAGAAGAGAGGAGAAGAAAATACCATTTATCCCTTCGTGTCCACCTAGGTTTGAATTGACAATGCAATACATGAAGCTCCTACGATAATTTTACCTAGCTTCTTTTATAGTATTGCAAAGATCGCCTACTCTCATCAATGACCCTTCTTGTAATGATGAGCGCTACTGATGTGGCAAAAGGTGATTCATAGTGCCCCCGTTAATTTATCCCTAGATCAACACGGAAGAGGTAAATCACGGATGACTACTAGCTATTAGTGCAAATGACCAAGACATGAGGGAGGTTATGTTCCGTCACGTCGAGTTTCGACCCCAAAACCTCATGCAATAATATCTATATTTTAATTATCGCACCGCCCCGAGAAAATATGATGAGCGCTACTGATGATCTTTGTTAGTGTAGCTTTGATTTTCTAATTTACTCTGTCGTGGAAGCTGTCAGGATAATAAATTTCACGGTAGAATTCTTCAGAACCTAGCTGGGCCGGGTCCGACTCACGTGCCCTAATTTTTTCAAATTTTCACCGTCTTAATTGTAAATCATTCCGCATAAATCAAAACAGGATAGAAGACGGTAGTTTCAACGTACTAAAAGTAGCCAGACTTTTGACTTTTCCCCTTTCCAGTCTGTTGATACTTTGATCATCATCATCTTGATCATTCCCTCTCTCTCTGCGATTGCTCGAGCACTTGCCACTGACTTTTCATGTTTAATATTGTTCAGAGTTCAGATTCTTTTTTTTTTTTTCTTTTCTTCTCTCAGCTCCAGTGACGATCCATCTCGGTCCACATGAGAGTGGCGTTCGCTGGGGGTGGCTTTTCTCCCTTCGATGATTGTTCTTCTTTCTTTAATTTTGTGCTCCTTTTCGTTTGTTGAACAACTCCCTCATCAGCGATCGGAAGGAAGGCGGCAGGTAGCTCCAACGCCACCATCGCCTTCCTCTTTTTCTTCCTCCCTCGGGGAGAATGATCTGTTCCAGGGCGCCGGCATGAGCTCCCAAAGCAGGATTTTGGCTCTGTTCTTGTCTTCTCTCCTCCTGTTCTTGGATCTGCCGGCGGCGGCTCTCGACCAGGATGGAGTGCTTCTGTTGCACTTCAAGTACTCCGTCGTCGCCGACCCCCTCGGCGCACTCGGCGGCTGGAACTACGACGACGCCACGCCCTGCGCGTGGAATGGCGTCGTGTGCATGGGCTTCCCGGACGCGAACGCGTCGAGGGTTATCGGGCTGGTGCTCCCCAATTCGAAGCTCGCCGGCGGCGTGCCGTGGGAGCTCGGGCTCATCGGGCGCCTGCGCCATCTAGAGCTGTCTGGGAATGCTCTGAATGGGACTCTTCCGGCGTCCTTCTTCAACTCGTCTGAGTTGCGCGTGCTGTCGTTGGCTGATAACGAGATCTCCGGCGACATCCCCGAGATCCCTGATGGCTGCTTGAACGAGCTGCAAGTGCTTAATCTTTCCGACAACGCGCTGGTAGGCAAGGTGCCGGGTGGTCTCGCCCTGCTCCCCAATCTCACCACCATCGCTGTCGCGAATAATTACCTCTCCGGCGAGCTCCCCGCGGGCGGGTTCGGCGATCGGGTCGAGTACGTTGACCTAAGCGCCAACTTGATTAACGGCTCTTTGCCGCCGGACTTAGGAGGGCCAAGCCTCCGGTACCTGAACTTGTCGCGGAACCAGATCTCCGGTGCTATCCCGCCGCAGCTGGCATCGGGAATTCCGGCTAACTCCACCGTGGACTTCGCGTTCAATAATCTCACCGGAGAGATCCCACAGGCCGGAGCCTTGGCCGCGCAAGGGCCTGAGGCGTTCGTCGGGAATTCCGAACTCTGCGGGAAGCCGCTGGAGAACCTCTGCACGATTCCCTCCACCCTCTCCGGCCCGCCGAATTCGACGACGGGAAATCCACCGGACTCTCCTCCAGCCTTCGCGGCGATGCCGAGAAACGCAGCGGATGGTGCGCCTGCCACCGGCAGCGGGCAAGGGAAGCTTCGGCCAGCGGTAATTATCGCGATCTCCGTCGGAGATGTGGCTGGAATTGGGTTTCTCGGCGCCGTGTTTTATTATTTTTATCTAATAAAGAAGAAGAACAGAGAACAGCACCATCAACATCAGCAACAGGCGAAAGGAGTAGTGACTTTTGGCATGAACAAGCAACAACCTCGGCCATCGTCGTCGGAATCGAGAGGATTTAGCTGTATCTTCTGCTGTTCGAGGAGAAATCGCCTCGACGACGAAGAAGAAGACAGCGAAGATGAATCGACGTCCTCTGACCCAGAAGCAGGGGAAGAGACAAGAAACAGAGCAGAGGAAGGCGGCAGCGGCGGCGGCGGAAGAACGCCACAGCAACCAGATGCGACTCTCATCGCCGTCGACGGAGAGACTGAGCTCGAGATGGAGACTCTTCTCAAAGCCTCGGCCTACATACTCGGCGCCTCGGGGTCGAGCATCGTTTACAAGGCGGTGCTGGCCGACGGCACCGCCCTGGCCGTCCGCCGAATCGGCGAGAGCAGCACCATCGACAAGCTCAAGGACTTCGAAGCACAGGTTCGCAGCGTCGCTAAGTTCCGGCACCCCAACCTGCTCCGCCTCCGGGGATTCTACTGGAGCGCCGACGAGAAACTCCTCATCCACGACTACGTTCCCAACGGCAGCTTAGCCAACATTTCATTCGCCAGCAGTAAGCTTCGTATCGCACTCTTCTTTCACAGTAGCAAACTCGATTCGTCAGTTTGACGATGCTCTCCGGTTGTTCTCAGAGAAGCAGAGCTCGTCGCCGTTCCACCTGAGCTGGGAATCGCGCCTCCGGATCGCGTGGGGCCTGGCGCGAGGACTCGCCTACCTCCACGAGAAGAAAAGCGTGCACGGCAACGTGAAGCCGAGCAACATCCTCTTGGACGCGGACATGGAGCCCAAGATCGCCGACTTCGGCCTCGACCGCCTCCTCTCCGGTGACGTCTGCGTCGGCGGCGGCGGTTACCGACTAGGCACGTCGGCCCGGCTCTTCGGCAGCAAGAGATCGTTGCATTCGCAGGCAAGCTTGCCGGAGCTGTCGCCGCCGGTTTCCGGAGCAAGCCCACTCGGATCCTCCGTCGCCTCGTCGGAGGCCCTGTACCAGGCCCCGGAATTCCTAAAGAGCTTGAAGCCGAGCACGAAGTCGGACGTGTACTCGTTCGGGATGGTGCTGCTGGAGATGCTGGCTGGGAGGGTGGTGTCGGAGATCGAAGTGGGGGAGTGGAACGCCGGCGGGCTGGTGGCTGAGGAAAGGCACAATGTGGTGAGGATGGCGGACCCGGCGATGCGCGGGGAGGTGGAGGGGAAGGAGGAAGCGCTGATGAGCTGCTTCAGGCTGGGGTTCGCTTGCTGTGCGGTGGCCCCGCAGAGGAGGCCGGCAATGAAGGAGGTAGTTCAGGCGCTGGAGAAACTGCCGCCGCCGTCGTCTTCTCCTCCGTTCGCTTAATTCAACTGAATCCAATACTGATTTGTTGGAAAATGATGATACTTTTCAATTTGAAAAGTAAAAAAAAATGATAAAAAAATTTATTTACTTTTCCTTTTCTTTGGTTTCGTGTGATCTCGTGCAGATGATGCAATGGTGGAAATAGAAACGGATGATTTTCCTCAATTTAGTTAGATTTTCAGTTAGATTTCCTTCGAGCTATACACTACTTTCTTTTCTAGAACTTCAAGATAACACAACGAAGGCATTAGATTTTGGTTTAGATTTACTTCAATTTATGCACTACCTTCTTTTCTATATATTTTTTTTAATCCACCTTTTAAATTGATTAATTCTATAGATAAAATTTTATGATGGATCTTGTGGAAAATTTCTATCAATCATCATCGAGATAAATCTAAAAAAAACACATATGAGTCCACTCTAGATGAACAATTCAATATTACAAGTCATTCAAACATCACACTCATATGATACTTACAAAAAATTCAAACCCTACCTAGGAGATAATTAGGGAGAAAGAAAATCCTTATAGTACAGTATACTTTATTAATCCTATTTGAAATTTGAGGTAGATGAATCATCGGATCAAGTGGATAGAATATTGATCGAATCATGGCGTTCCAGAGGGATGTGTGTTAAGATGACTTCTTTATTGACCAAGTCCTCAGAAGTCCTCTGGTTAACGATACCTGCAGCCAGCGACCGGGTTGCCTCGATCTCTGGTACTCCGAAGCTCGAGGCAGATCCAACAAATATATAGATAACAGACTAATATGTATAATAATGAAATGCTCCTAGAACATGAATATAGATAACAACTACCACTTTTACAGTAGTGCTCATGTGGACGGTGATTTACCTTTCATTTAGTTGTCGGGTTTCCTGGAACCCTGAATTGCAAACATGATTAATGACATCTTGTATCTACACTCCAGGTTCTGGTAGATAACACCACTAGACATGTTTCAACTAATGAATTAAATACACCTAAATTGTTCTTAGTTCTAAGAAGACAGTCTACCTTAATGTCCAAGTCCTATTTTCAATCATTACAATTGGGACTACTAAGTCTTTTTCTATAGTATGACTACTAGGGATTGACAAACATCCTAAGAATCACAAAAATATTTGGTCAAGATCAACTCCTTAAAATC
Organism: Zingiber officinale; assembly: GCF_018446385.1. NCBI lineage: Eukaryota > Viridiplantae > Streptophyta > Magnoliopsida > Zingiberales > Zingiberaceae > Zingiber > Zingiber officinale. The sequence continues at coordinate 123,306,798 of NC_055988.1, forward strand.
TCCATGAATTTTGTATATACAAAATCGAAGAGGAGATTTTATTCATTAATTTTATTATCTCGTCAACTTTACTTTATGACGAATAAAATTAATAGTTGATCTGTCTTTGATCAAATATTTGGTCAAAACTCTTTGAATTTAAAATAACATTGATTCCTCAAGCAATATTATTTAAATTCACCAACACCTCAAACACCGTGAATTTTGCATGCCACGTTAGTGTGGACGTATACAAAATTTAAACATTTGTAAGAGGAGGGTTTTACCCATTAATTATCTTGTCAATAAATCTTTATGACAAATAAAATTACCTCAAACACCGTGAATTTTGTATGCCACGTTAGTGTGGACGATACAAAATCAAACATTTGTAAGAGGGTTTTATATTATCTTGTCAACCTTTACAAATTAATAGTTGGTTTTCTTCGGTCACACAAATAATAGCAGTGACTCCGATGGGGAGGATACTATTAGACATGCCTAAGTGTATACCATTACTTGACACTAAGTCCATTAATAAGATTATGCCCCTTCCGTTGGGGAAGATCACACGCTCTTAATTAACTTCCTATAGTCATCCAAAATTGGAAGTCTGTTCTAGTGATCCACAAACAAGCTCATCCGTTATGGAGGAAGGCACTCAAAGCCAACGCGCAAGCTTGTTTGCATCACTTACAAACCAGTAATGGAGACCATGGGATTTATTTAAAAATCCCTCTCCCACTTAGTTATTTATAAACGAGGAATTTTAACTATGCTAGCCTACTAAATATGTAAACTAACATGCACACACAGTACAATATAAAAGCAATAAATAGAAAATCTAATTTTCAACTATTATGGCTTTTATCTATTGTTGTCCTCCGTGTGTCACCAACCCTAGCTGCTGCCATCTTTGGCCACTGCCACCGGGTCTAGTTGTTGCATCCATCTTGCTCCTTGTTCCGCTGCGCCTCTGGTCCTCAAAAAGTTCCACGCCTTGCAAGATTCGATTTGCGACATATATAGAATTTTTACATTTTTCGATCCTATATTCCTCGAAGGAATGTACATGTATCTAGATCAAAAAATAAAATCCTAATAAAACTAAACACAGCTCCTACTGTATTTTAATACAATCATGCACACATATATAAATGCCCTTGACATGTCCAAGGGTCCAATCACACACATAAAACTATAAGCCATAATAGTTGGATCCTGCATCCACAAAGTTAGCACATCCTACTATTATCCTGCCTAAATTATGTATGATATGTGCATAATTAAACTAATACCAAATACACAGAGGCAAAACCCTAGCTCTGATACCAATTGTTGGTTGCTACTCGGAAAACCTAGAGATTCCACTGTATAAAAATTTTGTACAAAGGTCTGAACCTTTTCCTAGCTACCATGTGTTCTTTTAAATTAAATTTTGGATCGCCTGCGGAACTTAACACTTTTGATCCAAAACTTAATCTATATGTTCTTTTAGGTTTAGACTTGGATCTCCTGCGGAACTTAACACGTTCGACCCAAATCACCTTAAGTTATTAATTCCATTAAACATTAATTTCCATAATTGGTTCCCAGTACTGACGTGGCGAGGCACATGGCCTTCTTGGATATAGGAGCAACCACCACCGACTAGACAAAACCTTTTATGGAAAGCTAATATTTAATTTCCTAAAATAACTTTAGGTTAACCGAAAAGAACAATCAAATCACAAGGAAAAGAAAAACAAAAGAACACTATATTGAAAACAAATTCGAAACATTAGAATCGTAAGCCTCTTGTATTTGGTATTATTTCCAAAAATAACTAGTATGATGCGGAAAGAAAAAATACTAGTTATACCTTCTAGAAAGACCTCTTGATCTTCTACCGTATTCCTCTTCTAACCTCGGACGTTGTGTGGGCAACGATCTTCCGAGATGAGAACCACCAAGCACCTTCTTCTTCCTTCTAGGTTTCGGCCACCAAAATTCTCCAAGAGAAGTAGAGGTCCGGCCACCACCAAGCTCCAAGGGATGCAAGAAATAAAACCTCCTTTCTCTCTTTCTTCTCCTAGCTAGAACCGGCCACCATCAAGAGCTCCAAGAGGGATTGCCGCCGGCCACAAGAAGAAGAGAAGAGAAAGAAGCTAGGGCCGGCCACCAAGGAGGAAAAGAGAGGAAGAATAGAATAGAGTTGTTCACCATTAAGCCTTCTCTACCCTCTCTTTTATAATCCTTGGTCTTGGCAAATAAGGAAATTTAATTAAAAACTTCCTTAATTATTTTGCCATGAAAAAGAAATTTTTATTTAATTAAAAATAATTTCCTTTTTACAAATACAATGGCCGGCCACACCATTCCACAAATCAAGGAAATTTTAATTCACACAAGAATTAAAACTTCCTAATTTGCTTTCGGAAATTTATAAAAATTTCTCAAATAATTTTTCCCTTCGTGGTGGTTAATAAAAAGGAAATTTTATAAATTAAAATATTTCTTTTAAACATGTGGTTAAAAAGAAAGTTATCTCTAAAAATTAAAATCTCTTTTAATCTACAAATAAGGAAAGATATCAAATCTTTTCTTAATCTTTTGTAGAAACTTATAAAAGAGAATATTTAATTTTAAACTCTCTTTTAAATCATGAACATGATTAAAATTGAAAGTTTTCTTAAAATTTAAAATCCTCCTTTAATCAACAAATAAGGAAAGATTTCAAATTTTAAACTCTCTTTTAAACATGTAGATGATTTACAAATAAGGAAAGTTTTTACCAAAAATTAAAACCATCCTTTTAATCTACAAATAAGGAAAGAGATTAATCTCTTCTCTTAATCTTTTGTAGAAAGGAAATTTTTAATTTTTTAAACTCTCTTTTAAAATCATGATATCCACATAAGAAATAATTTTAATAAAAATCCTTTTTAATATTCTAGTAGCCGGCCACCTAAGCTTGGGACCCAAGCTTTGGCCGGCCACCTACATGGCTCATCCACTTGGACTTGGCCGGCCCTAGCTTGGGTTCCAAGCTAGCTTGGCCGGCCCCATTGGATGGGTAAGAAGGTGGGTATGCGGTGGGTATAAATCTCTATATACTAGAGGCTACGATAGGGACCGAGAGGAGGAATTGGTTTTGGTCTCCCGATGAAATTAAGCATCCCGTGTTCGCCCCGAACACACAACTTAATTTCATCAATAATAATTCATTCCACTAAAGAACTATTATTGAACTACCGCACCAATCCCAAATTACATTTTGGGCTCCTTCTTATTATGAGTGTGTTAGTCTCCCTGTGTTTAAGATAACAAATGTCCACTAATTAAGTAAGTTACTGACAACTCACTTAATTAATATCTAGCTCCAAGAGTAGTACCACTCAACTTCATCGTCATGTCGGACTAAGTCCACCTGCAGGGTTTAACATGACAATACTTATGAGCTCCTCTTGGGGACATTCTCAACCTAGATCACTAGGACACAGTTTCCTTCTATAATCAACAACACACACTATAAGTGATATCATTTCCCAACTTATCGGGCTTATTGATTCATCGAACTAAATCTCACCCATTGATAAATTAAAGAAATAAATATCAAATATATGTGCTTGTTATTATATTAGGATTAAGAGCACACACTTCCATAATAACTGAGGTCTTTGTTTCTTTATAAAGTCAGTATAAAAGAAATGACCTCTAATGGTCCTACTCAATACACTCTAAGTATACTAGTGTAATTATATAGTTAAGATAAACTAATACCTAATTACACTACGACCTTTCCTATGGTTTGTTCCTTTCCATTATGGTCGTGAGCTACTGTTTATAATTTATAAGGTACTGATAACATGATCTTCTGTGTGTGACACCACACACCATGTTATCTATAATATAAATTAATTGAACAACTACATTTATCATAAATGTAGACATTTGACCAATGTGATTCTTATTTCTAGATAAATGTTTATACCAAAAGCTAGGCTTTTAGTATACACTCTAACACCGGCAGCGTGCATAACTTGTGGCGACGGCGTATGAGAGGCGGCTCAGCAACGTGAGGAAGAAGAGAGAGGAAGGGGATATCTACCGGAGCTAGTTTCGCCGAATTTGTGTGGCCTCCAACAAAAGAACCTTGTAGAGGAGAGAGGTGTGTGTCGCTATGGCGGCGAGCGAGAGAAACGGCGCCGATGACAAAGGAGAAAGGGGGAGGGGGAAGTTGTTGTGCCCGCATGAGGTCTCATGCATGAGAGCAAGGGGCTGCCGGCATGAACGTCGGGGTCAGCGAAGGAGGTGTCCTCTATGTGGCCCTCCTGGTGGCGGCGACGGCGGTAGAGCAGGAAACCCACCAAGAAGGAAAATGCCCTCCCCCTCATTTTTGCATGAACAGTGCCCTAAAAGGGGCTATAGTCAAATGACCAAAATGCCCTCCCTCTCCCCCATAATTCCTCCTCTACCCTTGAGCAATATCCATATCACAAGCCTCCCATTCAAGTCTAGTCGAAGGAGGCGCAAGTCCGACTGACTAGACCCAATCAAATGAAAAGCGAAATTCGTCCTGAATGCAAAGTTCGATCGCCGGTCTTGTTGTATAATATCAAACGAATAGCGATGAATGACAAGCACCTGGCAGAGCGACGAGTGAGATGCGAGCGATGAGCGTCAGGCAGAGCGACAAAAAAAAGGTGGGAGCGATGAATGAGGTGAATGTCGACCAGGTCATAGGGAGAATGTCGAGCGACTCAAAAGACGACGAGCAAAGGGTTCCGAGGGCACGACCGAAAAAATACCGACTGAGCGATAGTAAATCACAACCGGGAAAAATACAGACCGAGCGACAGTAAATCACGACCGGATAATCGAATAATGTCGACCTGCCAATTAGAAAATACTGACCTGGCAATCGAAAAATACTGAGCGGGTTGAATGACGATGGGCGAGCAGTATCAAACGCACGACCAAGAAAATGTCAACCGAGCGACAGTAAATTATGACCGAGAAAAATGTCAACCAAGCGACGGAAAATTCGATCGAAAAATTGAATAATGCCGACCTGGCAATCGAAAAATACTGACCTGACAATCGAAAAATACTGAGCGGGTCAAAAGATGATGGGCGAGCGGTATCAAATGCGCAACCGAGAAAATGTCAATTAAGCGATAGTAAATTACGATCGGACAATCGAATAATGCCAACCTGGTAATCGAAAAATCTTGACTGGGTAATCGAGAGAATGATGGTCGTACAAAGCCGTGAGCGCGACCGAGAAAAATACCGACCGAACGACAGTATATTGTGATCGAGCAATAGAGAGGATGATGGACCAGTAGAGCGAGCAGCGCGACCGAGAAAATGTCTGTTTGGTGCAACATCCCTCAGGTCAAGGTTGACCTGGTTGACCAAGCTTGAGTCTTGGTTTGGGTTTCGATGTTTGACAATGCAAGGTTGATTGAAGAAGAGTCAAGTAGGTCAAGGATGACCGGATACTTGACTGGGAAGTCCTAGTGAGTGAAGCTAGGCAGGAGGAAAATCCTGGTGAGTGAAGCCAGGTGAAAGACCTAGTGAGTGAAGCTAGGCAATTGGGAAGTCCTAGTGAGTGAAGCTAGGCAGGAGGAAAATCCTGGTGAGTGAAGCCAGGTGAAAGACCTAGTGAGTGAAGCTAGGCAATTGGAAAAGTCCTGGTGAGTGAAGCCAGGCAAGAGAAATCCAGATGGGTCAAGGTTGATCAGACATCTGGTGAGAGTCCAAGTAGGTCAAAGGGATTGACCGGATACTTGGCACGAGAAAGAAAAGTCCAAGTAGGTCAGAGGGACTGACCGGATACTTGGCAAGAAGAGAAAAGTCCAAGTGGGTCAAAGGAATTGACCAGACACTTGGTGAGAGAGTCCTAGCTGGTCAAGGGTGATCGGATGCTAGGTCTTATGTACCAATAAGTCATGGTTGACTAGATGTTGGTTTAGGGGGCTTTGGACTTGGTTTTGGGCAAAAACCAAGGTTTGGATTGATCCGTGGATTGATCCAGCAGGTTTGGATTGATCCGTGGATTGATCCAGCAGGTTTGGATTGATCCGTGGATTGATCCAGCAGATTTGGATTGATCCGTGGATCGATCCAGCAGATCTGGATCAATCAGTGGATCGATCCAGAAGATTTGGATCGATCCGCCGATCGATCCGGTGAGTCCCCGCAAATAGAACCCCTCTGGATCGATCCGTGGATCGATCCAGAGGTCCCAATCGATCAGTGGATCGATTGGGACGCTGCTGCTTCGCGCGATAAGCGCTGGATCGATCCGTGGATCGATCCAGGCATGTTTCCAGAGCACAAAGGCGCTCTGGATCGATCCGTGGATCGATCCAAAGCCTCCCCGATCGATTGGGAGCAATCCAATCGATTGGGATTCGACCGTTGGCGTCGTTTATAGCTGTTGGCGTGCGATTCCTTCGGCACCTCTTCACCAATTCAACTCAGATCTTCACCAGCTCCTCCACAGCTTTTCCCAAGCTCGAGATCGCCAGTTCTTGAAGGTTCTTGGAGGCTCTTCCAAGTCAAGAGGCGGATCAAAGCAAGAAGAAGAAACTAGGGTTAGGGTTCTTGTACTCATTGTAAGCTTGTAAGCTTGTATTTCTTGTATTCCTTCCCTCTCTTCTTGTATTGAGTCTTGTAGGGCTTCTCCGCCCTTGGTAGTTACCATAAAGGAGAGGTTTATTTAGTGGAGGGTGTGTGTGTTGGTGTGGATCCTTGGATTAGTCACCTCTTGTGAGGTGGATACCAAGTAAACCAACCGTGTTAGCGTTGTGTGATTGTTTCTTTGTATTTCCGCTGCACATCTTTGAAGAAACAATCACCGCCGAGCACCGAGCGAACGAGACGAGCTATTCACCCCCCCCCCCCTCTAGCTACTTTTGGTCCTAACAAGTGGTATCAGAGCGAGGCCGCTCTTCACCGGAATCATCGCCGGAAGGGTCAAGCATAACAAGAAAAGCTAGAGGGTGAAGAAGTTGGAGCAAATTCTTCAAGTTCAAGACTTTATCAAGCTCAACTTCAAGATGCAATTCCAAGATGGACTTGGATTTGACACAAGGGTGGCTCCACCATACACTTCTACGAGTTTCGATTCTTGGAAATCAAGAATCGAAAATTTTCTTATGATGGAGATAGAGCAATGGTTTGCTCTAATAGAAGGCTTCAAGGCTCCAAGAAACTCAAAGGGTAAAGTTCTCAAGAGGAGCAAGTGGAGCCAAGAGCAAGTCCAAAGGTGCGAGGCCAATGACAAAGTGACCAAGCTCTTGGTCAATTTATTGCCAAACACCATCCTTTGCAAAATTGGAGAATTTGAAGATGCAAAGGAATTATGGAGCAAATTGGCCAAGCTTCATGAAGAGATCCCCTCCACTGTACAAGAGCAAGAAGAATCCAGAGAGGGTGACTCTTTGGAGCAAGACCAAAAGGAGTACTCCGAGGTTGAGAGATACTCAACCTCCGAAGAAGAGGAAATTCAAGAAGTTTCATCCTCAAGGGAATGCAACGAATGGAACAAGGAGGGAGCATACTCCTTGTTTCATATTCAAGATGATGAAGCCTCCACCTCTAGGATTGAGGGGGAGCAATCCTTGGTGACGCCGGATCAAGAAGAAGGAGAAGCTTCTACATCCGGGTCGAGAGAAGAAGAGGAGGAAGAAGCCTCTACCTCCACAAGTCAAGAAAAATCAAATGGAGGAGAATCAAGGTCCGATCTAGAGGAAGCTTCTACCTCCGGATCCAAAGGAAAAGATGTCATCCCTACAAGCAAAGGTATAAATATTTCAATTAATAATAAAAATCATATTATATGCTTTGAATGTAGGGAACATGGGCACTACAAGAGCAAGTGCCCTAACTTGGCCAAGAAGAAGGGTCAAGTGACACAAAAGGGTAAGGAGAAGCCCAAGGAGACCACCCCCGGGACAAAGAAGAGCAAGGGGCACATTGTGTGCTTCTTGTGTCAACAAAAAGGGCATTACCGAAGTCAATGCCCCAAGGGGAAGAAGATGGTCAAGGCTCAAGGAGGCATTAGTCAAGGGGGAGCCTCCAAGGTAAAGAAGAAGGTAACATTTATTGAGCCTACCCCTTTACATTATGGTAAAAAGCATGATAGTTCTAACTTATATCATTTTAATGCTATTTACCATGAAAATAGAAAGCATGATAGCGTTAAAGAAAAACATATAACTTTTCATGCTAAAACTACTACACCTAAGGCTAGGAATGTAGGTAAAAGTCTAGGCAAGAACTCTAAGGATTGTAGCTACAAGCCTAGAAACAAAAATGCTCATGAACTTAATGGAAAACCAAAAACTAAGGACTTGGTGATGGAAAATCAAGTCTTGAGGTCAAGACTTGATAAAATGGAAAAGACCCTAAAAAGGATGGAAAATATCCTATTAGGGCAAAATGAGCATAACCTAGGTTTAGGGGTACAAAAGTCATCCAATGGCCATAGAGGTTTGGGATACAAACCAAAGGCTAAGAAGGATGTGCCCTCTTACCATAGAGTTCCATATAATTATGGAACAAACCCTAGGTCTATTGGTCAAGCTAAAAATACTAGGGAAGTCATCCATAAGAGTATTTTTGTAATAAATGTAACTAAGGCTTCTAAGAAGTCTAAGAAAGTCACAAACAAGGTCACAAGGGAGGCTATCCCTAGAGTTGACCTAGAAAATGTGACCAAGGCTTCTAAGAAGCCCAACAAGGTCACTAGGAAGGTATCTAGGGAAGTTATCCCTAGTGAGTACCTAGAGTATCCAAGGAGCGCCAATAGATGTTGGGTTCCTAGGAGCATTTTCTCTACCCCATAGATGGGTTAGAGAGTGTCAACTCCGATTAGAAGGGTAGTTAACCCAACTTTGAGGAAATTGACACTCAAGGAGCATTTTCAAAGTTTTTGTTAACCTTTGAAAATAAATTGGAATTATCGTTTACTCCTTGAAAGAGTAAAATGTGCCTAATGGTGGAAGAATTGATTTTAATCTTAAATGGCACATATTGGGAAATTCATAAGAACTACCAAGTTGGGATTTTGGTATGTTCTTCGGAAATTTAAGGCAATCCGGGCCTAAAGTTAAAAGTGCCACTCTTGTGGAAAAATGAAATATGCCAACATTTGAGGATATGCTTAATTTCGACTGGCAAAAATTAATCAAGGGAATTAGAAATGTCAATTTAGGCTTTGGCATTTTCTTGAAGCACTTTAGGGCAATCTAGGTTTAAGTTGTAAGTTTGGCTAAGGTTTTAAGGATACTTAGATAGTTAATCTAGGTATATTTTATTTATGCTAAATCTTGCCATGATTGTTTGCCCATCATATGCCATGACATCATGTCTATTTTTGCATTTATGTTTTATTATGAAAAATCCAAAAATACCATGTCATGTCATACATACATCATGTAGTTATAGGAATCTTTCTTTTGAAAGTTATTTTCTTTTGATGTATGTCATAACATTATCATGCATTAAGTTTAATTCCTTGTAATTAAGGACAAATGGCATTTAGCAACACTTATTAACAAGTGACATCCTAGGTGGGTGTCTAATATCTCCAAAATGTCTAGATAGATATGCATGATCCCTAGATTAGGGCAAAACCAAAATCTACATCTCACAAAGACCTATAAGATGACTTGTATGTGTTTTTAGTACACATTAGATACAAGTGAGATGTTAGGATGATGAACAAAACTCAAGATGTTGATTTAGTGCATTCTTTTGAGTTTTAGGTTCATCAAAATACATAGTTATGTGTTTTCCCATCATTGGGAAAGCAAATGTACAAGTCATGTGCATTATGCCCAAGGAACATGATGGGATATTGATTTTGAAAATGTTTTTAAAATGCTTTTGGAAAACCTTGGTGAAGGCTATCTTTTGATAGTAATCACCATTGAATAGTTAGACACAAACTTGAAGAAAGCACTAAAGTTTTTGCAAGTTTTCAAGTTTGTGTCAATCTTTGAAAATATGAAGTATTTTCATAGAAAACTATTTTTCCATGATTAAGTATGCCCTAAATAATGTCTACACGAAATTTCATGATTTTTGGATTTTTGTAGAATTTTCTAGGGGTCTCTGAAGTTGACTGAAATGGAATTTCAGCAACTATCAGAACTTTGATCGATCCATGGATCGATTGGAGTGCCTGAATCAATCCGTGGATCGATTCAGAAGGCAAATCTCGCGAGCAGAAGCTCGCTGGATCGATCAGTGGATCGATCCACACATACTGAATCGATCAGTGAATCGATTCAGTTGGTTCAATCGATTGGATCCCAACTCCAATCGATCCAAGTTGCTGATTTTGGCTGGGAAGGCCTGATTTCAGCATCTTTGAACCTTGTTTAGTCAATGTAACCATTCCAAACCCCTCAAAATATATTTGTATACATAAAAAGGGTGTTTTCGTGTTGAAAATAAGGATGGAATGGTTAAGGAAGACTTCATTGAAGTTTAGTTTGAGGTTTGTTTCAAATTTTGAATATTTGAACCTCAAAACTTCAAAGTTTGGGTTTCCTAAAGGTTTAGAGATTCCAAGTCATTGTTGGTGCAGTGACAGAAGTTACCACCATGTCTTTAGGGGGAGAGACTCTTTAAAGACATGAAAAATTATTTTCATGAACCTTGAAAGGAGGTTAACCTTCTGTTAAGAACTTGCTCAAGGTTGAGCATTTGAACTTGAAATGGGGAGTGGATATCCTCATTATTTCAAGTAGGAACTCAGATGGTTGACAATGCTCAAGGTTGGGTATGTGTCTACATTGAGGGAGAAGTGAAGGATAACTGAAGGGTATGGGACCTTCATTATCGTGTTGGTTACAACGAGTGAAGTTGTGAACAACGATGAACAACTCTTCAGGGGGAGAGTTTTCAACAATGGGGCATTTGTTGAAGAGTGCCCAAAATTGAGGCACGGGTTGATGTGTGCTCAAAGATGGTTTGATGTGTGCCAATAGGGGGAGAATAAAAGGGAGTAAGTTAGGCTTTCATTACCTAGAGGGAGTTTGCCCTCTTAGGGGGAGAATGAAGGCTTAACTTATGTATTCATTACCTAGTGGCATGAAGAAGGTTTAGGCTATGGGATTAGTCTAACTTACATGTGGTATTGTAAGTGATAGTGTTGGTATTGTCAAACATCAAAAAGGGGGAGATTGTTTGGTGCAACATCCCTCAGGTCAAGGTTGACCTGGTTGACCAAGCTTGAGTCTTGGTTTGGGTTTCGATGTTTGACAATGCAAGGTTGATTGAAGAAGAGTCAAGTAGGTCAAGGATGACCGGATACTTGACTGGGAAGTCCTAGGGAGAAGCTAGGCAGGAGGAAAATGCTGGTGAGTGAAGCCAGGTGAAAGACCTAGTGAGTGAAGCTAGGCAATTGGGAAGTCCTAGTGAGTGAAGCTAGGCAGGAGGAAAATCCTGGTGAGTGAAGCCAGGTGAAAGACCTAGTGAGTGAAGCTAGGCAATTGGAAAAGTCCTGGTGAGTGAAGCCAGACAAGAGAAATCCAGATGGGTCAAGGTTGATCAGACATCTGGTGAGAGTCCAAGTAGGTCAAAGGGATTGACCGGATACTTGGCACGAGAAAGAAAAGTCCAAGTAGGTCAGAGGGACTGACCGGATACTTGGCAAGAAGAGAAAAGTCCAAGTGGGTCAAAGGGATTGATCAGACACTTGGTGAGAGAGTCCTAGCTGGTCAAGGGTGACCGGATGCTAGGTCTTATGTACCAACAAGTCATGGTTGACTAGATGTTGGTTTAGGGGGCTTTGGACTTGGTTTTGGGCAAAAACCAAGGTTTGGATTGATCCGTGGATTGATCCAGCAGGTTTGGATTGATCCGTGGATTGATCCAGCAGGTTTGGATCGATCCGTGGATCGATCCAGCAGATCTGGATCGATCAGTGGATCGATCCAGAAGATTTGGATCGATCCGCCGATCGATCCGGTGAGTCCCCGCAAACAGAACCCCTCTGGATCGATCCGTGGATCGATCCAGAGGTCCCAATCGATCAGTGGATCGATTGGGACGCTGCTGCTTCGCGCGATAAGCGCTGGATCGATCCGTGGATCGATCCAGGCATGTTTCCAGAGCACAGAGGCGCTCTGGATCGATCCGTGGATCGATCCAAAGCCTCCCCAATCGATTGGGAGCAATCCAATCGATTGGGATTCGACCGTTGGCGTCGTTTATAGCTGTTGGCGTGCGATTCCTTCGGTACCTCTTCACCAATTCAACTCAGATCTTCACCAGCTCCTCCACAGCTTTCTCCAAGCTCCAGATCGTCAGTTCTTGAAGATTCTTGGAGGCTTTTCCAAGTCAAGAGGCGGATCTATTGGAAGAGGAAGAAGTTAGGGTTAGGGTTTTTATTGCACATCTTGTAAGCTTTTGCTTATCTTGTATTTCCCTTTCTTCTTCTTGTATTGAGAGTGTTGTAGGGCTTCTCCGCCTTTGGTAGTTACCATAAAGGAGTGTTATTCATAGTGTAGGGTGTGTGTGTTGGTGTGGATCCTTGGATTAGTCACCTCTTGTGAGGTGGATACCAAGTAAACCAACCGTGTTAGCATTGTGTGATTGTTTCTTTGTATTTCCGCTGCACATCTTTGAAGGAACAAGCAACGCCGACCACTGAGCGAATGCGACGAGCTATTCACCCCCCCTCTAGCTACTTTTGGTCCTAACAATGTCGACCGAGCAACAATAACACACGACCCGAAAATAGTGATACGCGCAACGTGAATGGTGAGTGCCGGGCAAAGCGTGGGGCGAAGCAAGTGTGATGAGTGTCGGGCAGAGTGGCATGTAAGGCGAGAGCAGTAAAAGCCGAGCAGTGCGGCGAGTAAGGTGAGAGCAGTGAGAGCTAGGCAGAGCGATGAGTAAGGTGAGAGTAGTGAGAGCCGGGCAGAGCGGCGAGTAAGGTGAGAGCAGTAAGTGCTAGGCAGAGCAGCGAGTGAGGCGAGAGCAGTGAGAGTCGGGCAGAGCGGCGAGTAAGGCGAGTGCCGGCCGAGCAACAACGATGAGCAAAACGCGAATAGTCAGTGTGGGGCAGAGCAGCGAGTGAGTGGTGAGTGTCGACCGAGCAACAACGATGAGAGAAACGCGAATGGTGAGTGTTGGGTAGAGCTGAGAGTGAAGCGATCCCCTGACTAGGGAGTAAACTCGACCAGCTAGTAGTTGGCCTCGAGAGCCCGACCGAGAGATCATTGGTCATGAGAGCAAGCTCACTTATAACTCGCGCTAGGGCGAGAGTCTGGAGGCGTGAGAGCATGCTCACTTATAACTCACACTGGGACGAGAGTTTAGAGGTGTGAGAGCATGCTCACTTATAACTCGCACTAGGGCGAGCGTCTGGGACTCGACCGGGAGGTCGTTGGTCACGAGAGCATGCTCGCTTATAACTAGGGCTGAGCATTCGGTCAAAACCGAACCGACCGAACCGAATAGACCGAAAACCGAATAAACCGATTTTTTTTCAACCAACCGAACCGACCGAATTCTCTACAAAAACCGAACCGACCGAACCGATAAAAGATCGGTTAATTCGATTTTTGACCGAATAAACCGATTAAACCGAATTTTAAAACTTTATTTTATTTTAATTTAAAAAAGAAAAGATTTTATTTTATTTATTATATTTTTAAATAAAAATAAATTAATAAATATTTTTATTCGGTTTAATCGGTTTATTCGGTTTAATCGAATTACAAAACTCAAAACCGAAACCGAACCGAATTCACCGAAAATCGAACCGAATTTTAAAAACAAAACTGAAAACCGAATTAACCGAACCGAATTCCTAAATTCGGTCGGTTCGGTTAATTCGGTTTTACCGAATTTTTGCTCACCCCTACTTATAACTCGCGCTGGGGTGAGAGTCTGGAGGTGTGAGAGCATGCTCACTTATAACTCACACTGGGCGAGATTTTGGAGGCGTGAGAGCATGCTCACTTATAACTCGCACTAGGGCGAGAGTCTGGGGTCCGACCGGGAGGTCGTTAGTCACAAGAGCATGCTCGCTTATAACTCGCGCTAGCTCGAGAGTCTGGATGCGTGAGAGCATGCTCACTTATAACTCGCACTAGGACGAGAGTCTCGAGCCCGACCGGGAGGTCGTTGGTCGTGAGAGCATGCTTGCTTATAACTCGTCCTGGGACGAGAGTCTGAAGGCATGAGAGTATGCTCACTTATAACTCGCGATGGGACGAGAGGCTAGAGTCCGACCGGGAGGTCGTTCGCGATACTCCGGTCTGAGACCAGTGGCGATACTCTGGTTCGAGACCAGTGACGATACTTTGGTCTAAAACTAGTGGCGATACTCCAGTCCAAGACTGGTGGTTATATTCTGGTCCGAGACTAGTGACGATACTCCGGTCCGAGACCGGTGGCGATACTTCATTATATTGCTATGGGCTTCACTCCCTTTGATGGTCAGGGCTCAGATTATTCTCTCCCTGACTTCGTGGACATTTGAGAGTCAAGGGATCGACACTATTTCTCTCCCCGACTTCACGGGCATTTGGGAGTCAAGGGATCATGTCAGATCCTCAGGCGGTCGACACCACTCCATTATTAGGTATGATAAAGGCTTTACTCCCTCATATTGCTATAGGCTTCACTTCTATGGACTTCAGGGCTTAACCTCCCCCGTTCGAGGTCGAGCAGTCTTCACTGGTCTCGGACCAGCCTATCGGATCCCTTATCTCCCCCGTTCGGGGTCAAGTGGTCTTCAATGGTCTCGGACATGCTTATCAAATCTCTTATCTCCCCTGTTCGGGGTTGAGCTATCACCACCGGTCTCGGACCGGAGTATCGCCACTGGTCTCGGACCAGAGTATCACCACTGGTCTCGGACTAGAGTATCACCACCGGTCTCGGATTGTAGTATCGCCACTGGTCTCGGACCTGAATATCGCCACTGGTCTCAGACCAGAGTATATCCACCGGTCTCGGGCCGGAATATCACCACTAGTCTCAGACCAGAATATCGCCACCGATCTCGGACCGGAGTATCACCACCGGTCTTGGACTGGAGTATTGTCACTAGTCTCGGACCAGAATATCACCACCGGTCTCGGATCAGAGTATCGCCACTGGTCTCAGACCAGAGTATTGCCATTGGTCTCGGACCAAAGTATCGCCATCGGTCTCGAACCGGAGTATCGCCAACGACCTCTCGGTCGGGCTCCAGACTCTCACCCCAGCGTGAGTTATAAGTGAGCACACTCTCAAGCATCCAGACTCTCGCCCTAGCGCGAGTTATAAGCGAGCATACTCTCGCGACCAACGACCAATGGCCTCCCGGTCGAGCACCATACTCTTGCCCCTATGCGAGTTATAAGTGAGCATGCTCTCACGCCTCCAAACTCTTGCCCCTGTGCAAGTTATAAGTGAGCATGCTCTCACGCCTCTAGACTCTTGCCCCTGTGCGAGTTATAAGTGAGCATGCTCTCACGCTTCCAGACTCTCGCCCCAGTGCGAGTTATAAGTGAGCATCTCTCATGACCAACGGCCTCCCGGTCAGGCTCTCACGCTCAACTACTTGTCGGTCGGGTTAATCCCTAGTCAGGGGCTCGCCCCACTCGTCGCTCTGCCCGGCACTCACCATACTCGCCTCACTCGCCGCTTTGCCCGACACTCATCATATTCGCTCCACTCAACGCTCTGGCCGATACTTATCATTCGCAACTCACTTGCCGCTCTGCCCGACACTCACCATTCGCGTCTCAATCACCGTTATGCCCCGACACTTACCACTCTTGACTCACTTGCCTCTTGCCCTTCGTCTTTCCACTTGCTCGACATTATTTTTTGCTGCTTGGTCGGTACCCATTTTATATCTTGCTTAGCACTCGCATAATGGCCTGGTCACGATTTACTGATGCTCGGTCGGTATTTTTCTCAATCGCGCTCACGGCTCTGCTCGTCCATCATTCTCTATTGCTCGGTCGCGATTTACTGTCACTTGGTCAGCATCTTCTCGATCGTGCGCTCGACATCGCTTGCTCGTCGTCTTTCCACCACCTCGGCATTCTCCATATTGCCCGATTGACATTGTTCGATTATCCGATCGCGATTTATTGTTGCTTGGTTAGCATTTCTCGGTCACACGCTCGACATCGCTTGCTCGTCGTCTTTCCACCACCTTGGCATTCTCCTTATTGCTCGGTCGCTATTTTTTCGATCACCCGGTCGTGGTTTATTGTCACTCGGTCGAGCGCTCGATATCGCTCGTCCAGCATCTCTCTACCCGATTGGTGTTCTCCCTATTACTCGGTCGACATTGTTCAGTCGTCTTGTCACGATTTATTGTCACTCGATTGACATCCGCTCGGTTACTCGCTCGTATCGCTCAGCCACCCGCTCAACATTCTCACAATCACCTGGTTTTCATTTGCTTAGCCGCCTGCTCAGTCCCGTCTGGCCTTCTTCTCGGTATCACTCGGTCTTTTTCATCATTCGATCGATCACCCCTTAAGCATTTGCTAGGTTCCCTGCTCGGTTTTCAATTCCCAGCACAGCTTGGCATCTCGCTTGCCACTCGGTCGACAATCGTTTGACTTATCGCTCACTTGGTATTTTCTTTTGTTGCTTGGTTTGCACTAGTTTTTCTTGTCGCTCTGCCAAGCACTCGCCAACATGGTACGATAAGCCCAGCGATCTGATTTTGCAGTCAGTAGCGATTTCGCTTTATGCAAGGCTTGGTCTAGTCAGTCAGACTTGCGGCTCCTTCGACTAGACTTGAGGGGGAGGCTTGTGATACGAGTAGGGTTTAAGGGCAGAGAAGGAATAAGGAAGTGGAGGAGGGGTTTTCTGAGCATTTCACTATTAGGGCATTAAGGGGAGGAGCAATGCACGGGGAGAAAAGGGGGGCTTTCCTTCGTGTTCACGTCGCTGCCACAGTGAAGGGGAGACCACCTCCATCGGCACTATCTCCCTCATCGCCGGTGAGCCACCACCCTTCTCTTCTACTCTCCCACTCCTACGACCAGCAGGCACTTCCGATCACCATCTCCTCTCATCCTTCGACACCAACGTCGCCTTCCCTTCTCCCTCTTCACGCCATTGCCGTCGCGACTGTCGCTTTCTCCCCCGTCGCCGAGCGGCACTGCCGCCTCTTCACGCCCTGGCCACCGCACAGACGCACGCGAGGACACCGCTGCCGATGCCACTGAGGTCACCATAGCCGTCGCGCTGCTGCCCTCCTCGCTGATGCCTCCTTCTCCCCTCTCAGCCCCCAACGCCGGAGTCGTCGCCTCCTTTCTTCTCCACAACGACACTATCGGAGAGCATCGTTGCCGCCCTAGGAGGCCTTCGGCATCACTTGTAGCAGCCTTTGCCTGAGCCTGCCAGCACGCGCGACAGCCCATGGCCCTTCTCTTCCTCTCTTTCAACTGCTGTCGTAGCTGTTGGAGCCGCTGACAGCACTACAGTCCATCGCCACAACCGCTTTTTCCCCTTTTTCACATGCTTCCCCCATTCTTTCTTAGTCACCGCCACCCTTGTCGACGGTTAGGCGCGCCATCAACCATCCCTTCTTTTTCCAATGTCATCACCCACTCCACATCCCACGACGAGTAGTTCTTAGTCGTCGGCACCGCTGTCGGCACCTCGTATCTGTCGGTTCGCTTCTCCGGTGCTTGATCTATAGTGTCGTATGCCTCCGATGTCGATCGGGGCCTCGGGCCCCCGTTGTTATTTTGTTCTAACCAGACTTCTGTGATGTTTTTATGTTCCGGCCTTCGTGCCGCCATTGTATCCCGGCCTACGTGCCGATCGCATATCCCGGCCTACGTGTCGATCTCATATCCCCGCCTGTGTGTCGATCTCATATCCCGGCTTGTGTGCCATTATTTCTCTCGGCCTACGTGCCAATATTATCTCGCGACCTACAGCTCATCGTCCAGCAACGTGTCGCGTCCTGCTCTGCTTCGTCAGATCCAACCCTTCATCCGGCTCAGAGTCATCTATTCTTTCTTCCGGGTCACGACAACTCGAGCAGCGTCCCATCTGAGTACGCCCCTGGGCCAGGGTACATTCTCCGTACTCACTCTGCATTCATTTCATTATTATGCGTCTTAATTTGTTACTTACATATTCGTTGGATTTGTCTCGAGTCTTGGGGTACCAGGGACCGGGGCAACCCGGTCACTGGCTGCATGTAGCGTTGACCAGAGGACTTCTGACGACTTGGTCAATATAGAAGCCACCTCAGCAGCACACCCTCATTCGGGACATCGCGACTTCGTCAATATTCCATCTACCTCACCCGGCGGTCCCTCTGATTCAGATTCTGGATAAGATCACTTGTAATAAAGATGATTACACTCATCTTAAACGTCTCGACCGTTAAATTGGCACGAGAGTGGGAGGAATTTTTTCCCCCGAGTATATGCATCCATTGGTAATTAATCTCTTATCTTATTATAGTAAATTTATCATCCTCTAATTAACTGGACATTTCATGGGGACATACCTTGAACACTTAAGATATCACATTGAAAGCATTGGATGGTGTGATCAGGAGTTACCACCATGAGATCTGTGATTAAATCTCGACTAATAATTAGGTGCTACACTCTCCATATATTACTCAACTATTAGTAGTCATCCGTGATTTACTTCTTCCGTATTGAGGCACTGGTGAGCTAATTGTCTTTTACCATTGGATTAAAAAAATATAGAATATCCTTTTTAAAAATATATATACTAAAAAGCTGTCTTATATTTTAAAAAATATTTTTAATTCAGAGTAATTTTGATAAGTTTTTTTTTAAAAAAAAAATATGAAGCAACTTTCACTAGGAATTTTTATTAATAAATCTATATTATAACAATTTTGATAAAAAAATACTCTTACTTTATCAATTTTAATTAAAATATTTTATTAATTTAATGGATTTTAATTAAAACTGAGTAACTTTAGTAATGTTAAAATAATTTTAATTAAATTACTTAATATTTTTAAGTATGTTGGAATAGTTTTTAAACTCTTTTAATATATATTTTTTAAAACATAGAATGTTCTTTTTAATAATAACGAAAATAAAAATATGAAGATTTATAATGAAATATTAAATTGTAAAATAAAAAACTATTTTAAAATATTTAAAATTGTAATGAATTATCAAATAATGCCTGATATTACCAAGAGCAGATCCTTAGTCCGTAAATTTCGGATCAAGATGGTCCATTACATGAGGATGATTTGGATGGAACAGACTATGCCTTTCTCTCACGCGCATCGGGAGAGATGCCCGCGTTTCCCACTTCCGCCTCGCGTCTCCTCGATCCTGAGCGCCGGAAATTCGTGCGAGCCGCCGCGAGCTCCCCTTCGTCCGATGCAGATTCCGAGAAGGCAAACCTCGCGCAGGTCCGCCGTTGCTTCCCTTTTCTGCTAATTTGTAATCACATCTTATTTACCAATTCAGGTGAAGATTTTGAATGCATACTAAAATGCCAACAACCAGATCTGTGTTCTTATTATTAAGCTTGTCTCCATGAAAAATAAAACGACAGACAGACTTGCATTTGTTTTTTATTCACCGATGATAATAGAATTTGCCGAGGTGTGATAATCGGATACTAGAGGAGGTGAATTTTATGCATCCATGAAGAAGAAACTAGTAGTTGCGAACTTTAGGTAGCAAAAATAAAGTTCACTGGATACGATCTTCTTTTTTTAACTTATAGATTGTAAGTTTTAACCTATCGACAGGTTTCCTGTTTATGGCATTGTTTTGTTTAGTTAGTAATATATAGCGATAAACTTCCAACCACAAGATCTATGTATTCCATTTATCGGGCTTATCACCTTGGAAAAAAAAGGAGAGAGATAAAAACTAGAGAGAAAATCGGAGTTGTATTTATTTAGGGAAAACTCCGAGAGACATGTTTAAAATGATATAAGCATGTGCTTAGACGATTAATAAATGTTTTAGTTAGGCGATTTGAAACTATGACAAACATGTTTATCAAACGAGGAAGAGGAAGATCAAAAAAGACTTAGTTAACAACAATAAAACAAGATGAAATTTATTTAAATTTAGATGATGATATAATAGGAGATAGATTTCCTTCGAACTATACACTACTTTCTTTTTTAGAACTTCAAGATATCACATCGAAGGCATTAGATTTTGAGTTAGATTTACATCAATCTATGCACAACCTTCTTTTCTATATATTTTTTAATCCACCTTTTAAATTGATTAATTCTATAGATAAAATTTTTCATCGATACGATGAATCTTGTGGAAATTTTCTATCATAAATCTAAAAAGCACATATGAGTCTAGATGAACAATTCAATATTACAAGTCATTCAATCATCATCATATGATACTTACAAGAAATTCGAACCTTACCTTAGAGAACACTTAAGATATCACATTGAAAGCATTAGATGGTGTGATCAGGAGTTATCATCATGAGGTCTGTGGTTAAATCCCAACTGATAATCGAATGTTACACTCCCCATGTATTATTCAACTATTAATAACTATCCGTAATTTATCTCTTACGTATTGACTGAGACATTGATGAACGAATTATTTTTTACCATCAGAGTTAAAAAAATATAGAATATCTTTTTAAAAATATATATACACTAAAAAGCTGTCTTATATTTTAAAAATATTTTTAATTCAGAGTAATTTTGATAAGTTTTTTTTTTAAAAAAAAATGAAGCAACTTTCACTAGCAATTTTTATTAACAAATTTATATTATAACAATTTTGATAAAAGAAATAATCTTACTTTATCAATTTTAATTAAAATATTTTATTAATTTAATCGATTTTAATTAAAATTGAGTAATTTTATTAATGTTAAAATAATTTTGATAATATTAAAATAATTTTAATTAAATTACTTAATATTTTTAAGTACGTTGGAATAGTTTTTAAACTCTTTTAATATATTTTTTTAAAACATAGAATGTTCTTTTTAATAATAACGAAAATAAAAATATGAAAATTTATAATGAAATATTAAATTGTAAAATAAAAAATTATTTTAAAATATTTAAAATTGCAATGAATTATCAAATAATGTCTGATATTACCTGGCCGTTATTTAGAGCCCGACTATGCTTTCGCCATTCTCTCGAGAAGCACGCGCATCGGGAGAGATGCAAGCGCTGCTGTACCACACCCTCTTCTGCTCCGCCGGCGGCCAGCTCCTCCCGCTGGCCGCCGCCTCCGCCTTGCCGATCCCGCCTCTTCCCTCGACCCTAGGCCCGACCTCGGTTCGCTCTTATCGCCGCCTAAGCCTCTCAGTTCCTCCTCTCGGCGAAACCCTCCTTTCTCCCGCGACGCCCGCGTTTCCCACTTCCGCCTCGCGTCTCCTCGATCCCGAGCGCCGTAAATTCGTGCGAGGCGCCGCGAGCTCCCCTTCGTCCGATGCAGATTCCGAGAAGGCAAACCTCGCGCAGGTCCGCCGTTGCTTCCCTTTTCTGCTAATTTGTAATCACATCTTATTTATCAATTCAGGTGAAGATTTTGAATGCATACTAAAATGCCAACAACCAGATCTGTGTTCTTATTATTAAGCTTGTCTCCATGAAAAATAAAATGACAGACATAGACTTGCATTTGTTTTTTATTCACCAATAATAAACATATCATAGAATTTCCGAGGTGTGATAATAGGATACTAGAGGAGGTGAATTTTATGCATCCATGAAGAAGAAACTAGTAGTTGCGAACTTTAGGTAGCAAAAATAAAGTTCACTGGATACGATCTTCTCTTTTTAACTTATATATTGTAAGTTTTAACCTATCAGACGGGTTTCCTGTTTATGGCATTGTTTTGTTTAGTTAGTAATATATAGTGATAAGCTTCCAACCACAAGATCTATGTATTCCATTTATCGGGCTTATCACCTTGGAAAAAAGGAGAGAAACAAAAACTAGAGAGAAAGTCGGAGTTACATCTATTGAGGGAAAACTCTGAGAGACACGTTTAAGATGGTATGGGCATGTGCTTAGACGACCAATAAATGCTCTAGTTAGGCGATGTGAAACTATGACAAACACGCATATCAAACGAGAAAGAGAAAGATCAAAAAAAATTTGATTAGCAACAATAAAAGATAAAATTTATTTAAGTTTAGATGATGATATAATAGGAGATAGGGTTCAATAGCGTAAAATGATCTATATAGCCGATCCAACCTAGCTGGATGAGGCTTGGTTGTTGTTATTGTTGTATAATACACTTTTTTATAGAAGTCATTGAGGTTTAATATTTGGATGGTAGAGAGGTGACTTTACTAATCCATGAAGAAGAAAATAGAGGTTGAGAACTTTAAGCAACAAGAAAAGGGTTCAGAGGATACAGTGTTCTCTTTCTAACTTATGTTTATTGTAAAATTTAACCCATCAGGCAAGTCTCCTTTTATGGCATTGTTTTGGTAGCTATGTGTCTGGTGATTTACTTCACGCTGTCTGTACTAGTATATGAAACAAGGAAGGTTGGTATGGGCAAACTATAAGATCAGAGAAACTTATATTTAGACATTGAAAAAGAATGAAGAGGAACCACAACACATGAATTAAAAAGAAAAAACATATAACTTTTCGATGGTACCTAGTACCTAAATAAGAGATCATATTGAGAAGAATATACTAACGTTAGAATTGGAGGAGATAAATTGGAATATGAACTTTAGGGTGCAAGTGCAACCTTTTAGGTGTTGCTGAGTCATCCATGGATTTAACCAAGGCCTATGAAGGACTGTATTGGCCCCAAGTTAGAAGTTATTATGTTTCTAAAAATGAGTTCAAGAAATTGGTGTGATAAAGATGAGTATCTTGATATTGATGTCTGTTATTACTTGAAAACATTGGCTAATTAGAACCATTTTTATTTTTTGGAGTAATACTTGATTGATGATCAATTGAGATAACTTTTGGGGGGTTGTTTTGATGTGTTCAACTATCTAACAAAGATGAGGTAGTTTAGAGGTGTTGATTGATGGAAAACTTGAAGAATTGACTGGAAGATAGTGAGGCTCACATCTTCACTGACAAGGTTTAGTTCAACTAGGAACAATTGAATTTTTGAAACCTTTGTTTTGAAAATTGATATTTGATTTTTGTTTTCTATGCACTTTTCCTTTGAACTTCTATTCTGTCCAGCTAAAACTTCTTTTATGCATGTGAGATTTGACTGGGTGATGATTTATCATAAAAGCTTGAACTATTATGAAAAGGATGATCTATACGTATATGTACTTATGGATTCCCTTCGGTTGTGTGCAGTCAGCCTGGAATGCACTAACCGAGCCCATTAAATTGGTCTACACAACTTAACTGGCATAAGTGGGGGATGTATGTTAACACTAGCGAGGTTCAAAATATAGGACGCTACTTTAATTCCACTTCTCTGAAGAAACTACTCTTCACATATATTTCTAACAGTGCCTTTGAATTGACTTTGCATACAGCCATATTTAATATTTTTTGTTTTCCTGCTAATCCTTGAGCAGGTCTCTCAAAGATTGGAGAACACATCTAGATATTTTAAGCGTTTGGGAAGTCTAGGATTCTGGGGGCAGCTAGTTTGCACTGTTGTCTCTGCTGCTGTTTTATCATTCTCCTTAGTTGTCACTGGGAAGGTTACTTCACCCATCACATTTTACACCACTGCTTGTGGTATTGCAGCTGCATTTATTTCAGTCTTTTGGTCATTTGGTTACATAAGGCTCTCAGAAAGGCTGCAGAGAACTTCAAACGATCCTGCAAAGGTGATACCTTTCATAAACTCTAATTCTCTCCATCGAATTTATCACCTAAATCTCTTGGATAGATAGTTTTAATTCCACAATTTTATCAATGAGTTATGGTGATTATTATCTAGTTAGATCTGCCCTTTAATTGCGTCACTTTCATTAAATATTGGTCCCATAACATAGTTACTTATGATCTTTAGAAAGTCGAAATTAAGTACTGTAATGCTCTACATATTGGAAACTTAGAGGGTATTAGATATATTCTTCTCTAGTGTATTTTCAAAATAAAGTCTCAGTATTCAGAACTTTTAAACTCGGAAATGACCTATATTGTGGTTAACTGAGAACATAAGTGCACAATTTATCCAAATGGGATAAAAAATTTGTGTCATGTTTTTCCTTACTTCATGAGCTGCAACTTCAGATTATGCACGCCATTATTGTCAGTACAGAGTCTTGTTTTTATCATGTCCACCACGTGTCGGAGACCTTTATCTAGTGAAGATTTTCAATAATTCACATTATTTTTGGTTCTTCTATGAACCTTAATTTCAAGGCTATTTTCAGGCTCCTCCTAGGACCGATGTTGTGAAAAGTTTAAAAAATGGCATTGTGTTAAACCTTCTGGGAATGGGTGCTGCAATTCTTGGCATGCAAGCAACTGTTGGGTTATTGGTCGCAAAGGCACTTACTACTTCAGCAGTTCCTTACTACCAGATGTCCCCCAGTCAGAGTCCTGTATTGCCCTTGGATGTGTTCTTGGTACAGGTAATAATGCATTTTCCTTACAGCCTGTCACGTAGCTCTTATCTTTCTCTTAGGACATGCACTGCATACAAGAGTAGCTGGAAAATAAATAAAAACAGTGTAACATGAGTGCTAATAGCTGAACTAGCTTGTTAATTTTCATGAACATAGCTTGTGAACAAAGCTTGCCAATAACTTGGATGAATCATGAATTGTTGTTTGTAATGTTCATTTGATACTTAGCTAAATATTTTAAACCCGTCTCATTATAGTGGTGGGTTAATTGTGTTGGTCCTATCTAGATGGAACTAATGTTCTAAAATCAGTCTGGACAGCAGTTCATTCTGATCATTCACATAGAATGGCCCAGGCGAATTGGATGGTTCAATTATAAAAAACTCAATGCAAGGGAGGTAGGACAACTTGGTCACCGTCCTAGCCTGTATCTAGGAAACGTTGATTCCTACCATTATCTTTACATATCTTAATCCTTTGGCTCAGAGAATCAAATTAAGGGTTGATTCTCTCAACAGATTAAGTCAATAATAAGAGTTGATACCATCTTGGTTGTTAGATGGATAGAAAGAGATACTCATGTTGTAAGGGCTTTGTTGGTGCTAGATATTGTGTACTTGGAATTTTCTTCTGCTATTTGTTGACTTTGGGATTTAACTTGAGATGGTAAATTATGAGCCATGTTTCAGTCTATAAAGTTAGTGGGTGGCCAAGTTTTCAACAGCATGTTTTAGTAGGTAGCTCATGGAAAACATTATTGGTCTTATGCAGAAATCAGGTACTTGCAATCATTATTCGAACAAATTTAAAAGTAATTGATTTCATGAAACTATAATTGTAGTAGTCGAGAATGGCTCCCACGGGTTGGTGCAATTGATACCTACATGGGTATTTGCTCCAATAGGTGGTCAATTCCCGGGGGGTGCAAAATGCCTCGTTGGTGTCTGACTTCCCTCATGCAAAGGGCTGCTGTGCTAGGGCAAAATGCTCTCCTGATTTACCTGTTTGTATCTTGTTGTAGGGCTGGCGATATTGGACTGTTTGGGGTGAGCGATATCACCTTATGTTCCAACAGTAGTAGTCAATAATGAAAGTTAATTCATAAAAGTAGTCTACACTTACCATGGATAACAGAATGCAAATAATATCAAGTTTCTAGCACTTCTAATAAAGAAAACATGCAGTGCTCATACAAAATCTCCAAGCTAGATATCTGGTTTATGTATGTATATATGTATGTATGGATTCTGTTTAGTGTGATCTTGGACACTGCAATTCGTGGAGCTCTTGTTTATTATCACAACCTTTGGATCCTGACAGGCTTGCTCTTCTCGATGTAGCTTATCAGACAGTCCATGTAAGGGTATAGAATTCCACTTCTGAGTTAGCCAAGTCACACGAAAACGTTCCTTTGATTCTTCCCAGTGTATCTGTGCCATCTACCATCAGACTAAATGCTATAAAGCAGTTCAAGTCTTTTGAGTTTTGACTTTCATTTCTTTTTTTTCTGACAACTTTGTTGGAAGCACTTAGACATTGAGTAATGTTTCATGCAGCATACAAGTCACTGGTCTGTGTTAATCAGAATCAGTTTGGGTGGTTATTTTTCCTTGAATCTGGATTCATTTACTCCAAAACAATTATCAAAGAGTAGATGAAAAGAATCAATCCTTCACACCAATAGATCATCTAATGTAGCCACTGTTTGTTCCTATCCAGATCAAAGCTAAGTTCTTGTAAAATTGGTACTTAAAAGTATAATAAATAAGTTTAACCTTTCCACTGAATTCATGTAAAATTATTGGTCAACTGGTGATTATAATCTGTCACACCTGCATTGTAACAGATTTATATTTCAATTTAGTCACTGAAGAAATACAGTTTCTACACAATAATTTTCTGACTAGTCTACCGATCTTCCTTGTGATTCATTTTCTAGGCTTCTGCCAACACAATCCTCTCGCATTTCTTGGGGCTCGTGTTCTCGCTAGAACTACTGCGCTCAGTCACTTTACCACATCTGGAGCCTGTTCCTGTTCCAAAAGCTGTTTAGCTAGGTCAGTTTCTGGTTTGAAAAATGTGCTTCCTTCTGTAGGTATTGTTTCTAATCCAATTACTTTTAGTTTGTTCTCCTTGGTGCTCATTGAATTCAACAGTCTTAAAATTTGATCAAACGTCGCTTTTATGATTCATTTGCAATCTTTCTATATGTTGTCCGTAGGCATTATTTAGACATCTGATTCTATTAGTTCTATTCCTCAAATTACACAAAAATCTCACACAATAGTTGTATAGATTTAAACAAATTAAATTTAAAAAGAAATGCCATTAATTTTTTTTAAAAAAGATAATAAGTTCATTATGCTCTTTCCAAAATAAACTAAAAGATTCTACTCTCAAATTATCAAATCAAAGGATAAGAAAATTCAAAAGAGTATAATTACCAAACCACTTATAACTGATTTCTTATCTGCATCAATGTCCATTCATTCTTTTAGCATCACTGCAACTTAAAATTCCTATGTGTAGAATTAAGGATGGCACACTAACTAAGAACATTACCTTTAGACTTTTGTCCAAAAATATCAGAGTAGAGACCTAATTATTTCATATAATAATTAAGTAGTTCGTGAGATCTAGAAGACCAACACAAAATATTTCATATAAAAAATTATTATCATAAAAATCATTCTTTACTATCCTGTATATTTAATTTTATTAACCAAATTAATCAAACACCTGCTTTGCTGAGCATGGAAGCATGGAAGAACTTAGCCTTGGAGTGAAACTGTGATGCATCTAAAATTGTTGATTATTGAAAAAGGAGGATGAGATGGAAATTAATGCAATAGATTGAAAGTCATAATGCGTGGTTGAGTCATTCAGTATGCCGCCCATGAAGAAATTTGTTTGCTGGGGTAGTTGTTGAGGAGAAATGGGAGTTTTATATGACCAAGTTATTTGTTGGTCAACAAATCAATATGACTTTGTGGAATGCTAATTTTTCATCCTAGATTGTGAATAAATTCATAGTTAATTGAAATTTGTATATTTGTCAAGAAATCTAAATGAAATCCAAGTTACATGTGTGCATGTTTTTCAGCATATATGCTGTCGGTATTAGAATTGTTAAATTTATGGATTGACACATCTAAATCAGTTTGAGTGTAGTGGATGATAAATACTTTACTTGCAAAACACTGCCATCTATAGTTGACCAAAATTTAATTTTCGACGAAGAACAATACTTGCAGTTGACTATTGCACCATCATTCCATTGAATTCAATTTAATTCCAAACACGTGTCACTGTGATTCCACATGCATGTCTATCTTCCAACAACATTTTCCAACTTTATTTTGTCAGAATGAAATTCTTACTCAAAGCTCAGGCAGGGATGATCTCATGAACCCATGTAACTTGGACTTAGGAAACATCAATCAAACTCTTGCCACACTTTAACCAACTTAATGCTTTTTTTTTTTTTTTTCATTTTCTTATTTGATTTTAATTTTCAATTCAAAGCATCACAATTCCACCTAATGCTCAAACATGGATGCTTCCTCGATTGACTAACTCCTTGGTCAAAATAAAACCCCTCCCTTAGATTCCTTTATAAACCCCCTACACTTGGGTACCTCTTTGCAAGATTAAGATAGCCTCTTACATACCGCTTCCATTTGGCGATTGGTTTCACCATCCTGCTCTAGGCATGGCCATGCTAAACAAGGTCTTGTTCTTCGTCTTCCTCTTATTCGCAAGTGAATTCTTCTTCCCAACTCAAGCTAGGCCTCTTAAAGTTCGAGAAGACATCAATCTTCTGAATGCTATAGATCATTTGATTAATGATCAATTGCTCGAAGGAATCAAGATCGGAGGTCAGAGCGAAGGCAAGGATCGTGGTTTCGTAGAGTACCATTTGGATGAAGTAAAGAATTCTGGGCCGAGTCCTGGAGATGGTCACTAGTCTTCTAGTAGAATGATTTCTTGATTACATGTGATTTTTTTTTTTGTTTATGAATATGAATAATGAAAGTGTCTAATGTAATAGTTGACTAGATATTGTTGTTTGATGGTCATAAACAAATAAATTTTATTTAGTTGTTGATCATATAAATTCTTCAAATTATTGATAACTTTGTTCGCTTGTGGGAACGAAAGAGGTCATCCATGGCAAACCCTACAATTATGTATGCAAACCCTACATAGGCATTTCGTTTACAAACAATAATTATCCATTGTAGCCCGCAGAGCTTCATTTCTTACATCAGAATGAGAAAGATGGAACTACACCAAAGACCAAATCGCCACCTAGAGCAGGAGAAGCGAACATCTGATCGATTTCAAGATCGATATTTGACTTCTTTGCGAACCGACCTTTGATCCGTGGCCGTGTTTCTGCATACGCCTTCCTTGACGCATACCTTATCGTCTTCTCAAACCTCCTCATCTTCCTCTTCTCCCTGTACCTGAGCACCCTGGCCTCTCTGTCCATGGCGCTGCAATGGGGTGGCATTTGAAGAGGGTGATTGCCCGGGAAGAGACCTAGACCTATGGTTCCTTCGGCAATGTTGGAGCTGGAGATGTCTGCCATTGACGACGGAGAAACCTAAAGCAAAGAATTGTATACTTATTACATACTTGGAGCCTCAATCTCAATAGAAACATACAAGTGAAAACTCCATGTCGATTAGTAAGTGATCAAAGGATGAAAGCGAGAAACACTTTTGACTATCGAATATCGATCGATCTCTCTTCAAGTGACATAGTTACTACTATGCTAAGAGTGCAACAACTACAAAGGAAATAGCATGACTTATAATATCCATTAACCTAGAAAATGAACTCATATTTTTGTAGAGTGAAAATATTGTTACATTCATTTTCATAGAGAATAATTATTTATAGATCTATCGCATGAAAGATATATCATGAAAATAATTTTGAGATCTCTTATTTTATTATTTATTTATTTATTAAAAAAAATGGTTTAGAAACATCAAGTTAGTGGTTACTTACACTATGATTGAGGGAAACAGAGGAGTAATTGAATCCATTGGAGGCATCATATGCCAACTCCAACCTCTGTTTCTGGTCACTTGGCACCACGCCCTCGCTCTCCTCGCTCTTCACTTGATTGTCGCCGGAGTTGTACTCGACGAAGTCCAAGAGCTCTTCCACCTCGCCGGCGATTTCTTCCTCAGCGGCGACGTCGGCGGGGTCGAGGAGCAGCCAGGAGTCGGCCTCCTCCTCGTCTTCGCCGGCGGCGTCGTGGTAGGTCGGGAGGGCGACGTGGTAGGGGAGGGCGAGGATGGGGCGGACGACGAGGCCTCCGCCGGCGGCGCCGAGGTGGAGGAGCGGCACGCGGTGGTGGCGGCGCGCGAGCTGGTTCGCGGAGTGGATGGTCGCGTCGCAGGCGGCGCAGAGGGCCGCCGCGTCGGCGCGGCAGTAGACGGCGCAGGGCGCCGAGCGGCACGAGTCGCACGCGCGCGGCGGCGGCGTAGGCGGCGCCGCCGCCCACCCGCCTCCAGTGGCCTCCACCTTCAGCGTTAGATTCTGCAGCATCGATTGAGAATCCTTCCGCGTGCTCTGCGAGATCTTGTGCAGTTGTGCTCGACTCTTTACGGCGGCGGCAGGACACGTGGGAGAAAGTTAGCGGGTGAGAGCAGCTGGTCCGCTAACTTGTGGCTGGCTGCGGTTCCTGGCGGGTCCCGCGAGTTGAAGAACAGAAAGGCATTTTCACATCGACACTTTTATAAAAATCTGAGGGCTGAACTGAAAAAGATTTACGCTTTCATTTTTGAAAATAATAAGTATTCTTTAATCTATCCCATTCTATTTTTTATTCTAAAAACATTTATGTTGATTTAATTAAAATTACTTCGTATATGATACTATAATAATAATAATAATAATTTAAAAAAATTAATTAAAGTTGTTTAAATTTATTTAAAAATACTTTAACTTAATTCTAGTATAATCAAATATGTTAAACAATTTTAAAATAAAAGAGTTTTTAAGATGAAAAATAATAAAGCACACTCTTTTAATTGTGAACCTTTAAGATTTCATTATTTCAATTTGATCCTTTCAATTTAAATAAATTATTTTTTGGAAAATTAAACTTCAAAATAATTCGATAGCCATGAGTTTGCAAGCCTACGTGGAGTTAAAAGCTTATCCAGACCGGACTAAACCCGGGCCACGAACCGAGCTGTCGCCGTGGGCTTCTGCAGTCCATCAATTAACTGCGAGTCGCGAATTAAATTGATAAGAAAAATATTAGCGAATCAAAAAATGATAAATTAATTTTTTAAAAAAAATGTTGAGAAAATGGCAATTAAAATTTTATAAGTAGATAAATTATTGATAAGAAACCTAAAATTGGCGATAGTGGTAGAAGCAGGTCGAGTGAGTCAGCTGAGTCGCCGCATTGAGCTAAACGATCCTAATGGGTCGATCAAGGTAGGTGAGCCAACTGAATCAACCATACAACTTGATGTGGTGGAGACGACAAGGTCATATGGGAGGTTTATGACTCGATCAATGCAGATACCATCAATATCTGACATACCGACCTCTCGGCTTGCCGCTAGTTCGACCTCCCGACTTGCCAACTGCTTACTCGAGCACCCGAGTGCCAAGCACTCCGAGTCCGAATGACTTGTGCTCCTGAGCTTGGATGCACGCGTGGGGTGACGGAGGGTCTGTCTGAAGGCAGTAGACACGGTGGTTACCATCTTGCTTGTTGTAAATAAGTGCGCCCTCTAGTAAGGTGCATCCTTGGCTTCTCTCCATGAGGTATTTTCCTTAGACTTCTCTGATTACATAAATGAGGTGATGTTATTCTCAAAATGGGGTTCTCTAATATCTCATATGATATATTTTTGAGGCTCCATGATGACTTAAACATCCGAGAGATCTTGTTGCGATATCTCTTCGTGAGTCCTTTGACGGATGTTATTTTTACAAAGTCAACCATGTCATGAGTAAAAAGTTTCGACATCATCACTTTGTGGTGCAAGATGGATTTCTACTGCCACATCGTCGCCCGAAGGTGCAGGATAAATTTCTACCTATTGATCCATGTAAGTCTATCGATCTAGACGAGTTGATTGGTGGCATGCACGAGCCCAGCATAGAGAATTCTTATCGACATCGAGCTACAACTCATTCTAACTATAAGCAGATATTTTTATCTAAATCTAGTTCTATATCAACTTTTTCCTGGCCCGAATACTATTATGAAGATTGAAATCCTTGCTCGTAAAGTCGTATTCGCTAATCAGCAAGAACGGAACCAACAATACTCCATCTGTGCGATATCGAAAAATATACTAATCATCGAGAACAGCTGAACAGCTTTCGGTGCCTTTAGCTATGAATATGATATGAACTGCATTTCAAAACTCGATTTTACAAGGATATTTGTGTATACCTTATGAACCGGTATCAGATTGCTTTCGCCATCCATGAGGGAAGAGTCAATGAATCCTTCAGACCGAGCTTGCTAAGGAATATCGAGTATAAGATATGCAGCAGAAAGACAAAGAATCCACAGTTCAGAAGAAGCTGCAGCACAAATTGTAGAAGAAATCAAAATTGGTCCACAGATTTCGATCGAGAACGGTAGGTTTTTTTTTTTTTTTTTCTAAATCTTACCAGGCTACCGAATATCAAATAAATGGCATTCATCGATGGGATTATATTTATTCCCATCGCGGTAAATATGAATGTTAGCGAGGCATGAATGTTGATTGTAATCTGCAAAAGATCAAAAATCTTTTTAGACTGAAAGCCAAGACCATAAAATGGAGGTAATATCTGCGACTTTAACAATACCAAGGCGAGTATGTTTTCTCTGATTAAGAATGACGACAACAAGACATATCCAACAGCTCCCATGGCACGAATCTGCACACAAACACATTCAGTATCAAACACTCGGTCCACTTGGATTTCTAGGACAACTGAATTGAGAGATAAAAAAAAGGTTTCACAGGGCATACAAGAGTGCAGAGTAAAATCGAGGTAGACCAATTAAAACGGAGTCTGCAAGAATATGAAGTTAATTGCGGCAAAAAAATAGAGCCGAGAGATGTACAACTAATGAGATGAGATCGTTAGCATAGTTATGTACCTCCATAATGTACCCATGGCAAGACCAACTAGACCATGCAAAAGCTGCAGGTAGAAAAGTATTGTAAAAAATGCATGATAAGAAATGACAGATATACTCCAAGCAGACTCATAATGTTGAGAGAATTGTGGGATGAAGACAATAATAGGAAACTCTAGTGCAAATGTTAACGTTCTCAATCATGAATCATAAATGAACTAGCTTTCATAGCGTTCCAACATTCAGAATCATGTAGGAAAATATTTGGTTTAAAAACAGAAAACATAACATTCATGCTTGCATTTGACCAGAGCAAGTGCACAAACCGAAACCTTTAAAACTGCTTCGCATGGTGTTAAACAAAGTAGTTCTTTGAAATAGCAGGGTGTCTCTAGAATTTGGTCATCAATTTGTTTGACTAAGTTGATTAAACATTCTGGTATGGTTGTGTGTATTGAAAGCGCTTTAAACATTTGTGTCCATTGGCACTTTTCGCTTTAGAAGCATTCAATTTTGAGGTTAAGTTCGCTGTTCATGTGACATAGCAGCGTCTTGTCACACAAAGCAGCGTCGATGTGCCAAACTGGTGCGTGCAAATCCTAAACATTGACTCCTCATAAGAAACAGACACTGAACTCAATGGTTAGGTGTAGGGTCTCTCAAGCATATTATCCATGGAAGGGAAAGGCTGAGGATCTCACTCGCAAAATGGATAGTCCTTGAAGAGGTGCATGTGCTTGAGTCAATGTGCCACTATGGCGACATACTCCAAACCAGCACATTGTAGCTCTTTTTGGAGTAGTAGAATTTGTGTTATTGGAATTGTTTCCAAGAAAACGTCTTCCACATCTCCTAGTTTTTGAAGACAAAAAGTACTTCAGTCATAAGGCATTTCAGATTGAAAAAGACAAATTTAATTTACAAATCAAATGTTATCTTGAAAATGACAAAGAAACATGAAATAAAACCTTATAGAGATCTCAAAAATGCTAACTTAAGGGTCATATTTTTTATGGATATTTTGCTATTGAAACCGCTAACAGATAGCTCTCAATAAATGGGTGAGTTATAATATGCATATTAATTGTTTTCAGAACTTGTTTGTTTCCAAAATTTTAATGTAGCTTAGCGAAGGAATACTAGATAATCTCAATCTACAATAAAATTGAAATGCAATTAAGACAAATAAGCACAATAAGATCTAGAGACGAAGAGATAGATGGAAATATAAAGTTCACAAGCTTGTAGATGAACAGATAATGAGAATGCATTAGGATATTGAGATTATAAAAATTAAATTGCATACAAGGTATGTAGATGCCTTTACTGGACCAGATAACGTGAACAATAGCATGACAGTAGCTACCTGGTGAAAAACCAAAACAGCATTCAAATGCGAACCTGATAAACAAATATGAGCACAAAAGGACCACAATTTGGAAAATAGAACTATACAAACCATGGTCTTCCTACCAGCTGCAATCCCCCATCTGATTGAAGAAATCACTATCGGCAAGGAAAAGAAGCAACTGAAGTAATTCTGCAGGTATCAAAAGCAACAGAAAGTACACATTTCATGAATATCGTTCAGGTGAACCTGCTAAAGCTCTTCAAAGAGAACCAATAACAACAAACAGAAAACGAAGGGAGGTAATGTGTAGCAAGCAAAAGCTTAAATGAAGGCCTGCATTTAATACCTGAGCATATCAACAATTGGATATTAGAATTTCAAGTCACAACTAGCAGGAATTTAGATAGAACCATCAGAACCACTTAAACTAGGTCCAAAATGAAATCTTCAACAAATAAATAAATATATATATATATATATATATACTTGCAAACCATGAACGCTAACATCAAGATACAAGCATGGGGACCAATAGAATAAAAGTAGGAAAAACATAATCTTTTCAGTCGGAGTTAACTAATAGTACAAGGTTCATTATTTATCCTCTTGATTCCTGGAGATTTTGGCATCCTATTAAAAAAGCTTTCTGGGATCCTAATCTAATGTATTGTGATTACAGGGGCAGACAGTTAATTTTTGTCAATTTAATTATTGCCACTGCATATAACTAATAAAGAAAACAACAGATGCCACTGAAAATTTGGGGCTAAAAGTTAGGGGTGTTTCAACAAAACGTGGTTATAAATGTTATACAAGTTTGAGAATATTTCAAAGTTGTATAAGTTTTTAAAAGGTTGTAATGTTTTTACGTCTTGTGTTAAGAGACTTGGTCTCATCATTTGGTTTATGAAAGAGATTTTGATCCCCATCTAATGAAGTATTGTTAGATTTATGATATTCTCCCGCTTTGTGAGAGTTATTGTTGTGAAATCCTCTTTCTTTGTGTTTAATGATGCCAGCAATTTTTCATACTGCATCAATAACTCATCCAACTAAATCAAGATAGTAAATTAGGAAAAAAATAACTACAAAAATCAACAAGTAGCAAGGCATTGAAAAATTCCTTTATTAAATCACTATTAATCCTCTTAATTCCCAGAGGTTGTCATTTTAACATAAGTTCTTGGTAGGATCCTATTCAAATGTATAATGGTCTGCATTTTATCAAATGTGCACTTGAAGTTTAGTAATTATCAATCCCACACATCTCAAAGATTTAACAAAGGGCGCACCTCGTTCTCAAATTGTTTTGTCCAAATGCCTATAAAGCTTTCAACAATATCTTAATGTCCTTCCAATAATCAAAACCAACAACTAAGGCCATGAATCAATACTTCAAAGAATGACAAATTTCATGATTGACTTAGCTTAACATTTTGATCACTAAAAGGTCATTCAACACACCTTAATAACCTTCTAGCGAGAAAAATTAGAAAGTAAGTGCATGAATGCATTCCTCAGAGCATTGTGACTACTAGAAGACAATCAAGATGTTTTGGCCAAAATATCTTAACTTTCTAGTGGTCAAAATCAAAAGATTATGATATGAATGAACACCTGGGGCCCACCATAAACGCAATGGCAATCTCGTATTGGTTAATTCCCAATACGCACAATGTATGAAGACAACAGCTTTTTGCAAACAATCAGGAGGGAAACCTAATTTTGCCAAAGAATCATTCGATAGCAAGACAGTGGGAAATTCCTGAATGTTAATTCGAGCTACCTCAACAGCGAGGGAGTTGCTCAAGAAGTAGGCGAGGCCGGCAACAGAAGCGAACATCGCGCACTCAACCAACTGCAGTGTCTTCTTGAACACTTTGCTGTCATCGCCCAGGTCCTCCAAATCCGCCAAATCACTGTTCTCATCTCCCAATTCTCGATCGGCGCACTTCCCGGCTTCACCAATTGAAACCCTAGGGTGGAACTGGAAAAGAAGATTTGAGGATCGAGGGAGGGGAAAACATCCATGGGCAATCTGGAGTTCCACAGAGAACCGTTGGAGACGGGAGAAAAAGTGAAGCTTAGGCAGAAAAGAGGAGCATCGATGGGGTTTGAGAGCTCGGAAGGAGGAGAGGGGTGGCTGATGACAATGATGGCTTAAAACAAGCATTTTTAAGACAAGAGGATCGAGAAAAAACTCATTTTTTCTTCCCTTCTCCCACCATAGGCAAGACGAAGATGATGATGATGCAATCGCAGAGCGGCGGCGCTGTGGATTCCTCCGCCGGAATCTGCGAAGAAGCGGAAGATAAGGAGGAAAAGCGGCGTCGCTGCGAAATGCTCCGATAACGCTCACTGTACAAATATCTCTCTGTTTAATATAAAATTATATATAAATGTCATTAGAGATTAATTTCTTCATTATTAATAATTAATTCGATAATTAAATTTAAGTAATATTGTGAATTCTAATTGCATTTTAATGCGAAAAAAATGAAATATAAAATGGATAAGGAGTGAATAAAAATAAGTTATTATTAAATAAATTTTGCATACAGAATCACATGAAATTCCCTCTTCTTTTTTTTGTTGGCTAAAATATGTTCAAATAACTTTAAAATAATTAGACAAAAACTTAAAGAGCATCGTTTATTTATTCTATCATCACTCTATTTTAACCAATTATAATAATTTTAATTAAATTGCTATTATAATATTTTATATCAAGATTAAATTAAATTAATTAGAATAATTTTAATTAATATTGAGTTTTTTTAGCTTCATTTGAGCAATTTAATTAAAATTATTATTATTATTTATCAAAATTAGTGATGTGGTGATAGTAGGGCCACATGACAGGTCAGAGCCTGATAACTCAAAGATCTGACCTATCGTGGTATAGACGACCGCGGATAGGAGAGATTGTTTTTACTAGCTACGTACTTAGTTCAATAATCATTTTCTTTCTTGTGCTTATGGATAGGAGAGATTGTTTTTACTAGCTATCAATAGAGTCAGTTTAGATATCTATTCACACGGTAGGCCACAAGTACCAACGCTGAGGTCAATATCGATATCGATGTCAACATTGACATTTGGACTAGCCTCCTTTTTATCTTTATTTTTTTCCTTTGTTTAATAATAAATTGACCTTTTTCCTTTCTCATCGTCGTTGGACATCCGGGCTATAGCTCGGGTAGGACTATTCCGGGCTCCACCCTTGCTAGCTAGATACTTCATTCTATAATTGTCTTCTTTCTTATGCTTGACTTGAGCTTTGGATGAGTTTTGCTAAGATGTCTTATAGATTTCCTTCTAAATCTTTAACAAAACGTTGTATCTCTTGTGATACGATTAGTAAATAGAGGGTCTAATAATATTAAAAAGTTAAGGGTTAAAAGAATATAGCAGTTAATAATTAAGGGAAGGTGGCGGGTTCAACTTTTTTGCTTCACCATATTGATTAGTACTCAGAATGCCGTTCTAGTTCTCCTGTATAAAAATTTGTACAAGCATAGAACTATTCTAGCTACCCCATGTGCTCTACTGAAGTTAAATTTAGATTGCAAACAATGTTTAACATTATTAATCCAAATTGTTCTTCAGAAGTTAAACTTGGATTGGAAATGATACTTAACATTTTTACTCCAAGTTTAACCGATGTGTTCTTCATAAGTTAAATCATATTACAGAAGTTAATTAAATATCTATTTCAAAGATCAGCTTCCAGGTTAAACATGGCGAGACACTAGGTCTTCTTGAGTATGAGATCATCCACCACTTCCTAGACAAAACTTTTCAAAGAAATCGGATATTTAACTTCTTATAGTAAACTAGATTTAACTACAGAGACCTCAATAGAAGCACAATATCAAAAACTTGAAATCGAAAAATAAAATCGATAACAAAACGATAACCTAAAATCGATAACATCTTATGTTTGGTTTTTCAAGATCTATACAAAAGGATGAGCTAGTCATGATATGGAAACAAATAACTAGTTATACTTTTTGTAACTTATAGACATCTTGATCTTCTGTTGTATTCTTCTCCTTCTCTTGGACGTCGTGTGGGAGACGATCTACCAAAACGAAATCCACCCAAGCTTCTTCCTTTACTTCCAAGCTTCGGCCACCTTCCACCAAAGGATACTAGGATGCAATACCTCCTTCACTTCTTTCTTCTTCTTCTCTAAGCAACTGGCCACCAATGTCTCTCCAAGTCTTGATGCCATCGGCCACAAAAAAGAGGAAAGGGAGAAGAGGGAGAGCCGACCACAAGGGATAGAGAAGAGGAATAAGAGATGTGTGTGTTTTTTTTTAAACCATAAGGTATCACTTCCTCTTCTTTTATAATCCTTGGTGATTGCAAAAAAGGAAAGTTTTATAACAAAAAAATAAAACTTCCTTTTTCTATCATGGCATGGTCGGCCACAAGCTTGTGTTCCAAGCAAGGAAATATTTTAAACAAAATTAAAATATCTCTTCTAAAATCTTTTTTGTAGATAGTTATAAAAAGAATGTTTTATAAATTAAAATCTCTCTTTTAAATCTTTTTATGAATATCAAAAGATTTTAAAATAAAACTTCTCTTATAAAACATGGTTAAAAAAAGAAAGTTTTATCAAAAAATTAAAATCTTTCTTCCATATTATAGATAACTACACATAAGGAAAGATTTTAAATCTCTCTTTTTAATCTTTTGTAGAAAATCTATAAAAGGAAAGATTTTAAAATTTAAAACTCTCTTTTAAAACCATGTGGATGACATCATAAAAGGAAAGACTTTATCAAAATTTTATTTTTAATAAAACTTCCTTTTCTCTTATGATATGGCTGGCCCCTTGCTTGGGCACCAAGCAAGGCTTGGCCGACCCTAGCTTGAGCTCCAAACTTGGCTTGGTCGGCCCCTTGCTTGGGTTCCAAGCAAGGATGTGACCGACCCTTAAGCTTGGTTAAGAAGTTGGGCTTTGTGTAGATATAAGACTTTATAAATAAGAGGCTACAACAGGGACCGAGAGGAGGAATTGATTTTGGTCTCCCGATGAGCTTGAACTTCCCGTGTTCGCCCCGAACACCCAACTCAAGTTCATCAATAATAACTCATATCACTAAAGAGTTATTATTGCACTATCGCACCAATCTCACATTACAATATGGGCTCCTTCTTATCATAAGTGTATTAGTCTCCCTATGTTTAAGATATCGAATGCTTACTAATTAAATGAGTTACTGACAACTCACTTAGTTAATATTTAGTTCCAAGAGTAGTATCACTCAACCTTATTGTCATGTCGGACTAAGTCCACCTGCAGGATTTACATGACAATCCTTATGAGCTCCTCAAGGGAGCATCATCAACCTATATTACTAGGACACAGTTTCATTCTGTAATCAACAACACACCATATAAATAATATCATTTTTCAATTTATTGGGTCTATTGATTTAACGAACTAAATCTCACCCTTTGATAAATTAAAGAAATAAATATTAAGTATATGTGCTTGTTATTATATCATGATTAAGAGTACGCACATCCATAATAATAGAGGTCCTGTTTTTTTTACAGTTAGTATAAAAAGAACAACCTCAAATGGTCATGCTCAATACACTCAGAGTGTACTAGTATAATTTTATAGTCAAGATAAACTAATACCAAATTATACTACAACCATTCAAATGGTTTGTCCCATTCCATCTTGGTTGTGAGCAATTATTTATAATTTATAATGAACTGATAACATGATCTTCTGTGTGACACCACACACCATGTTATCTTCAATATAAATTAAATGAACAACTACATTTAGCATATAAATGTATACATTTGACCAATGTGATTCTTATTTCAAAATAAATATTTATACAAAAGCTAGACTTTTAGTATACATTCTAACACACCATTCATAATTTCTAGTCGATCACAGATAGGTCGGGTCCTTAGGATTGAGTCTCAAACCAGGGTTTTAACTAGTTCCCGGCCGGCTATATACTGCTCAGGTTATCCAAGTTCAGTCTCTACATATGACCCTAGCACATATGCCAGACAATCCCTAACCAACTCTGTCCCGGTCGGGTCATGCAAGCTTAGTCCTCTGTTACAGTCTCAGATGATTCTCGACCGATTCTGCACCGCTCATTCTCTTCATCTCGATCAGGTGTAGTCTCTTGATAGCTCCTGGCCGACTGCACACAGGCAAGGGCATCAACGCCCAATCCTTGCACCACATTTGAACAATCATCTCAAGCTGTCTACAGTTGAGCATTGGCAGGATCGATAACACTAAACAACAACCGTGTTAGAGAATCGTAACCTTCTGTCAGAGAATAACTACCGAAAGTCAAGGAATATTCCAATGTTCTGCCACACACTAAGAGTGGAACCTTCCTCCCCACCAATAGGAGGTTGCCGGACATCCTCTCTCACCCGACACGCCCTGACACCCGATATTCTCTGGTAGCGTGCAGGTTCAAGGGTAGGCAGAGTCGTATACAAAGGGGTCCTCTTTATTGGTCAGGTATGCGTACATCCGTACGTATCTTTAGCAGTTCTTTTTTCCTTCCTTCGTACACTGTATTACAGAAAAAAACCTGACTTGAGCGTCGGAGGGTCTGTGCCAAGGACCTCTTCCCTAATTTTTGGTCTCTAACGCTTTGTGTGCTTGTTTGAGTGTGTGCAGGATCTAAGTACCACCGATTCTGTTATCACAAATCCCTGGTTCCAGGGGTCTAAGTCTAACACACACATACAGAGTGTGTCAAAGTCACCGCTCCGTCAACACTGACGCCACCTTCAGCAGCCTTTATCTGACTTAGCTTACTCAACTTCCAAACTGTATCAGCTAGGGGAAAACAGTTAAATGGAGCCATTACATACAATAAGGAAGAAAAAGCCTAAACTTTAAACCTTGTTATTTCCTTTTAATTGCTATATAGCATTTTTGTAATGCTATGGATAACGAATGCATTTAGCACAATGGAAAAGCCTTCGAGCAGATCCATCATCGTCACCATCGACCGCTACAACAAATTTTCTTAGCATATCTACAATCCGTTGAGGATCTAGATCTTCACCATTCTTCCCTGTGGTTGTAACCGTCGTAGTCGCATGACTGTTCAAGGGCGATCTAAGGAGCTACCTCCTCCGCTTGGTCGGTCGAGGTCGATTTCTTGAGAGGCTTCCACCCACTGCCTCAACATTGGAAGTAAGGGGAGGCAAGAATCGGGGAGAGTACTGGCAAATGGTCACCAGAGAAGACGCAAGAATCTCTGAAAATCTTGAACAGAGAGGACCCTGCAATCAAAACTTTTGGCGATTGTTCTTCCTAAAAGAAATGTCAAGAGACGTAGTTGAGCCACCATTGCCATCGTCGATTGTGTTCGCCTAGAGGTCGCTCACACCGCTGTGAGCAGTTGCTACAAGTGACTTGATGTGTAACCTGTTCTGACATTGTGTTCTCGCCTGCCAATCTCAACCAATGTCGCCTGATACGATGCATAAAGGTGAGGCCCAAATCCCAATAATATCAGGCAGTCAAAAGTCAAGGGGACATGACAGTCAATAGTTAAGGGGACGCGACAGTTAACAGTCAGGAGAAATAGGGAGTTGGACCGCTTTGCGTCATCAGCTGCATATTTCTTGGACGGTCACAACCAGGGCGGGTCCCCTAGATCTGAGACATAAGACAGAACTCGTACTAGTTCTTGACCTGTTCTCGACTAATCGGACTTTCCCAGCTCGGACCGTGTAACAAGGGCCTAGTACTTTCACTAAGACAACTTCCGGCTGACCCTTCAGCGATCAAGGCGTGAAAGATGAGTTCCTCGCCACAGTCTCAAATACAGGAATCCGGACGAGTCACCATGGCTCGTCCTCCTCATCAAAATAAGTCGGGTGGTACACATCTGAACGGTCATCCCGAGCTATCTGTAACTAAATCCGGGCAAGACGGAAAGCGTTAAGCGATAATAATGTCAGGGAATCGTAACCTCCTATCAGAGAATAATTATCATATGTCAGGGAATATTTCCATGATCTGCTATCACCTGCGAATGGAACCTTCCTTCCACCAATAGGAGGCCACTCATACATCCTCTCTCACCCGATAGGCCCTGACACTCGATATTCTCTGACAACAGGTAGGCTCTGAAGGTATGTAGCGTCATATAAAAAGGGAGGTTCTCTTCCTTAGCCAGGTATGCACACATACGTACTCATCTTCAACAATTCTTTTTCCATCGTACACTGATATTCTGGGGAAAAATGACCTGACTTGAGCGTCAGAGGATCTACGCTAGAGACTTTTTTCCTAGTTTCTGGTCTCTAATGTTCCGGGTGCTTGTCTGAGTATGTGTAGAGTTTAGGTACTACCAATTCTCATAGTATAGATCAGGGAGTTCCACGTGGGGGTTGACTTTTTGGATTTGCATACATCGAGTGCTTCAAAGCCATCTCTTCGTCAACACCAACGTCATCTTTGTCAGATTTCGTCTGAGTTATATTTCAGACAAGATCATCACCTATTGTGCATTTTCTGTCCAACAGAAGCATTTGCAGCTTTCAGGTTCTTACCATGATGGACGAAGGAAAAAACGCTGAGCATATAGGTCACCGAGTCATCATCCTTCGGATAAAAATTTGTTGCGGTAGCGCTTCAGATCCGTTTAGAGGTTGATGTTGGTACATGACTGAGGTGGAACATCATCGCAACAACCCCGTATTCCGCACTTGGAGAAGTGCCCATTTGAAGTTGATGGGGGAACAAAGGGCTTTTCAAAAAGATATATGATTGTAAAATTTTGAAAATCGAGGCATCTAAAGAGTGTTTGACGGGGCTTTATTCATATAATAAGGATCAACGAGTAATCTGGAGGCGCTGTCCAGATAAGTCTCCACATCTCATTTATTTTTTAGTCTTATTTACTTCATAAATTCCTATATCACTTGTGATACATTCTTTTCTATCCATACTCAATTTGATATGGTCATACTTGGTATTATTTTCTTGGTATACTCTCAATAATTAAAGAGTCCAGATCTCTTGGTAAAAAAAAATAGACTAGAAAATAGGCCACTTATAATTATGATATAATCGTAGTCGCGATCTGATCATAATTAATTGAGATCTCTTTCTAGATTCACCGCCCCCAAATTATAGTTTTGGTCGGGGTGAGTGACCGGAAGCCACCCTGAGGCCTCCCCCGCTTGGGGCCTGGATGCCTGGCCACTTGCCCACTGCCAACGGCCTCTGGGCAACTTCCGGCTACTCATCTTGATCCAAACTATAATCTAGGAATGATGAATTCAAGAAAAAATCATAACTAATTACGATCGGATAATGACCACGAGTCAATCGTAATTATAAATAGTCAAACTCTGATTTTTTTTTTATGGATACGAAGATCCACCCTCATAATTGAGTATTCATTACTTTCTATATCAATTACTTGCATTAACCTTGAGAAGCATGCAGTTTCTATCTAGAAGTAAATCAAATGGGTATTATGCAAAGAGTTGATTTTATGGGTAATATATGCTCATTTTGTGCTACTGTCATACTGCACTTTCAATCACCTTCTTAGTTCAAATAAGTGCAAGGAATTTGTTCAATGGTTGAAAAGAGTCTATGTGCTTCATCACCGAAATGATATGGAGTTTATTTCCTTTGATAAATGGATCGAGATACTCAACACAAATCGAGCTATAATTCCCGACTCTATTGGTTTTCGAGAATCGGGTAA
This sequence comes from Zingiber officinale, assembly GCF_018446385.1. Taxonomy (NCBI): domain Eukaryota; kingdom Viridiplantae; phylum Streptophyta; class Magnoliopsida; order Zingiberales; family Zingiberaceae; genus Zingiber; species Zingiber officinale. The sequence goes on from NC_055988.1 coordinate 123,350,513, forward strand.
TCAAGGAATTATCTTTCGACTTGGATATAGTCGGGATAAAGCTATTATTTTTAGGATAATTGCAGAGCTACCTCCAAACCGCTCATTAGTCGGGATCGAGTTTTTATATTCTCCACTGGTCTCGGACTAGTATATCTCCACTGGTTTCAAACCAACATATTATCCTGTTCAAGACTTAATCTCCCCCATTCAAGATCGAGCTAGCTCCACTGGTCTCAAACCAGCATATTTCCATTGGTCTCGAACCAATATATTGTCCTTTTCAGGATTCAACCTCCTGAGTATTTTGATTCATTCCAAATCTTAATCTAGTTTATTACTAGAGATTATTCCAAAATAGAAAGAATCTTTTATTCTAACTCTAATACAATAACTTCATCCTTCTTAGGGCATCCACAATGTCATTAACGCCTTCATGCGTTAATGCTAAAGTTTTATTATTATTTTTTTATTTTATTTGCATGCATTAACTCGTTCAAAGAAATGAACGTGTTAATGCTACAGTGTATCCATGTCGACGTTAATGCCTCAAGCATTAACGCCATTATGGATGCTCTTATTTATTTCTGATAAGGTGGGATGGTACATGTTCAAAGTTTCTATTTATTATTTTTTTTTTTAGAGAAAGATATAACTTGTTATATGTTATCTTTCAATCCAACGGATTGAATCAAATTAATTAAGAAAAAAGAGAGTTCAAACTTTTTGGGCGGAAGCTGACAAATATATCCTCCAAAAGAGAGTTCAACCTTCCCAAACATAAGCTAATAAAGACATCCTCCAAAAGAGGGTTCAACATTTCCAAGCGGAAGCTAACAAAGATATCCTCCAAAAAAGGATTCAACCTTCCCAGCTGAAGCTAACAGAGATATCTCCCAAAAAAGGGTTTAACCTTCCTGAGTGGTAGCTAACAAAGACATCCTCCCAGAGAGGGTTCAACCTTCCAGAGTGGAAGCTAATAAAGACATTCTCCAAGAGAGAGTTCAACCTTCTCGAGTGGAAGCTAACAAAGATATCCTTCAAAAGAGGATTCAACCTTCCCAAACAGAAGTTAATAAAGACATCCTCCAAGAGAGGTTCAACTTTCCTGAGAGGAAGCTAACAAAGATATCCTCCAAAAGAAGGTTCAACCTGTTAAATATGTAAATGGAGAAGAGGTGGAAGAAGAGAGAAGTGTTAGGACCAAAAGTAGCTAGAGGGGGGGGGGGTGAATAGCTCGTCGCGTTCGCTCGGTGCTTGGCGTTGCTTGTTCCTTCAAAGATGTGCAGCGGAAATACAAAGAAACAATCACACGACGCTAACACGGTTGATTTACTTGGTATCCACCTCACAAGAGGTGACTAATCCAAGGATCCACACCAACACACACACCCTCCACTAAATAAAACTCTCCTTTATGGTAACTACCAAGGGCGGAGAAGCCCTACAAGACTCAATACAAGAAGAGAGGGAAAGGATACAAGAAATACAAGCTTACAAGCTTACAATGAGTATAAACCCTAACCCTAGCTTCTCTTCTTGACTTTGATCCGCCTCTTGACTTGGAAACCTTCCAAGATCCTTCAAGAACTGGCGATCTGAGCTTTGCAAGTGCTGTGGAGAAGCTGGCGAGAGATCTGGAGTGAATCGGTGAAGAGATGTCGCAGCCAACGCACGCCTGCAGCTCAAATACGACGCAACGGTCGGATCCCGATCGATTCGAATATTCCCAATCGATCGGGGAGGCTTTGGATCGATCCACGGATCGATCCAGAGCGCCTCTGTGCTCTGGAAAAATGCCTGGATCGATCCACGGATCGATCCAGCGCTTATCGCGCAAAGCAGCCGCGTCCCAATCGATCCACTGATCGATTTGGACATCTGGATCGATCCACGAATCGATCCAGAGGCTCTCTGTTCGCTAGGAAAGGCCTGGATCGATCCACTGATCGATCCAGCACTTGGTTTTTGTCCAAAACCAAGTCCCAAGCCTCTCAAACCAACATCCGGTCAACCTTGACCTGTTGATACATCATGCCTAGCATCTGGTCACTCCTTTGACTGCTGGGACTTCCACCAAGTGTCCGGTCAATCCTTTGACCCACTTAGACTTTTCTCGTCGTGCAAGTATCCGGTCACTCTCTTGTCCTACTTGGACTTCCACCGGATGTTCGATCATCCTTGATCCATCTGGATTTTCCTGCCGGCTTCACTCACGGGACTTTCACCTGCCTCACCCAGGATTTCCTTCGCCTAGCTTCACTCACTAGGACTTTCACGGCTTCACTCACCAGGATTTCAATCTGCCTAGCTTCACTCACTAGGACTTTCACGCTTCACTCAGGATTTTCCAATCTAGCTTCACTCACTAGGGCTTTCCTTCCGCCTAACATACCAGTTAGGACTTCCTAGTCGGTATCCGGTCACTCTTGACCTACTTCGACTCTCCCTGCGATCATCCGATCACTCTCCCCATGAACAACTGCATTGTCCATGTGTCTACATGTATTGTCAAACATCGAAACTATGACCAAGACCCAAGCTTGGTCAACTCGATCAACCTTGACCTAAAGGATATTGCACCAACAATCTCCCTTTGATGTTTGACAATACCTTTAAGTTAGGACCATTCGAGTTAAGCTAGTCCCATAGCCTTAACTCCATTCATGCCAAAAGTATGAATGTTGGTTCCCTTCATTCTCCCCCTATGAGCTCCCCCATAGGTAATGAAAGCCTAGCTTAAACCACACATTCTCCCCCTATTGGCACACATCAACCCATCTTTGAGCACACATCAACCCATGCCTCAATTTTAGGCACACTTCAACAAATGCCTCATTGTTGAAAACTCTCCCCCTGAAGAGTTGCTCATCGTTGTTCACAACTTCACTCGTTGTGGTCAACACGATAATGAAGGTCCCATACCCTTCATTATCCTTAACCTTACATTCTCCCCCAATGTAGGCAAAATGCCCATCCTTGAGCATTATCCACTAGAACCCACTTGAATAATGAGGATATCCACTCCCCATTAAAGTTCAAACACTCAACCTTGAGCATGTTCTTAACGGAAGGTTGACCACCTTCCAAGGTTCATGAAAAATAATTTTCATGTCTTTAAAGAGTCCCTCCCCCTAAAGACATGGTGGTAACTTCTGTCATTGCACCAACAATGACTTGGAATTCCTAAACCTTTAGGAAACCCAAATTTAGAAGTTTTGAGGTTCAAATATTCAAAATTTGAAACAAACCTCAACCTAAACTTCAACGAAGTCTTCCTTAACCATTCCATCATTGTTTTCAACACGAAAACACTCTTGTATTGTATACAAATGTATTTTAGGGGTTTGAAATGGTTGCATAGACTAACCATGGTTCAAAGATGCTGAAATCAGGCCTTCCCAGCTAAAATCAGCAACTTGGATCGATTGGAGTTGGGATCCAATCGATTGAACCTTTCTGAATCGATCCACTGATCGATTCATACTACCTGGATCGATCGGCTGATCTGCTCGCGAGACTTGCCTTCTGAATCGATCCACGGATCGATTCAGGCACTCCAATCGATCCATGGATCGATCGGAGCTCTGATAGTTGCTGAAATTCCATTTCAGTCAACTTCAGAAAACCCTAGAAAATTCTACAAAAATCCAAAAATCATGAGATTTCGTGTAGACATTATTTAGGGCATATACTATCAAAGAAAAATAGTTTTCTATGAAAATACTTCATATTTTCAAAGATTGACACAAACTTGAAAACTTGCAAAAACCTTAGAGTTTTCTTCAAGTTTGTGTCTAACTATTCAATGGTGATTACTATCAAAAGATAGCCTTCACCAAGGTTTTTCAAAAATATTTTAAAAACCTTTTAAAAACCAATATCCCATCATGTTACTTGGGCTTAATGCACATGACTTGTACATTAGCTTTCCCAATGATGGGAAAACACATAACTATGTGTTTTGATGAACCTAAAAACTCAAAAGAATGCACTAAATCAACATCTTGAGCTTTGTTCATCATCCTAACATCTCACTTGTATCTAATGTGCACTAATCACATACAAGTCACCTTATAGTCTTTGTGAGATGTAGATTTTGGTTTTTGCCCTAATCTAGGGATCATGCATATCTATCTAGGCATTTTAGAAATATTAGACATCCACCTAGGATGTCACTTGTCAATAAGTGTTGTTAAATGTCATTTGTCCTTAATTACAAGGAATTAAATTTAACGCATGATTATGTTATGGCATACATCAAAATAAAATAATTTTCAAAAGAAAAATATTCTATAACTACATGATGTATGAATGTCATGACATGATATTTTTGGATTTTTCATAATAAAACATGAATGCAAAACTAGACATGATGTCATGGCATATAATGGGCAAACAATCATGGCAAGATCTAACATAAATAAAATATACCTAGATTATCTATCTAAGTATCCTTAACCACTCAGCTAAATCAAAAAGTATAACCCTAGTTCGCTCAATTTCCTTAAGAAAATGCCAAAACCCAACTTGACATTTTTCTAATCTCTTGAATTAATTATGCCAATTAAAAATTTAAAGCATTCCTCAAATGTTGGCATATTTCACTTTCCTCAAGAGTGATTGCGTAAATCAAGGCCCAGATTGCCGTAAATTTCCAAGAGACTACCAAAATCCCAAACTTGGTATTTCTCAAGGTTTTCCCAATTTGTGCCATTTTAAGATAAAATCAATTTTTCACCATTAGACACATTTTACTCTTTCAAGGAGTAATCAATAGGTCCATTTCATTTTCAAAGGTTAACTAAAACCTTGAAAATGCTCCTTGAGTGTCAATTTCCTCAAAGTTGGGTTAACTACCCTTCTAATCGGAGTTGACACTCTCTAACCCATCTATGGGGTAGAGAAGATGCTCCTAGGAACCCAACACCTATTGGTGCTCCTTGGATGCTCTAGGTACTCACTAGGGATAACTTCCCTAGATACCTTCCTAGTGACCTTGTTGGGCTTCTTAGAAGCCTTGGTCACATTTTCTAGGTCAACTCTAGGGATAGCCTCCCTTGTGACCTTGTTAGTGACTTTCTTAGACTTCTTAGAAGTCTTAGTCACTTTGGTTGCAAAGATACTTCTAGGGATATCTTCCCTTGTATCTTTGACTTGACCTCTAGACTTAGGGTTTGTTCCATAGCTATATGGAACCCTATGATAACTAAGCACATCCTTTTTAGCTTTGGGTTTGTATCCCAAACCTCTATAGCCATTGGATGACCTTTGTGCTCCTAGCCCTAGGTATTGCTCATTTTGCTCTTTAAGGATATTCTCCATCCTTTTTAGGGTCTTTTCTAGTTTGTCAAGTCTTGATCTCAAGACTTGATTTTCTATCATTAAATCCTTAGGTTTTGGTCCATGAGCATTTTTGATCTTGGGCATGTGTCTATTTTCCTTAGTGTTCCCGCCCAAGTGTCTATCTACCTTCCTAACCTTAGGTTGGGTAGTTTTGGCATGTAGGGCCACATGTTTTTCCTTAAAGCCCTCATGCTTTCTATTCTTATGGTAAATTGCATTAAAATGATAAAAGTTAGAACTATCATGTTTTTCACCATAATGTAAGGGGGTAGGCTCAATAAAAGATACCTTCTTCTTTACCTTGGAGGCTCCCCCTTGACTAGTGCCTCCTTGAGCCTTGACCATCTTCTTCCCCTTGGGGCATTGACTCCGGTAATGCCCCTTTTGATTGCAAGAGAAGCACACAATGTGCTCCTTGCTCTTCTTTGTTCCGGGGATAGTCTCCTTGAGCTTCTCCTTTCCTTTTTGTGCCATTTGGACCTTTTTCTTGGCCAATTTGGGGCACTTGCTCTTGTAGTGCCCATGTTCCCTACATTCAAAGCATATAATATGATTTTTATTATTAATTGAAATGTTTATACCTTCGCTTGTAGAGATGGCATCTTTTCCTTTGGATCCGGAGGTGGAAGCTTCCTCTTGATCGAACCTTGATTCCCCTCCATTTGATTTTTCTTGACTTGTGGAGGTAGAAGCTTCTTCATCCTCTTCTTCTCTTGACCCGGATGTAGAGGATTCTCCTTCATCTTGATCCGGCGTCACCAAGGATTGCTCCCCCTCAATCCTAGAGGCGGAGGCTTCATCATCTTGAATATGAAACAAGGAGTATGCTCCCTCCTTGTTCCCTTCGTTGCATTCCCTTGAAGATGAAGCTTCTTCTTGGACTTCTTCTTCGGAGGTTGAGCATCTCTCAACCTCGGAGTCCTCCTCTTGGTCTTGATCCAATGAGTCGCCCTCTTTGGATTCTCCTTGATTTGGTACAGTGGAGGGGATCTCATGAATTCTTGCCAATTTGCTCCAAAGCTCCTTGGCATCTTCAAACTCTCCAATTTGTTCCAAGATGTTGCTTGGCAATAAATTGACCAAAAGATTGGTCACTTTGTCATTGGCCTCACATCTTTAGATTTGGTCTTTGCTCCACTTGCTCCTTTTGAGTACTTTGCCCTTGGAATTTGTGGGAGCTTCAAAACCTTCCATGAGAGCAAATCATTGCTCTATCTCCATCATAAAAAAATTTTCGATTCTTGATTTCCAAGAATCGAAGCTTGTAGATGAATATGGTGGAGCCACCCTTGTGTCAAATCCAAGTCCATCTTGGAATTGCATCTTGAAGTTGAGCTTGATAAAATCTTGAACTTGAAGAATTTGCTCCAACTTCTTCACCCTCTAGCTTTTCTTGTTATGCTTGACCCTTCCGGCGATGATTCCGGTGAAGAGCGGCCTCGCTCTGATACCACTTGTTAGGACCAAAAGTAGCTAAGGGGGGGGTGAATAGCTCGTCGCGTTCGCTCGGTGCTTGGCGTTGCTTGTTCCTTCAAAGATGTGCAGCGGAAATACAAAGAAACAATCACACAACGCTAACACGGTTGATTTACTTGGTATCCACCTCACAAGAGGTGACTAATCCAAGGATCCACACCAACACACACACCCTCCACTAAATAAAACTCTCCTTTATGGTAACTACCAAGGGCGGAGAAGCCCTACAAGACTCAATACAAGAAGAGAGGGAAAGGATACAAGAAATACAAGCTTACAATGAGTATAAACCCTAACCCTAGCTTCTCTTCTTGACTTTGATCCGCCTCTTGACTTGGAAACCTTCCAAGATCCTTCAAGAACTGGCGATCTGAGCTTTGCAAGTGCTGTGGAGAAGCTGGCGAGAGATCTGGAGTGAATCGGTGAAGAGATGCTGCAGCCAACGCACGCCTGCAGCTCAAATACGACGCAACGGTCGGATCCCGATCGATTCGAATATTCCCAATCGATCGGGGAGGCTTTGGATCGATCCACGGATCGATCCAGAGCGCCTCTGTGCTCTGGAAAAATGCCTGGATCGATCCACGGATCGATCCAGCGCTTATCGCGCAAAGCAGCCGCGTCCCAATCGATCCACTGATCGATTTGGACATCTGGATCGATCCACGAATCGATCCAGAGGCTCTCTGTTCGCTAGGAAAGGCCTGGATCGATCCACTGATCGATCCAGCACTTGGTTTTTGCCCAAAACCAAGTCCCAAGCCTCTCAAACCAACATCCGGTCAACCTTGACCTGTTGATACATCATGCCTAGCATCTGGTCACTCCTTTGACCTGCTAGGACTTCCCACCAAGTGTCTGGTCAATCCCTTTGACCCACTTGGACTTTACTCGTCGTGCCAAGTATCCGGTCACTCTCTTGTCCTACCTGGACTTCCACCAGATGTCTGATCATCCTTGATCCATCTGGATTTTCCCTTGCCTGGCTTCACTCACCAGGACTTTCACCTGCCTAGCTTCACTCACTAGGACTTTCACCTGGCTTCACTCACCAGGATTTCCAATCTGCCTAGCTTCACTCACTAGGGCTTTCCTTCTGCTGCCTAACATACCAGTTAGGACTTCCTAGTCAGGTATCCGGTCACTCTTGACCTACTTGACTCTCCTTCAATCACAGTGATCAATCCCTAATTAGAATCTCCCCACATGAACAACTGCACCTGCATTGTCCATGTGTCTACATATATTGTCAAACATCGAAACTATGACCAAGACCCAAGCTTGGTCAACTCAGTCAACCTTGACCTAAAGGATATTGCACCAACAAGAAGCTCCGTTGTAAATGAGACTTTAGTCCCACATTGGGAGCTTCAAAGCTTGTTGGTTGGTTTATATTGATTCACATGTATTGAGGTTGTGAACAAATGCATGGGGAGAGATTCTCTCTCACGTGTGGGTGCGCAGGGGGGGTGCAAATCCAGGGCCCGGATTTCACTAAATCATGTTGACTCGTGTCCGGGCACGACCTGCGCACGCCAAATGCCGGACCAGTTAGGGTAAAATTCACCCAAGTGGAACAACCAACATTTTACCACATAAACATTTTGTTGCTGGAACGGATGCATTAAGTATATAAGGATTCTGCGATCACAGGCAGAGAACATACACAGAGAAAGCAGCATAAGCTCTGCACCCGTGTTTCCTCCTCCTCTGTCGTGCAACTCTTGCTAGGCAGAGTGCCCGTGATAGCAATCGGGTGCCACTCAGGTCGCCATGACCACCATTGCTTGGTGAAGTTCACGATCAACCATTGTATCCTGGGAAACAGATGACCCGAGTAAGTCTTGAAGTACTGCCGGAGGTTGGGTGAATCTGTTTCAAGGAAACTACGACTCTCGCAGGCCTCAGTCCATTGCTCGCTCTGTCCTGCTGGTTCCGCTCGGTGTCGAAGCCCGACCGACCACTTGCTCGGTCTCTACACTCGACTTGCCGCTACGGCCGACCTGTCTGCTTCGCCCGATCGGCAATCTGCGCCCGACCTATCTACTTCGCCCAATCGGCCTGTCTGCTTCACCCGATCGACTTGTCTGCTTCGCTCGATTAGCCTGTCTGCTTCACCCAATCGGCCAGTCTGCGCCTGACCTGTCTGCTTCGCCTGATCGGCCTGTCTGCGATCGACCTATCGCTACGCCCGATCGGTCAGTCTTCGACCGACTTGTCTGCCACCCAACCTGTCTGTTTCGATCGGTCTGTCCGCGCTTGGCTAGACTGCTTCGCCCGACCGGCTTGTTTGCCTGTCAGCTCGCTAGGCCTTTCTGCCCGGTCGACCTTTCTGCCCGCCCTACCATACTACTCGGTCACTCTGGTTGGATCGCTGATCTGTCCGATCGGCCTGCCTGCCTCTTGACTGTTCAGCTTGAAAATACAGACTTACTGCTCAGCAGATCTGCTCGCTCGGCGACTGAGTTCGATCTGTCGCTCTTCGACACATAGCAGAAACCAGCCTCTGTCGGTAGCCTGAGATTATCCACTCAGGTCATCTCGATTGTAAGTTGAATTTAGATTTTATGTAATTTTAAAATTCAGCTAAGTCTCCAAACATCTCCGACAACAGATTGTAATCCAACACAACCTTCCCAAGCGGAAGCTAACAAAGAAATCCCCCAAAAGAGGATTCAACTTTCCCAAACGGAAGCTAACAAATACATCCTCTAAGAGAGGGTTCAACTTTTCTGAGCGGAAACTAACAAAGATATCCTCCAAAGTGTGGGTTTAACCTTCCCAAGCGGAAGTTATAATAAAGACATCCTCCAAGAGAGGTTCAACTTTCCCGAGAGGAAGCTAACAAAGATATCCTCCAAAAGAAGGTTCGACCTTTCCAAGCGGAAGCTAACAAAGAAATCCCCCAAAAGAGGATTCAACTTTCCCAAGCGAAAGCTAACAAATACATCCTCCAAGAGAGGGTTCAACTTTTCTGAGCGCGGAAGCTAACAAAGATATGCTCCAAAGTGTGGGTTTAACCTTCGCAAGCGGAAGTTATAATAAAGACGTCCTCCAAGAGAGGTTCAACTTTCCCGAGAGGAAGCTAACAAAGATATCCTCCAAAAGAAGGTTCGACTTTTCCAAGCGGAAGCTAACAAAGAAATCCCCCAAAGAGGATTCAACTTTTCTGAACAGAAGCTAATTAACAAAGACATTCTCCAAGAGAGGGTTCAACCTTTCTGAGCGAAAGCTAACAAAGATATCCTCTAATGTGAGGATTCAACCTTCTCAAACGGAAGTTAACAAAGCTGTCCTACGAGTGAGGGCTCTCAGCATCCCGAACAAGAGCTTCCGAAGGATTTTTCCATGATCAGTATTTAATAGCTCCCAAATTAGTAAGCCTATAATGACCACTTGAGTCCCTTACGATAACTATATTGGACTCTCAATCAAAAAATCTCTAAAAAAATCTCCAGTGAAAATCTCCAATACTCAATCAGATTCTCCATCGAAAGATCTCCATCGAAAATTACATTTTGCAAACTAGTTTGCATGCAAGAAACCTGACTCAGCTTAAAAAAAAAACTCATTTGCATGCAAGCCGCTCAGCATCAAAAACTTGCGAGCATGCCGATCGGTTCCAAAAAATTAAATCAAGATGATCGGCTTCACTTGCCATATTCCTATTTAGGTAGGTAAAATTTGATCCAATACACATGGATAAATCTCAATTAAAAAGCTGATCGACAATCTCCATTTTCCATTTGGACATTCGATCGGCAATAGACACCTCTAAATCGTTCAAATTTAATTGGTACATTCAAAGCTCCGGTCAACGACTCCCTCCTACACTCGAATCAGTAGCGTCACAACAGCTCCAACGGATAATTGAAATTCTCTTCATTTCTACACACAAATCGTCCAGTCAATCGGGTTCCTATCTCTTTCAACTAAATTTAAAGGGAAGATTTGTGATATGAGAAAATTTCTAGATTCAGTTTTAGATGATCCTCGTTTCCCATAGCCAGGTGTACCTTGTGTTGCCATCCTTTTCCGCCCTGGTGGGTACTAGCAGATAACCCTTGGTTCTCTCGTTGCTGTGTCTAAAGGTGACTCGATCATTCTGACCCGATTAACTGCCGACCTGTTAGGAACCGACCCAATAAGGAGACACCCGATCAGCAACAACCCTACCCGTGTTGAATATAATTCGTCAAGATCTGTCCAAAGCCCTCAAGAAATCAGCCCATCGACCGACCTCGATGTATCAATTATCTAACTGCTGTGATACTGGTGGAATAAGCATATTTTGGAATAAAAAATTTAGGATGAGCGTTTTGTATTTGTTTTTCTAATAAGAAAAGCTTTTAATTTTTGTAAAAAAAAAACTTAATAATTGGGTTGCAATTGGGTCATTAATGGATGGTTAGCCCATGAACTTCCAATGGGCCAACCTTTTCGAATTCAACTTGTGATTGGACCACTATGATGCAACGGTAGGAATTTGGGGGTGTAAACGCATCGAATCGAGCCGAATATGTAGAAAAATTTAAGGCTCAAATTCGGCTCGAATTAGGTATATTCGAGTTCGATTCGAAGCTCGAAAAATTCAAAATGTTTGGTTCGAATTTGGTTCGAATTAAGGCACGGGTTTGAGTTCGGTTCGAAATATTCGAACATGTTTGCGAACTATTCAAATTATTGGTCGAAAATAGATTCGAAAGGCTCGAAATTTATTTATTTAATATATATTTAACTTATATTAATAAATATTAAGGCTCGCGACAGCTCGCGAGTGGTTCGAACAATATAATTTAGGCTCGAGTTCGGCTCAAAAAAAAGTTCGAACATGTTCGAGTTCAGCTCGAATTTGATAAATTCTAATACGAATCGAATATTTTTCGAGTCGGATCGAAAAGCTCGCGAGCCGGCTCGATTCGTTTGCAGCCCTAGGTAGGACGACCATATATAATATTTTTCTCGGATGATAAATCTAAGATGTTGAGACTCCGCTACTAGTATTTTCAGATTTACTGACAAACATGAGATGTTAGATTATTGGACTGCATACTGTGAATAATTTTAATTTTATCCTTATAATTAATAAAAAATTTCTATCAGACTGAGTTAATTATCTTTAAATTAGTCGGTCTCATGACAGAATACTTAATATTAATTAAATAAAAAAAATTAGAAGTCACCCATTTTTCCTACCTTTATTAGCAGTTGCTCATCCATAATAATCACTTATTATTTAAATTACTTCTAGATTTGCGTTAACAGTAGATATGAAATTTTTGCGTTAATAGTCGATATGAAATTTTCATAGAATCGGAATGATTTCAAAATTAGTCAGCCTAAAGTACGGGATACATGTGCTAGTTAAAAAAATAATAAATAAATAAATTAGTAGTTCCGTGTAATTAATTCATTTGTTCCGGTGGAATAAACGTTTTTTTCCTTCTCATGCCTAACTTAACTCTACTAGTAGCTACTCATCCATCGCCCTCACTTAAAACCTAAATTAATGACGTGTCTATAGATAAAATATCAAACAAATTAACGATAAAAATAAGCAATAATTGGTATCTATTTATGAATTAAGAATCTATGTGCCAACTAGAACTTAATTAAGTAAATATTTTCTTGAAACAAAATTAAATTATAATTTTAAATGTTCAAATTTTATTTTATTAGATCTCACTAATAAATTTAGCAATAAGGTGTGGGAATCTTGCATGCCCACACAACTGAGAATATACGCCATTCAAACAATAATTCAAAGGGAAACAAACAAAGAAAATATTCCTAATATTTTATCAAATTTAATTCATGTTTAGGGCAACTATGTCTTCTACTACCTAAACGTGTGAAAATGACATGGAGATGGAGACACCATCGATCCATATGCAACTCAAAACAATTAACACAATTTATATGTTTCAAATTATTTTTTAAAAAATAAAGGTGTTTGGAAAATTAGCAAGTGTGTTATTTGTATGTTCTCTACTGTGGATTAATTTATGAAGGTGGCGGATTGGTGGTGTCTATATGTAGACGTATGTTACGAGTTTTCAAACAACAATATAGTGAAGGTTAGACACCTTATTATGTCATTTACGATATATTATGTATGACAAGCAAGGAACCGATATATTATATATGACAAGAATATATTTGAGATTTCGTTTTATTTTCAAAAGAATACAAGTGCATGTAAACAAGTTCTTGAACATCTATTAAATTCTACATTTTATTTTTATTATATATAATATTTACCTTTTATATAGAATATAAAGTGCTAAATACCAAATAGACTTGTCTTCTTCAATGAAATGACTTTTGTCTAAACATTTTTGGTCAAAAAGTATGGTGATTTAGTTTTTTTTTAAAAGTCCTTTTTTGAAAAGGAAATAAAACACTTTTTAGCTTGTGGTTGTATATTCCACTTAATTATTAAAGCATTTGCGGGTATTTGAATGTAATAAAGGTAAAATAATTGGATGCTTTTATCATTTTTATATCTCAATGTGGCTGTTTTGGGGTCCTACCACTCATTAAAAGAAGAATATAAATGAATATTATATTATTGTTCAAGTAATTGAATAAAATTATTAAGGGAGTTTTTACCTCTTAATTAGGTTCTAATCAACACCAATTAATCAAAATGCCATTTTTATATTTATAATATTCTCTTTTTTAAAAATAAAAAATGCTCTTTATTCACGTTATCATCAAATGGATATCTCATTCAAAATATATATTAAAAGAACAACCTATTATATTTTTTTTAATCTGAAAAATATCATTATTTTATTAATATAGTAATTATGATTATAGCCATAATGGTCAAATGCATGGTAATTATTTTTTGATTAAATTATTTTATATTATAATAATTATATATTATTATAAGTTATTGTAATTTTTTTATAAATAAATGATATAATATTATCCACTTTAAACTTAAGTCTTTCTAATTTTGTTTTTAGACTTTATCCAAAAGGTCTCATAATTTTCAATGTGAGACTATATTTGTAACCTCTAAAATATATCATAGTTTTTAATGTGGGATTATGTTTATAACCTTGCAACCCTAACAATCTCTCCATTGTGGTTTCCCCTCAAGCGGAAGATATATCCGTTTGACGTCCGATTCTCGACCCACTAGATCTTCCTGCCCCTCGGTCTAACCAACTTATTAGAACTTCTTGTCCTTCGATTCAACTGACATACTAGGATTTCCTGTTTATTGTCTGGTCCTTTTGATCCGAACATGAGAAATTCCTTTATTCGAGGTTAATATCTTACTCACATGATTCGATTAGACTATAGCTCATTATTAGGACCAAAAAAATTAAGATATCTTTATAATGATATAATATTGTTCATTTTAAATCTAAACTCTTATAATTTTATTTTTAGACTCTACCTAAAAAATCTTATAATGAAGATATTTTTTTCTTATAAACTCATAATCTATCTTAAATGCTTTTAATAAAAAACTATATTCACAATCTCGTAACCTCAACAACAAGTACCCTTTCTATTCATCCTCTCTTAAAAAAAACAAATTCCTATCCATCTATATATAAGGAATCATACGTGCCATAACTAGGTGTTTCACCCTCATTAAAATTTAACTTTTTCAATATTGCTACTCGAAGACTCTAATCATGTAGATAATCATCTATGAAAGAAAAAGACAGAATTTTTGGCCAGCGGTTTTACACAGTTGACTTTACAATTACATGCCGTGCGAGGAGGATTTTTTTTTTTTTCGATTTTATCAAAGATTCGAATCTTTACCTTATAATAATAATTATGTCACATCCTAATCAACTAAATCATATCCCGAGATTTATAGATGGTCATTTAACTCTCATTGCATGTGAAGCCACCTACCTTAGTGATGTTCCTAGTATCGATTTCATGAATATAGAGGAAAGTTTATATAGGTACATAGATTATAAATATATGGTAGGATAAATCCTAAGTTATCAGTTTCTGAGAATTGACCCCTGACCATTATGCCAGAGATATCATGCGCCCATCGTCTGCGCTACGTCCTGGGACAAATTTATGTCCCCTCAAGATAAATAGTAGCTCATGATAATAATATTATTATAAAATCTAGAGGTTAAATTTTAATTAATAACTGAATGTCTATCTTCTTTTTATGTATTATTTAACTGTTTAAAATTAACAATTATTTATAATTTATCTTTTCATAGTAACTTAGAAATGAACTGAGAATGGTGCTTACACGAGCGGCCAAGCGAATCACCTTTCATCAGCTTCTATACTAAACTTGTGATGAGTCATGATGTGTCACCTCTACGGGCACAACAGGGTGGTTTATCACTATAAAAATATTCAAGCTTATCGACGGAAATATCCATCGGTATTCCATCGTTAAAGGGCCTTATCGACAGATTTCCGATGGAAAGAAATCTATTGCGAGGATATGCGTCGGAACCTATTCTCCCGACGGAAGGTATATATCCGTCGGTAACTACCGACGGAATTATATTTCTGTCGGTAAACCCACGGGGACACGTGGTGCCCAGTTTTCCGACGGAAATATAACTTCCGTCGGAGAAGGGGGCTCTGATTAGGGATGGCAATGGGGCGGGGCGGGGGCGGGTTTGCCATTCCCATCCCCGCCCCATTCTTATTTTTTCGGATTCGGGGATTCCCCGAACTCGAACCCACGGGTTCGGGGATTCTCCATCCCCGCCCCATTTCCAAATTGACCCAAACAAACCACAGACACCAGAAACAGTAGAATATTAACCCAAACAAATCACAGACACAGAAACACCAAAATGGTAGCCACTGTATCATCAATTGCAATCCATGGAGGTGAAAGTTTAACTGCCATGTATTAATACCAATATTATCATCAATATTAATATTAATATTAATACATGTAATCTGACCTGGCAATCTAGCATGAGCTATTCTAGTGTCTGTGGTTTATTTGGGTCAATTGATAATATTAATATTAATATCAATATTAATAATATTATTATTAATAATATTTTCAAAAAAATTAATATTAATATTAATACTATTATTAATACTTTTTTAAAAAATCATATTATTATTTATTAGTATTAATAATAATAATATTCGGGGCGGGTTCGGGGATGGAGATAGTATTCCCATACCCGCCCCAAACCCGCCCCATCCCCGAAAAATCGGGGATCCCCATCCCCATTTCGGGTTTTCCCCGCGGGGCCCCAAACCCGCGGGGAAAATTGCCATCCCTAGCTCTGATAAAAAATTCCATATCGTAGAATACCGACGGAAATGGTATTTCCGTCGGTATATTATGATATGAAATACCGACGGAATACAGATTCCGTCAGTATTTCGTCAGAAAAATAAAAAAAACTGCCAGATTCTTTTTGTATTCCCATTCAACCATGTATACAAATTATATATCCATATAAACTAACACAGTCACAAATACAATCACAGATGCAATCACAATTTACAAATAAACTAACACAATCACAGATACAATCACAATTTACAAATAAACTAACACAATCACAATTTACAAATAAACTAACACAATCACAGTTTACACATTCTAACAAACCATATATAGAGACAAACAAACTAACACAATCCATAGATATAGAAACAAACACTCCATACATATAAAAACATATATAAACACACTCCGTACATATAAAAACATATAGAAACAAACATAATATAAACAAAGTATTTCCGTGCTCAAATATATAAATTCATACCATGATAACAAATACTCCAAAAACAACTAATAGTGTAAAATCTTGCAAAAAGTAAAATACAATAAATTATGATGAGATTGATATCGATCTATAATTCGAAATATTATATAGATGTATAATGAATTTTACATTTTAAAAAATAAATACCTAGATAGAAAGAAAATGATGATGATGATGATGATCGTGTTGAATATGTATACCCTCACGTCTGAAACATATAATAATGTAATATTTAGAAATAAGCAGAGTAGAATAAAACAATCAAATATATTTTGCATGTAACTTGTATGATAAATAAAGATTTAAATAGTAGTTGAACAAACTCGAAACATGCTATTCACCACGATTTGATGGGTCTTGAGTCTCCTGCGACTCAAGACCATCTGACGTCTGGGTGCGAGCGAAATTTGTCACGATCTCTCGCATACTGGCAAAGAGAGTATCCTGGGCGGTCCTCCTCTTCTCCTCAGCAACCCTCCACTCATTCATAGGAGTCATCCTCTCATTCATTGACTTCAGTTGAGTGCGCAATTCTTCATTTTCGCGTCTTAATGACTGCACCTCACTAGAAGAAGAGGAACTAGCACGACCCCTAGGAGTCCTCAAACGATCAAATGCCACTTTGGCCTGGGAGCCAAGGCCGTAGAGGGTGGAGTTTTTTCTCCTTCCACCGACAACATCATAATATATCTCATTTAGCACGTCGGTGGATAGAGACTGTGACTCCTCCCCCTCTTATGGTGGCTGAGAGGCCTGAGCCACTCTTTCTGTCATTTGCTTCTGTGTTCAAAATTATAATATTGATCAATATTTAATTTGATAACAATTATTAAAGTTAATCAAAATAGAAATGCATGAACAAATGTAATAAAGTTAATAATCTTACGTGTAGGACCTGAGATCGAGAATCGACAAATGACCCATCTTTCTTCTTATGGGTCTTCAGAAATATCTCCATACATGTGGGATGCCGAGCAAGATCATGCTCCTACATACACAAATATTTTGAGACATAATTATACATACTAATGTGATAATAAAATAAAAAATTGTTAGAAATTATAGCTTTAAATTAAATTACTAAATCCATAGCATGTTCAACAATAGATTTCGATCCTAACGTATGCCGAGCGATTCCGATGCTCGAGCCACCTGGCTCTGTATTTCTATTAGATCGAGCCTTTTCAGCATTTTCTCGCCATCTTTCTGCAGCCCAGGTGATCATCCATGCACTCCATGTCATCTCTGAAACATACGCTGGCCTAGTGCCCCTTTTCTTGATATAATACATGAGGTCTCTGTATAGTTTAGCACAATAACTATTCCATGTAGCACAATAACTATTTCATGTAGGTTTAAACTGTTCTTCTTGGCCATCTTCCCATGTATACCTTTTCTGCAATTATAAGTATAGATTTTAGTGTATGAAAGGATAAATATATTATTGAATACCAAATATATTAATTTTACTTACTACGAATTCATTGTAATAAAATGTCTTCATCTCCTGGTCTACATGCCTCCATCTTACTACGAATTCATTGTAATAAAATAACAGTTCAGACATTACATTAGCAACTATTTAATCAACATTAATAGTTTCCAAGTCTTCATCGCTAGACTCTGTTAGTACAAATTCATCTTCACTGTTGGACATCTCTCCATCATCTATCTCCTCATAAGTGACATTAACATCAATAAGTAATTGAGATGTTGATTCAAGTTGTGTATCAATTGAATATCTCTCCACTTCGTCATTCTGAAATGCATCAGTAGCTTGAGTGGTATTGGGCATTTCTATAATCGAGCGAGGCTTCATTCGACAAACAGACAACCATTCACTGGGTCTTCTTCTCTTTGTAGGGTATTCAAGATAGAAAACCTGTGTTACTTGTACCCCGAAAATAAAAGGTTCAAACTTGTTGAACCTTTTGTTTGCATTAACCTCAACTAAATTATACTTTGGATGTATTCTGGTACTTATTCTTGGGGTAGGATCATACCATGAACATTTAAATAGCACACACCTCTTAATAGGTAATGCAAGATATTCAACTTCTATGATTTCCTCAAGTCTACCATAGTAATCATACTGAGTGTTATTATTGTCCATAGATCCTTTGACACAAACACCAGAATTATAGGCTAATCTCCGTGAATCTCGTAGTGCCACATGGAATTTGAGGCCATTAACATAGAAACCAGAGTAGACCTTTATTTTACGAAGGGGTCCTGATGCAAGATTCATGATCCTATCATCTGTCACATTTGATATTCTATGGTCTTTAACCTATACAATTAGTAGACATTAGAACACTACTTAACACACATGAACTTAAATACTTAATAAAATCTCCAACTTACATATATTTCAAACCATAATGCAAATTTAACCTCTAACTTTTCGGCTACACCATCTGCATCCATTGATGGATTTTGTAGATGTAGTTGTTGTTCATATAAGTTGGAAAAGAAGGTAATTTTAAGGTAAATGAGATATCCAGCAACAAATTGAATGGGGGATAATTTTTTAATTAGAGAAGTCAACTTACTTTATGTATGGTTTGACCTCTTCACAATTTAAGAGTATGTATGTTCTTGCAGCATGATATTCTTCTGGAGTTAAGAATATAGAAATAGATGCACCCATTGGTTTGCCAGGAAACTTAAAAATAGAAAGCATCGAATGGTCTATTTCTTGAGTATCATCATAATTTCTAGGAACCTTGCGATGTATGGTTTTGACATTATCAACAAAATAATAGGAGCAGAAAGAAGATGCGTCTTCAACCAGATAAGCATTACATATTGAGTCCTCAACTCTTGCTTTGTTACGAACATTATTCTTTAATTTTCTCAAAAACCATTCGAATGGATACATCCATCTATATTGCACAGGACCAACTATTTATGCCTCATATGGTAAATGTACCGGCAGATGTTCCATTGAATCAAAAAAACTGGGTGGAAATATGCGCTCTAACTTACATAATATGAGAGGAATGTCTATGTCTAGCCGAAGCATATCGTCCATCGTAATACACCTTGCTGTCAAATCTCTAAAAAAGTAGACTTAATTCTGTGAGAGCTTTCCAAACATTATACGGAAGTAAATCATAGAAAGCTACTGGAATAAGTCTTTGCATGTGATCCGGTGGTTGAAGGATAGGAACATCTTCTGACAGCCGTCAAGTCCTATGGCTAGGCCATACTCTAAGTCTGACAACAAGGTGTTCTGTTGTCCCATCGAAGACATGACTGAACTGTAGCAGTATGGTGTCAGGTAAGCTCTCTGACAGGTACATACCGAGGCATGGGCTGCGGACACTTATACGCCTCGGTGGACGTGCACTAGTTCTCTCACCGCTCTATATAAAGAGCCTTTTCCTTTGCCGGAGGTATGCATTCTACGCATTTCGGAGCCACCCTTTTTCTGTCTGCTTACCTGACTTGAGCGTCGGAGGGTCGCCGCCGGGAACCCCTTCCCGGCCCGACTTCTGTGCAGGATCGCCGGAGCTTTGGAGGCCAGCGTTAGCGATTAGGAGAGTGCCACGTGCCCAGCGTCCTTTGGTTCGACGATTCGGACAGGATCAATTTGGCGTCATCTGTGGGAATGTTCCTGTATCCAAGCGGAAACTGTAGGACCGTTAGATTCGATAGAGGGGGGGTGAATATCGATTCGAAAAAACAAGAGTTTAAACGCAGCGGAAAAGTAAACGAACACAGTTGTTTTTTACTTCGTTCGGAGCCTGTGACGACTCCTACTCGAAGGCCCGTGGTCCTTGACCACTTTCGTTGGGCAATCACTATCAATTCGAATATTACAGAGTTAAGTACAAGAATTGACAGATAAAGAAAATACCGACAATAGAATTGAAACAAAATCAGCACTGAGTCGGAGAGCTTTTCGTAGCGTCGCAAGAGCACAGAGCAGCAGATCTTGGATTCTTAGTTGATATAGAAGCTCTACCCTTGCCCCTTCTTTTATATAAAGCTCAGGGCGCCCCGGATCCCTTCCAGGCGCCCTGGTGAGACGTGACAGGTCCAACCAGTGAGCTCCACGTGGCGACGCGCAATCAGGATAAAGTTTGCCTCCCGGGCGCCCGGATCCCTTCCGGGCGCCCGGACCTCCGGGCGCCCGGACCTCCGGGCGCCCGGATCCCCTCCGGGCGCCCGAACCCCTCTTCTCCAGAAAGTCCTTCTCCTGCAAGAAAAGGTTAGTCCAAGGCAAATGTACCCTGCAGCAAAGATTAGATTCTGGGATTTGTTTATGGTATGACTTAGATTCCTCTTCGAGACCGGAATCTAGTCACGATCTCGACTTAGATATCCGAAATGGATCTAAGCCGGATCGACGCCTAATGTTCCCTTCCCGGGAACGCGTCCTCGCAGTCACTCCCCTCCAGTGACTTACCTTACTTACCTGCCAGACGTCCGGTCAGTCCTAACCTATTTGTCATTCATCAAAACCTGGGTTAGACCGTTAGTGCTGCCCGCACCAACAATCTCCCCCTTTTTGATAGAATGACAACCTGGTTAAGTTAGTGAAAACATATGCAAGAAACAACATGCATTTATGTGGTTTTAAAGTTTGTTAGTTTGTATTTTCAAATTGGTTTAGCTAACTTAACCACCTAACCCTCCTCCCCCTTTGGCATTCATCAAAAAATGAACAAAGGTAAATAATCATAGTAAAGACTTACTGTAACAGGTAATCAAATTTTGAAAGATAACTAAGTTTGGTTCAAAATTTGAAAGATAAAAGTGCGATTTTTAACACCAAGTTAAAAAATAGTCAAGTTGACTTGGGGTAGACAAGTTGAGTTTTGAAAAGTTAAAGTTAATCAAGTTTAACTTTTCAAGCGTGTAGAAATTTTCAAGACAAGTTTTTCAAATTTACTTTTTATGTTTAAGTAACATTTAATTTTCAGAAAGGTAAATTTTTCAACTTCGATTTTTCAAACAAAGCAAAAATTAAACTTTTCAAGAAATAAAATTTTTGCCAAAATTAATTTTTAAGGCTAATTTTGGAAATAGTTAATTTTTCAAATCAGGTTTGAAAATTAGGTGGGATTAAACTTAGTTAAATTTAACTTTTTGAAAACTGGTGTTTTAAAAATAAGTTAGTTTTAAAATAGATGTAAAAAAGTATTTTTCAAATACACAAAATTTTAATTAATTTCTCCCCCTAAACTTGATACTTAAAAGTTTGAAAATATTTGCTAAAAATATTCAAAGTAATTTTTTTTTTAAATGAGGTAGAATTTTCTAGAGAGATTTTAAAGAGAAGATTAAAAAAATAACGCTTAAAGAGATAATTAAAAAATAAACCTCCTCCTGAATTTGATATTCCTTTAATTTGATATTCCTTTAATTTATTAATCCTCCTTATTTATTAATTTTTCTAGGGGATTTAAAAGAAATTGAACCTCCCCCTGAATTGGTTACTCCCCTTAATTTAATATCTCCCCTTTAATACTAAGGTTTGGTTGTGTTAAATTTCAAAGCCCTAACACATTTGTCTAATTTAGTAATACATATATTATTATCTCTGTATCCTTGGTATAACTGTTTATTTGAATTTGATTAATCAATTATTAATTAATTTTAGATTCAGGTGCTTAACTTTAGTTTAAGGTTAAATAAGATAAGATTTTATTAATTCAATAACAGTTAAGCATTATCAATAATTTATTGATTAGTTTTCACTTGATTTAATAATTTAATACTTAGTGAAATAATTTAAATTTCATATTACTTGATTGAGCTGGTCAATGAAAGTGTTAGTTATAATTATGATTATTAAAAAAATTTTTAAAGGGATTACTAAAACAGCATTTAAAAGGAATTTAAAATGATTTTTATAATATGTTTTATGTCAATTAACATATGTTTGATTCAGTTTTGATTTTAGATTTAAATTAATATTAGTGGTTAATTTAAGTTTAAGTTTAATTTCAAGTTCTAAGTTAAAAATTTTAATTTTAATTTTAATTTCAATATTAAGTTTTAATTTAAGATTTAATTTTTAGTTAAGTCAAATTAAAAATTAATTTTAAGGTTAAAATGATGTTTAAGATTAAAAATGAGTTTAAAGTCAAAATAATAATTTTTAAAGTGAAAATAATCTATAGAAATAATTTATTATTACTATTTTTAAGTTAACAAAATTTCATTCAAAATGATAAAAAAATTTTAGATAGTTTTAAAATGATTTTTAAAATATTTTTTAAATGATTTTTAAAAGTTTTTTTTTTAAATAATTTTTGAAATAATTTTTAAGTTAAAATAATTTTTAAGTTAAAATAATTTTTAAAATAACAATAATTTTTAAAAGGTTTTAAAAGAATTTTTTAAAAGAATTTTTAAAGTTTTTTTTTTAAAATGATTTTTTAAAAGAGTTTTTAAAATAATTTTTAAAATGTTTTAAAATAATTTTTTAAAAGAGTTTTTTTAAAGTTTAAAATGATTTTTAAAATAGTTTTTAAAATGTTTTAAAATAATTTTTAAAATAATTTTTTAAAGTTTAAAATGATTTTTAAAAGAGTTTTTAAAATAATTTTTAAAATGTTTTAAAATAATTTTTAAAAGAATTTTTTAAAGAGTTTTTAAAGAATTTTTAAAAAGTTTTTTAAAGAATTTTAAAAAATAGTTTTTAAAGAATTTTAAAAATAGTTTTTTAAAGAAATTTAAAAATAGTTTTTAAAGAATTTTAAAAATAGTTTTTAAAGAATTTTACAAATAGTTTTTTTTTAAAGAATTTTTCAAATAATTCTTAAAGAATTTTAAAAATAGTTTTTAAAGAATTTTAAAAATAGTTTTTTAAAGAATTTTTAAAATAGTTTTTAAAGAATTTTTAAAATAGTTTTTAAAGAATTTTTAAAATAGTTTTTAAAGAATTTTAAAATAGTTTTAAAGAATTTTTAAAATAATTTTTTTTTAAAGAATTTTTAAAAATAGTTTTTAAAGAATTTTTAAAATAGATTTTAAAGAATTTTTAAAATAGTTTTTAAAGAATTTTTAAAATAGTTTTTTAAAGAATTTTTAAAATAGATTTTAAAGAATTTTTAAAATAGTTTTTAAAGAATTTTTTAAAATAGTTTTTTTTAAAGAATTTTTAAAAATAGTTTTTAAAGAATTTTTTAAAATAGTTTTTAAAGAATTTTTAAAATAGATTTTAAAGAATTTTTTTAAAATAGTTTTTAAAGAATTTTTAAAAATAGTTTTTAAAGAATTTTTAAAATAGATTTTAAAGAATTTTTAAAATAGTTTTTAAAGAATTTTTAAAAATGATTTTTAAAGAATTTTTAAAATGGTTTTTAAAGAATTTTTAAAATGGTTTTTAAAGTTATTATAATTTGAATTTGAAATTCGAAATTTAATTTTAATTAAATTTAATTTAATTTGAAATTTGAAAATTAATTTTAATTTAATTTGAAATTCGAAATTTAATTTTAATTAATTTTAATTTAATTTGAAATTTGAAAATTAATTTTAATTTGAAAATTAATTTTAATTTGAAAATTATTTAATTTAATCCTTATTCATCTCACCCGATCTAGATTATCAATCAGGGAATCCTATAATTTTGTGAGATGAATTAGATTTAATTATAGAGTTTGGTTTAACTTGTGTTAGATTCAGGTTTAGCTTTGGTCTCAACAAATAGGCATTCTTAGGATAAACTTCTAAGCTTGGTGAGTCACCTGGACATCATTAGAAGTAACCAACCCTTCGAGGTTTTCCGAATAGTCCTATCCATGGAGCTTAGTACCAAACCTTGGTCTACCTAGTTAGGATCCGTAAGGGGTAGCTTCGGTCAGTTCCACTTGGCCAAATGCACCAGATCGAAGCCATATCTTTCTAGACATGCGATGCCCAAGCTTCCCCAACGTACTATCATCCAAAACTTCACCAAGACTACTTGTCAAGTTAAACTTTTGTCCTGTTTATTCTATTCCTAACTACCACCCGGGTAGGTTGGTTTTGGGTACCCTAAAGGTAAGTTTGTTTTTACCTTGTCGGTAAATTATTTTTGAGGTGCCAGCTTATTGGAGCCTCCCCTAAATGTTGATTTTTATTTTAAGATTTCTTGTATAATTAGAGTTAGTTTTAGTTAAGTTTTAATGTTTAATTTGTAATTTAAATTTAAGTTTTAATTTTGAATTAATTAAATTGGTCAAATTATCTTTCTTTAAAAGAGTATATTTAATATTTAAATTTTCTTTCAATTTTAATTTTATTGGGTTAATTGACTTATCTTTCTTTAGTAGCTTATTTTTAAAGTTTAGGTTTTTATTTAATTTTGAGTTAATTAAATTGTTTGAATTATATTTCTTTAAGGGTTTATCTTTTAACTTTTTATTAATTGTTAATTTTGAATTTTCTAGATTATTTTTGTTTAATATGTTATCTTTAACATTTAATTTTAAGTTTGTTAACTTCCGTTTTGATTTTATCAAAGTGTTTGATTTTATCCTTATATTTTCTTTACCTTTTAAGTTGATATAATTAGTGGAATTTATTAAATAAGTCTTATCATTAAAATTTATTTTTTTATTAATTAAATTATCTTGGGTTTGGATAGAATTTTCTAGATTGATATTGTCTAGATTATTAAACAATTTATTAATTGTGCCTAGATTGATATTGACCTTGTCATCCTTTTTGTTTGAATTTTCAAATTTGTTTAGGTTTAAATTCGAATTTTTAGATTTATTAATTATTTTCAGATTTTCTGTATTTTCTAAATTAATTATATTTGTTTTATCAGAAAATATCCTAGGGGTATTTTCTGTATTTTCTGAATTAATTATATTTGTTTTATCAGAAAATGTCCTAGGGGTATTTTCGCAAGTATTGTCATGTACACTATTTTCACATATACTTTCAGATATATCCAAATTAACATGCACATATTTTAAACTACTACTAGCAAGGGTGTTTTGGTAAATATTACTAACCTTGAGCGCAACCCCTAATTCAGCAGGCTTCTCCGTTGGATCTGACTCGAGTCCGGATTCGACTTTAACTTGATCTTCTAGCTCCATTGGCGTCTCGTGAAGCTTGATCAACTGGGTCCACAGCTCATATGCATTCTTGTATTTTTCTAGTCTGCATATGATATTGTTAGGTAAAATATTACAAATAATTTTACTTACGTTTTTATTCAGTTCCGAGTTCTGAGAAGGTTTTTTCAATATTAGCATATAATCGATATCTACGCTTCCTAAGAAGCATTCCATTCTTCGCCTCCAGTAGTTGAAATCTTCATCGTACGGTGGTGGTTCATTGGGGTTCCATCCTTCTTGAAAAGACATTGTTCTTGCACACAATGAAACAAAGACAAAATCCCAAGACTTGGTCTTGGATTAGCAGTGCTGGAAAAAATAATATTTCACTAATTTTTTTTTTAAATAATAAAATATTATTAAAATATTAATAAAAAATATTATCTCAAATTTTTGAAAATGTAATATTTTGTCGATACTAAATAATAGTGAAAAGATGACGATGTATTTTTCAAAAACAGTTTTGGAGGGAAAAAACGAAAGGCGTAAGGTTTTATTTTAAAGACAAACGATATTTAATTTTTCTTTCAAAAAGTCCCCCCTTTGCCTGATTGGTGGTTGCACCAAATCAGAGCGGTACCTGCTCTGATACCACTTGTAGGACCGTTAGATTCGATAGAGGGGGGGGGGGTGAATATCGATTCGAAAAAACAAGAGTTTAAACGCAGCGGAAAAGTAAACGAACACAGTTGTTTTTTACTTCGTTCGGAGCCTGTGACGACTCCTACTCGAAGGCCCGTGGTCCTTGACCACTTTCGTTGGGCAATCACTATCAATTCGAATATTACAGAGTTAAGTACAAGAATTGACAGATAAAGAAAATACCGACAATAGAATTGAAACAAAACCAGCACTGAGTCGGAGAGCTTTTCGTAGCATCGCAAGAGCACAGAGCAGCAGATCTTGGATTCTTAGTTGATATAGAAGCTCTACCCTTGCCCCTTCTTTTATATGAAGCTCAGGGCGCCCCGGATCCCTTCCAGGCGCCCTGGTGAGACGTGACAGGTCCAACCAGTGAGCTCCACGTGGCGACGCGCAATCAGGATAAAGTTTGCCTCCCGGGCGCCCGGACCTCCGGGCGCCCGGACCCCTCTTCTCCAGAAAGTCCTTCTCCTGCAAGAAAAGGTTAGTCCAAGGCAAATGTACCCTGCAGCAAAGATTGTTAGCACAGTTTTATAGATAAGCAAAGTATGACTTAGATTCCGTCTTTTCGAGACCGGAATCTAGTCACGATCTCGACTTAGATATCCGAAATGGATCTAAGCCGGATCGACGCCTAATGTTCCCTTCCCGGGAACGCGTCCTCGCAGTCACTCCCCTCCAGTGACTTACCTTACTTACCTGCCAGACGTCCGGTCAGCCCTTCGACCCGTCTGGACTTCTCGCCAGCTATCCGGTCAGCCCGTTGACCTAGCTAAGCGTCCGGTCAGCCCGTCGACCCGCTTGGACTTCTCGCCAGCTATCCGGTCAGCCCGTCGACCTAGCTGGACTTCTCGCCAAGCGTCCGGTTAGCCCGTCGACCCGCTTGGACTTCTTGCCAGCTATCCGGTCAGCCCGTCGACCTAGCTGGACTTCGTGCCAGACATCCGGTCAGCCCGTCGACCTGTCTGGACTTTTCCTGCACACTTGATCAAAGTGTCAGACAACAACACAACTAACTTAACCTATTTGTCATTCATCAAAACCTGGGTTAGACCGTTAGTGCTGTCCGCACCAACAGAAACAATGGACGAGGCTGGACGACAACACCTGGTGACGCTTTCGAACGACGAACTCGATGCTCTGATCGAGATAAGGGCCGCCAAGCTTGTGGAGCAAAAACAGAAAGCCACAGCCGAGCATCCGGAACAACAAGCAACATCAGCGTCTGGTGGCCGAGCGGAAGCACCACCAGCGACAGTACCATTCCATCGGGCCCTCTTCCGCACTCCTGAAGCTGTAGCAACTAATCGAGAACGGGGATCATCTTCGGATGAAATACCAAGACGGGACAACAGAAAAGGGAAAGCCCCCCGAGCGGACGCATCTCCCGAGCGGGTCAATCGCCAATTTTCGGAGGTCATTCTACAAGACCCTCTGCCCAAGCACTACGTGCCTCCGACGATCGGCGAGTATAATGGGACGACCGACCCGGATGATCATCTGGGTAAGTTCGATAACACAGCCACTCTCCATCAGTACACAGATGGAGTAAAATGCCGAGTTTTTCTCACCACTCTCTCGGGATCGGCTCAACGGTGGTTCCGGAGGCTGCCGGACGGATCCATCACAAGCTTCAAGGACTTCCGAACGGCCTTCCTCCATCATTTTGCAAGCAGTCGGCGCTATCAAAAAACGAGCGTGAGCCCGTGAGTCGCTTCGAGCTTACATCCAGCGGTTCAACCAAGTGGCGATGGACATTCCAACGGCCACCTCGGAAACCATGATGAATGCCTTCACACAAGGCCTAGTGGATGGGGATTTCTTCCGATCGCTCATCCGAAAGCCGCCCCGAGACTATGATCACATGCTACACCGGGCGAACGAATACATTAACGTGGAAGAAGCACAAGCGGCAAGGAAAAAGGAAACTCCAGCCGAGCGGGCTCCTCCAGCCGAGCAGGCTCCTCCAGCCTAGAGGACCAAGCAATCCGATCCCCCCACGCCAGGTCTCATGTGCAAGAGGTATCTGCCGCCCGGCCCAAGCCGAAGAAGAAATGGACCCCGATGTTCTGCTCCTTCCACCGGACAGATACGCACAACACAAGGGATTGCCGAAGTCTTCCCTTCGTGGCTCATCCCGTGCCCCGGAATGCCGGGCGACGGTCTCCATCAGTCGACAGGCGACAGAGACCTAATGAAGCCGACCGGACACGAGTTGATAGGCGACAGCCACAGACGCCCGATCGGCGTCATTCTCCAAGGCAGGAGGGTCGCAGAGCGTCCAGAGAACGGTCTCGACCGACCGCTCGGGAAGAGGAAAATAGAAGCAATACTTCCCGAGGCGAGATCAACGTTATTGCTGGCCGACCGGAGGAGACACCAACCGAGCTAGAAAGGCGAGCGTCCGGCAGCTCCAAATTCATGCCGTTGGCTGCAGCCAAGAACGGGCGAGCGGACCGGAAATCAGTTTCGGGCCAGGGGACTTGGAAGGAGTTGAAGTGCCCCACGACGACGCTCTGCTCATCAAAGCGGTAATAGCGAATTATACTATCCACCGCGTTTTTGTAGATACAGGAAGCTCGGTCAACATCATCTTCAGGAAAGCATTCGATCAGTTGCAAATTGATCGAGCCGAGCTGTTACCCATGACAACTCCGCTCTATGGGTTCACTGGTAACGAAGTTCAGCCGGTCGGACAGATCCGGCTGGCCACCTCGTTGGGAGAAGAGCCGCTCAGACGGACAAGGACAACAAATTTTGTGGTGGTCGACTCTCCCTCGTCCTACAATGTCATTCTGGGACGACCGGCGCTCAGCGAATTCCGAGCGGTCATCTCAACCTTCCATCAGAAGATCAAGTTCCCCGTGGAGGACAAAGTGGGAGAAGTACGAGGAGATCAGCTAGCCGCTAGGCGATGCTACATAGAGATGGTCCGAGCAGCAGCCTGTTCCGCTCGGAAGGCGCCCCGGATCGAGGTAAACGCCATTACCGAAAAGTCACCCTCTTTAATTTATGAAGAAAAAGAGGAAGTGCAGATTCACCCAACCCGATCGGAGGCCACAACCTTTATAGCGTCCGATCTGGAAGAGAAGCAGAAAGAAGAGTTGATCTAAAGCCTCCGAAGAAATCATGATGTCTTCGTCTGGTCGACACATGAGCTGCCCGGAATTTCACCAAGTATAGCGCAGCATGAACTACATGTTCGACCGGACGCACGGCCCGTGAAGCAGAGAAAAAGAGATTTCAGCGCCGAGCAGAATGCTATCATCCGAGCGGAGGTGGAGAAACTCTTGGAGGCCGGCCATAT
This sequence comes from Zingiber officinale, assembly GCF_018446385.1. Taxonomy (NCBI): domain Eukaryota; kingdom Viridiplantae; phylum Streptophyta; class Magnoliopsida; order Zingiberales; family Zingiberaceae; genus Zingiber; species Zingiber officinale. Next base: position 123,380,086 of record NC_055988.1, read on the forward strand.
CCGTGAGGTACAGTTCCCGAGCTGGTTGGCTAACGTAGTATTAGTCTCCAAGCCGGGCAACAAGTGGAGAGTATGCATAGATTTTTGGGATCTCAACAAAGCTTGCCCGAAAGATTTTTATCCTCTTCCTCGGATAGATCAGCTGGTGGACTCTACGGCCGGATGTGAATTAATCTGTATGCTCGACGCTTACCAGGGCTATCACCAAGTGCCGCTCGCCCGTGAAGATCAAGAAAAGGTCAGCTTTGTGACGGCCGACGACACTTATTACTATAATGTAATGCCGTTCGGATTGAAGAATGCGGGGGCAACATATCAGCGCTTGATGAATAAAATGTTCAGAGAGCAGATCGGACGGAATCTAGAAGTTTATGTAGACGACATTCTCATTAAGTCCTTCCGGGCGGCCGATCTCTTCAAGGACATGGAAGAAACCTTCCGAATGCTGCGCAAATATGGAGTCAAGTTGAATCCCCAGAAGTGCCTGTTCGGAGCAAAAGGAGGGCGCTTTCTGGGGTACATAGTGACCGAGCGGGGCATCGAAGTAAATCCCAGCAAGGTGAAAGCTCTACAAGATATGCCGCCTCCAATAAATACAAGAGAAGTGCAGCGTTTGACCGGTCGGATCACCGCTCTATCCAGGTTCATCTCCAAAACCGCCGACCGGGGCCTTCCATTTTTCAAGATCTTACGCAAAGCTACAAAATTTTACTGGGATGAAGAATGCGACCGGGCGTTCGAAGATTTGAAGGCATTTCTGAACTCTCTCCCGATATTAGCCAAGCCGACTGCGGGTGAGTCACATCACATGTACTTGTCTTCAACCGAGCATGCAATCGGTTCAGCTTTAGTGAGGTCGAGCGGAGAAGAACCTGTATATTTCCTCAGTCATATTTTAAAAGATGCCGAATCTCGCTATACTAGGCTCGAGAAGCTGGCTTTCGCTCTGGTCCTGGCCGCTCGGCGCCTTTGTCCATACTTCCTGGCGCATACGATCATTGTTAAAACCAATAGCCCGCTCGGACGTGTCCTACTAAATCCAGAGGCATCCGGACGGCTCATTAAATGGACGACGGAATTAAGTGAGTTCGATATCCAATACCAGCCCCGCTCGGCGATCAAAGCGCAATCCTTGGCCGATTTCGTGACTGAGGTGCAAAGGCCAGAGCTGGAAGCTATGTGGAGAATATATGTGGATGGGTCGTCCACTCGGCTCAGAAGCGGGATTGGAATATTGTTGCTCTCCCCTCAAGAAGAAAAGATGCACTTATCCATCCGGCTGGATTATAAAGCTACCAACAATGAAGCAGAATATGAGGCCCTCATAGCTGCTTGCAGGCTGCCCGGCATGTGGGAGCCGGTCGGGTAATGCTTCACTCGGATTCACAGTTGGCCGCTCAGCAGCTCTCTGGTACCTTCGAAATTAATAATGCTCGACTCAAGCTCTACGCTGAAGCCTTCGAAAAGCTCAAAGCCGACTTTATAGAAGTTATTGTTCAGAAGATACCCAGAGCAGAAAATCAAGTGGCCGATGAGTTAGCCAAGCTCGCGAGCTCAATAACGCCGATCGCTATTCAGCATCCAATTGAAAAAGTATTGTTGGTGGCGCATGTCGACCGGATGGCAGGCCTCACGATTCCCAGCGACTGGAGAACACCCATCATAGAGTTCCTCCGCTCGGGCGCCACACCATCCAATGAGTATGAAGCTCAGCTGCTAAGGAGAAGAGCCGGTCGGTTCACACTCATCGGCGATCAGCTTTACAAAAAGGCTTTCTCACGCCCGTTGTTGAAATGCGTGAGCTCGGAGGACTCGGCTTACATCCTCCAAGAAGTACATCAAGGATCGTGCGGAGGGCATCCGGGCGGACGATCGTTGGCCAAGAAGATCCTCCTGGCCGGGTACTTTTGGCCGACTTTACAAGCAGACGCCGCTCGGACCGTGTCAACGTGCCTTTCATGCCAGAAGACCATAACTTCTACCACCGACCGGCCGAGGAAATGAAGGCATCTACAGTCTTGTGTCCGTTCGACCAGTGGGGAATGGATATCGTTGGTCCATTTCCTATGGCAACCGGACAGCGAAAATTTCTACTAGTGGCGGTAGATTATTTTTCCAAGTGGGTGGAGGCCGAGCCGCTGGCAAAGATCACCGAGCAGATGGTCAAAAAATTCATCTGGCAACACATCATCTGTCGGTTCGGCATCCCTCGCCGATTGGTTTCCGATAATGGGCGGCAGTTCACAGGGAAGGCGCTAGAGGAGTGGTGCAAAAGCTACGACATCGAGCAACACTTCACATCCGTGGCTTATCCCCAAAGCAACGGTCAAGCCGAAGTAGCCAATCGGGAAATTCTTCGTATTCTGCGCGCTCGGCTCGACCATTTGGGAGGAAGTTGGCCTGATGAAGTGCCGGGCGTCTTGTGGGCCATCCGGACGACTCCGAAGGAAGGGATGGGCGTCACGCCATTCCATTTAGTGTATGGTGGCGAGGCAGTTATTCCGGTCGAAGTCGGCGTCGAGTCCGTCCGGATTCAGAGTTATGATGATGGCAACGCCGAACGGAGGAACATGGAGCTGGATTTGGTCGACGAGGAGCGAGCCAAGGCGTCCGTTCGGCTAATGGCGTACCGGCAATGGATGAAGCAAAATTATAACCGCCGCGTAATCCCCAGATCATTCCAGGTCGGCGATCGTGTCTGGAAGAAAGTCAAGCCGGTCGGCGATGTTGGCAAGTTAGAAGCTCCCTGGGTGGGCCCCTTCAAGGTTATTGAGAAGCTCCGATCGGGAGCATATTATTTGGAGGATGAAGACGGGCGGCAGCTGGATCGACCGTGGAGTGCGAATCATCTCCAACCTTATCGAGCGGGGTGAAAGGTGCACGAATGTAAATTATTTTTGTATATGTTAGTTGCCCGTGTCCTTGTAATGCAGGAATCAAAATTAGTTCAAAGGATGGCCCATGGGTCCGCCGATCGGCAATATTAAAATTAGCCTTGAGGGCCGTCGAGCTCCGACGTTAAATATCGAGAGACGAGCCGGCGTCTATAAACGTCCGAGCGGAAGGCAGTCGAGCTCCGACGTTAAATATCGAGAGGCGGCGTCTATAAACATCCGAGCGGAAGGCCGTCGAGCTCCGGCGTTAAATATCGAGGCGAGGCCGTCTATAAACGCGTCGGCGGAAGCGCCGAGCTCCGACGTTAAATATCGAGGACGAGCCGGCGTCTATAAACGTCCGGCGGAAGGCCGTCGAGCTCGGCGTTAAATATCGAGGCGAGCGGCGTCTCATAAGCGTCGGCGGAGGCCGTCGAGCTCGGCGTTAAATATCGAGGCGAGCGGCGTCATAAACGCGTCCGAGCGGAAGGCCGTCGAGCTCCGATGTTAAATATCGAGGACGAGCCGGCGTCTATAAACCGTCCGAGCTCGACGTTAAATATCGAGACGAGCCGGCGTCTATAAGCGTCCGAGCGGAAGGCCGCCGAGCTCCGACGTTAAATATCGAGGACGAGCCGGCGTTTACGAGCGGAAGCGGAAGGCCGTCGAGCTCCGGCGTTAAATATCGAGGCGAGCCGGCCTATAAGCGTCGGCGAAGGCCATCGAGCTCGGCGTTAAATATCGAGAGCGAAGCGGCGTCTATAAACGCGTCGAGCGGAAGGCCGTTGAGCTCGGCGTTAAATATCGAGAGACGAGCCGGCGTCTATAAACGTCCGAGCGGATAGCCAGTCACATGATACAATCAACAATAGCCTGGTTATACGGCTGAGCGGCTCTCTCATTAAAAATGTACAGAAAATCTCTTTGGGGGTAAGGCACAAAGAAAAAGTTGGTCAGTGAAAGTTAGGGATCTTAGCATGAAAATGCTGAGCGGTTACGTTCGAAAGCTTAGCGGCTGCGCGGTCGCATGATAGATGTAATTAAGATGATCGAATTGAGCCGAGCGGAAAGGATATAAAGAACACTTAATCAAACAAGTCATTACAGAAAAAAGTTGGGCCAAACGGCGGGAATACAAAAAAGTTCATGAAAACGCTCCTCACGCATCAAAATCAAAAAGAGCGTCGGGGATGGAGTCCATCACGCTCGCGAGGTCCTCGGGGGGGGGGGGGGGGTGGTCAGCTCGGCAGGCAGGTGGCCTTTGGTCTTTAGATAGCCCACCGCCGCCTTGATCGCCTCCTCGAAAGTGAGGGATATCTTGTCGGTAAACTTCTCTCCGAAGTCTTCCGAGCGGAGGAACGCCTTCCTCCCTTCTTCGGAGCGAGCCGACTCCCCCTCTTGATATTCTTTGAGCGCGGCGTGGGCAGCGTCGCTGTCGGCCTGAAGATCCCTCAAATCTCCATCAAATCTTTAGAGATCGGCCGAGCGGCTCTCTTTCTCGGTGGCTAGCAGGGCATCCAAATCTTTGATCCGTTGTTCCAGCCCCCTGATCTCCACCTTCATGCGGTCCATATCCTCGATGGCCTGGAGCTTCCTGGTGGTCGCCGTCTTGATCTCCTTATCTCGTTGCTTGATCATCGCCTCAAGCCGGACGACCTTGCTCGCCAGATCGGAAGCCCTTTTCCGTTCGGCTTCTAGTGATTTCTTGGCCTTCTCCAGAGCGGTCGTCGATTGCTGGTTGTCCCCGGCGGCTTTAAGTTTTCTCAGTTCGTCCTCCAGCTCGGCCAACCGATTGCTAATAGCAATCTGCTCCACCCAGTTCTACGATCAAAGGTGAATAGGTTAAAAATTTAATTCCACTACACGAATAAAGAGGAAGGGCATACCCCGGTGGCCTGTTGGAGGTTGCTGTCGCCGAGCTACCCAGGAGTCATCTCTTTTATGCGACGCCGAGCGTCCTCCCAAGCTTTTGCAAGGTGGCCCGTCAAGGTGATCTGCTGCTCGGGAACCACGGGCCGATCAGCAGCAGCCATGTATCTCTCTGAGGGGAGGCGCAGAACGGTCTTAATTAAATTCGAGCCGCTCGGCTCGCTCTAAGAGGCATCGGCCTTACCGGTGGACGAGGAGGGGAGGTCGCCCAAACGCCTGATACGACGCAGAGTTCTGGAAGGGCTGGATGGTGGCACCTCAGAGCTGGCCCTCGGAGAGCCATGAGGGGTCGGAGTACTCTCGAGGGAAATCGTCCCGGACAGCATCGTAGCATCCGTGCCCCGCTCGGGCGGTAGCTCATTAAGTGGAGTGGAGGCAGACGCAGATTCTGGCCAACGGCGCTTCCGAGTGACTAGCGGATCATCGTCCGCCGAGCGGCCCTCCACCTCGGCTTGGGTAGGAGGTTCTATGTCGCCCGCTGCCTCCTCGTGAGAGGCAGGGGCGTCTGAAGCTTTGGGGACAGTTGGTGTCCCCTCACCTTCTTCACCGGCCGGATCAGCTGGAGAAAGGCCCCGTTCGGCGGCCTCCTTGTTCGTCACCGCCTCGATCTGGGCGGCCTTCAATTTGAGTTTCTCGGTAGCTTTGGCGCGCCACATGACTTCAGCTGCAGAAGCAAAAAATAAATCAGTTAGAACAAAACAAATGGGAAGATAAGGGAACTTACTCATGCTGCAGGGCAGGTCGGCTGTGGTAGAGGACAAGCCGAATATGTGCATTACTCCCGGGAGGAGTAGCTTGTCAATATGATAGCGCTGGCCAACTAGCCGTTCGGCTGCATGAAGGTAGGCTGCGTCGCCTCTAAATTTGCCGAGCTCCAGTTGCGCCGGCATCGCCGTCTGCCACTTGGTCCGAAAGGTTGGCCGCTCGGGAAAACGTATATAGAAAAATGCTCCTTCCAATGTTTGTTGGAGCTCGGCATGTTATCGAAGAGTACGAAACCTATCCTAGATTGAAAAACAAAAGTACCCCACTCGGCTTGCTTGGGATAGTAAAAGTAGTGGAAGATTTTTGGATCTAAGGGGATGCCGTTCAGTTTGAACAAAACTATTACTCCGCTCAGCAACTAATGGAGTTGGGAACTACTTGGCCGAGCGGAATGCGGAAGTAATTGCAGACTTGCAGGAAAAATTCATGGGGTGGGAAGCGTAGTCCGGACAGAAATTGGTCTCGGAAGAAAAGAACTGTGCCGATCGGTGGTTCATGAGGCCGATCGGCCGGTGTGGCTAATACTATTTGGTGGTCGGAAGGAATGTCGTAAGTCCTAGCGAGACGCAACGCGTCCTCCTCGTCAAAACGACTTTCCATGGTCGAGTACCATAGACCCGGAGCACCGCCGGTTGACTGCGAAGTACTAGTCATGATCGAAGGACAGGAATGCGGGACAAAAGGGGAAGGTCAAGCAAGAAATGGAGGAAAATCGCCTGAAGGAAACGATTAATAGCAAGAAGAAAACGTTGGGAACGAGAAAGAGGGTCTTACGAGCAAGAAAGATGATCGGCGGGGGCCTGGGGTTGCCGAAGAGTTGAGGGGCAAGGTCGCCGGAGAAAAAAGTGGGCAGAGGAGCGCCGGAGGAGGAGGAACCAATAAGGCGGCGGAGACGGAGACGTGGGCTTTATATCGCCGCCCGGGATCAACCTCCACCGTCCGATCCAGGTCGTTGTTAACGAGGTCATCATCCAGCCGTTCATTTCAAACGGCGGCTGTCCCATCGGAAGTGACGCCACCGCCATATGCTGACAAACGCACGATCGCCACGTGTCAGCAGGATATTGGCCGCATTTAATGAGCTCCCCTTACCGTGCTCAGCGCACGTGATGGATAATAGGGGAGAGCATCGGACATGGATGCCAAGAAAACACAAGGCATGGACAAGATACCACCGTGCGAATGAGCATCCTTACGCCTTGCCGATCGGCCCAATGCAGCAATCAATGCTCAGTCAGAGCGGCAGTCCAGTCAGTCGGACTTCGCCTCCTTCGACTAGACTCGAGGGGGAGGCAAGTGATCCGGTGGTTGAAGGATAGGAACATCTTCTGACAGCCGTCAAGTCCTATGGCTAGGCCATACTCTAAGTCTAACAACAAGGTGTTCTGTTGTCCCATCGAAAACATGACTGAACTGTAGCAGTATGGTGTCAGGTAAGCTCTCTGACAGGTACATACCGAGGTATGGGCTGCGGACACTTATACGCCTCGGTGGACGTGCACTAGTTCTCTCACCGCTCTATATAAAGAGCCTCTTCCTTTGCCGGAGGTATGCATTCTACGCATTTCGGAGCCACCCTTTTTTTGTCCGCTTACCTGACTTGAGCATCGGAGGGTCGCCGCCGGGAACCCCTTCCCGGCCCGACTTCTGTGCAGGATCGCTGGAGCTTTGGAGGCCTACGTCAGCGACTAGGAGAGCGCCACGTGCCCAACGTCCTTTGGTTCGACGATTCGGTCAAGATCAGCATGAATACATGACAGTCATAACTCTTCATCCCAAACATCTTTAACCTATTCATATCCACACAACGAGTCATATTTGAGGCATACCCATCTGAGAATTTTACTTCCTTCAACCAACTACATAAAGCATGCTTCCCGTCTTTGTCTAATGTATAACAAGCCTTTAGAAATCTATTAGTTGTTTCATTTTGATGCAACTCTGGTCTGTTTATTAATTGTTTTAATTCTTTACGAGATTTTGCAGTGTCCTTAGTTTTTCCAGGCACATTCATTAAGTGTTAAAGATATTATCGAAGAATTTTTTCTCAACATGAATGACATCTAAATTATGTCGAATGAGTAGATACTTCCAATAGGGGAACTCCTAAAAAATACTCATTTTTTTCTAACCACACTGGCATATCCTAACAATGTATCTATTTATCTCATTAGAACCAAATTGAGATACTGGTAGAAATCCATAATTGTCTATTTATTCAATGATTTCTTCACCTGATGTATGGAATGATGGAGGAGGTTTTCTGACTACAACACTTTTTAGGAAATTTTTCTTATTTCGCCTGAAAGGGTGATCAGTAGGTAAAAACTTCTGGTGATTATCAAACCAGGATACTTTCCGACTACAAGGTAATGAAAAGGCATCAGAATTTGTCATGCAGTGTGGACAAGCTAATTTACCCACCGTGCTCCATCCTGACAACATTGAATATGTTGGAAAATCACTGATCGTCCATAATAATGCAACATGCAATCTAAATTACTTTTACTTGCAACATCACAAGTCACTGACCCTACATTCCATAAATCATTTAATTCTGCAATTAAAGGTTGCAAGAAAACATCTATCTTCTCTTTGGGATTGGTTGGACCAGGAATAAACACAGTAAGAAACATAAATTCATCTTTCATGCACATCCAGGGTGGTAAATTGTATGATGTTAATATAACTGGCCAGGATGAATATTGTTGTCCAGATTGACCAAATGGTTGAAATCCATCAGCGAAAATTCCCAATCTCACATTACGTGGTTCCATTGCAAACGAGGAAAATACAGTATCAAAATGTTTCCATGCAGAAGAATCACAAGGATGACACATAATACCTCCTTCATGCTCATGTTCATGATGCCACGTCATGTGACAAACTGTAGTGGCAGATGCATACAAACGTTGTAATCTAGCAGTTAAAGGAAAATAATACATCACTTTCTAAGCAATATTTTTCTTCGTCTTCCCTGGTATGCGGGTAACATTCTTATAACGAGGGTGAGTACAGATTTTACATTCACTCAGTTCACTATCTTTATGCCAAAATATCATGCAGTTGTTTACACAACAATCAATATTCTCTACAGGCAAACCTAAACCTCTAACCAATTTCTTGGTACTGTAAAAACTATCTGTCATTATGTTGTCAGCAAGAAGTAACTCTGACATCAATTGACATATATCATTATAATATCTTTCAGAAAAATGATGTTCTGCTTTTATATTCAACAACCTTGCAGTAGCTGATAATTGCGAGTGACCTGAGGGAATGCCTTCCCACATTTCTCTTTCACTAGCCTTTAACATTTCATATAGGTGTTGATATTCAGGTGCAGGTGTTTCGTTTATATTGGAATAATCAACTGCGACATTCATTGCATCGTGAACCATTGATTGCATTCTAATATCATAAGTTAATGAGTCATGTGCAGTAAAAGTTGTGCCAGATGATGAACCACCGGAACACCCAATTGGTTCATACAAATAAGGTTCTCCGTGACAGTACCAATTGTAGTAATTTGACACAAAACCATTCCTACAGATATGCATTTTTACTGTATCTTCATCACGGAAAGCTCTATTTTGACATTTGTTATAATTGCACAGACACTTTAATTCTATACAATTCATACATTCTGGATGACTTTTAGCAAAGTTGACAAATTCTTCAACTTCAGCAATAAAATCATCTCTAATAAATTCATTTTCTAATCGATTGTACATCCAAGCTTTGTTCATAGACATTTTCACCTAAAACTAATAAATTGATAATTAGAAATTATCTTAGATTAATGTACAAACACAAAACAAATAATAGAACGATATTATGTTACAGATTAACATATGAACATAACATATATCTAAATTAAACAATGCTAAATAATATAAAATACAATAAACTAAATTATACCTGAAGATGTGAATGTCTACCGGAGAAGAGCAGCAAATGCTATCTGTTTACAAAATAAAAATAATTTAGCACAAAATTTATCAAAAAATTAACAAGTAAAAACACGACCGACACATGCTAGCACCGACACACCCGTCAGCAAGCTGCTGGCGGCATCCGACATAGCTAGGGCTAGTGTTCGACATAGCAGTGCCCGTCATATCAGCGTCCAACACAGTAGCATCCAACACAACGGCTAGGAGGCTGCCGGCGTCCGACATAGCGGCCAGGAGGCTGCCGGCGTTCGGCACAGCGGCCATCAGGCCGTTGGGGCCGACACAGCGGCCAGGAGGCCGCTGGCAGCCAGCACAACGGCCAGGAGGCCGCTGGCGGCCGGCACAGCGGCCACCAGGCCGTTGGCCCCAGGCTGTTGGCGGCCGGCACAGCGGCCACCAGGCTGCTGGCGGCTGACACAGCGGCCAGGACGCCGTTGGTGCCCAGCACACCAGCCAGGACGTCGCTAGCGGCATGCAATGACCAGCGCCGGCCGGCACAAAGGCCAGCAGGGCGCTGGCGGCATGCAACTGCCAGCGCCGACTGACACAAAGGCCAGCAGAGCGCTGGCGACCACAAAGAGAGGAAGAGAAAAACGAGGGGAGCTTACCGGCGAGATCGAGGAGGAGGAAGGAGCTAGCTGCCGCGTGCGCGTGGAAAGAAAGGAAAGGACGGGTTAGGGTTTTTAGTCGGCTTTACTGACAGAATCTAGATTCCGTCGGTAAAGATATTATTTTTAAAAAAAAAAAATTACACCGACGGAAAGTATTTTCCGTCGGTATAATTTATTTATTTTTTTTAAAAAAATACATATTATCGACGGAATTAAATATTTCGTCGGTAATGTCGGAATATTACCGACAGATTCTTTAATTCCGTCGGTACTATAGAAATTATCGACGAAATACTATCTTCCATCGATGATTTCTCAGATATTACCGACGGAAATTGTTATCCGTCGATAATCCTGAAAATTTTTGTAATGTATCTTTTATAAACGACAAGCGGTCTCTGATGGCCTGCCATACATGAGCTATCAGCACAAGGCATGACTAGGCTATACATGATTTGCACACAGTAAGGACCCACCAATACTCATAAACTCTATCAACCCCTTTGCATGCTTAGTTGAACCAGATTGTAATTAAGTTTGTTGGATGCTGCTATATACTGTTGATCCCTTTATGCTCAGGTTCTCAGTTGTTTATGTGTAAAAACTTCTTAATCAACGATGAATCGCTACACTTTACCTACCAATTTCACAGTTTCGCGTGTTCCATGCCTTTAGTCTCTTTTTCTTTTTTGACATGCAATTGAGTCTCTAACTACTACATTTATAATAATTATAGTCGTAATTGTTCCAATAGTATCAAAGTAGTTTGGATTAAAAGTTGAAGTATTAATAAAATCCGAATAATTTTATGTAAAATATATTTAATATAATAAATTTAAAAATAAAAATGGAATGTTCTTTTAATTATTATTGTTTTTAAATGAGACGTCCACAAGGAGGTGTCATATTGATTTTTATCTCCTTGTTATGCTACCAAATAGAAACAATTGCCCATGGAAATCTTTTGCTTGCCCTAAAAAAAGGAAGAACATTGTGGCTCAAGAAACTAAAGCAAAAGATTCGTCTCTATCCATTACAAGCTCAACGTAAATTATTTTTAAGTCGCCACGTGTTTTCGTTGTTTATATGATTGGCGTGAAACGTGGCGTCCTATCTTTGCCTCAAGATTGAGGTGACGTGACGTGTCAAAAGCCAAATTTTAATTCAAATTTTGTTCATAAAAAATATTAGTTTATTTTTCCCATAAAATAATAAATAACAACAGCAAAAATATCATAGGATGATGTTCATTGAATTCTATTAAATTATGGGGTCAAAATAAAAATTAGTGAACTTATAAAGCGGTAGCATCCAAAAAACCGACTCTTTGCCTTTTCGATTTCCCTCGTTTTACACGTGGTTTTACTACCAATTAAAGTAGTTAAAATAAAATCCATTCGCATTAAATGATTTTAATAACAATAGTGAAATATGTAAAACATATATTTTTCGGATGATTAAAACATAAAATAACAATTTAAAACATCCTAAATTATAAAAATTCTCAAAATTATATATTTTTTTAATAAAAAATCAACATGACCCTCCAGTTTTTCCGAGAATGCCTTTACAAGTAAAGTATTTTATGACCAAGGATGGATCTAAAATTAAAATTAGGGATTTAAACTTAGATGGACAGGACCTTGAGCGGGGAAATTTATTTTTTTGTTTTGGATTAGAGCTTAGGACAACCCTAGGTAGGGGTCATCCATACTTGTAGCTTCCACTATAACGTATAGTCTTAATAATTATTTGGTAGTTGTAACAACATGAAAAATTAATTATCTATTTAATCAAAATTTCTATAGACAAAATATTATTATACCAAAATATTTTTTATCAACTTAATTAAAATTATTTTAATTTGTCAGAATTCTTTTAAAAAGTTATGAAAACTATTAATAGCTCTTGTAATATTATAATAATATTGTATTAATTTTTACATGGGGTAGCAACTGATTGTAAATGTTATATTGAAAGTAAAATATTTTTGTTGGAAATATGAATGGAATAAAGAGGTAGAGATGAAGAAACTTTATTGTGCATGAATTTTGAGTTTCATATTAGAAGTCTCTTGCTTTTATTGTTGGTTTAAATTATGACACATGTATTGATATTGTAAACATATGTATGGGAAAAAACTCTTTCATGCGTGGATGTGCAGTAGTGGGTGTAAATCCAAGGCCTGGATTGCACTAAATCAAGGTTGACTCGTGTACGAACACTACTTGCGCACGTCAAATACCGGACCGATCGAGGCAATACTTGCCCAAGCGAATAAACTAATATTTTGCCACATTTTTTTTTGCTCAGGTGAAAATGGATAAATTAATTTCAATTAATTTAATCCAATTGAAACTACCAACAATTAATGACAATAAATGACCATTAATTTATTCAATTGAAATTGTCGATAATTAATGATAATAAATGATAATTAATTGATCCAATCGAAACGGCTGATAATTAATGGTAATAAATGACCATTAATTGGTCATTTATTACGACTAAAGGTTGAACCCCTATATAAGGAGCTTAGATCTTGAGCAGAAGATAGAGAGCGAGAGAAAGAGCAGGAAACAAACCTCTGTCCACCCGTGTTCTCCCCAAAAAAACTCTCTCAGCCGTGCATCCGTTTGGCTGAACTACTCATGATAATACTCGGGTGCATTATCAATTCGCCATAAACAACTAGTGCTTAGTGTTGGACCTTATGGTTGTTTTGATGTGATCAACCAAGTTAGGTTAGGTCCTGTTTTGTTTTAATCACTGTGTCTAAGTGTATAGGAGCTTAGGAGCACAGGAAATCGAGCGGAAGGCGCAGCTGACGAGAAGGACGACACAGCAAAGGAGCCGACGGGCTCGGTGACGTTCGAGGGATGAAAGAGCTGCGGAAGAGTACACCGATGGACGAGAAGAACATACGGGACGTTCGAGGGATGAGAAGCCGGAGAGGAAGCCTACTCGAGGAGAAGGCCGAAAATTGGGTTTGGGTGAGCCTTATTTCGATTGACTGCAATCACCCAAGCGATCGGAATTTCAGAAGGTCAAAAGGAGTTGGAAGACCTTGTTGAAGGCACCCTCAACAAAGAGTTGAGGGCACCTCTTAGGTGTAAAAGACCTAGCAACCGTTAATATTTCATTGTGTGTAAAAGACCTCTCCACCTTCAGAGAAGGAGATTCTTTCTGAGCTTTGCAACCGCCTTGGATTAACAACCACCTAGGTTGTAACCAAGTCAATCCCTGAGTCTCTTCTTTAACTCTGTTATTTTATTTTTTATTATTGTTGCACTTTAAGAGTTGAAAGAACGAGGAGGGTATTTTTTTTTTTGTTTCAGGCAATTCACCTCTCCCCTCTTGCTGGTCCGTTGCGCCAACACTTAGTTGCATGCGTGATTTTATCGTTATATCCTGGGAAACAGACGACCCAAGAGAACCTCGAAACACAGTCGAAGGTGAAGTGAATCTGTTTCAAGGAAATTGTGTTGAGTGTATGCCTCGGTATCTCACTCAGCGAATTCCCTTCCTGATTCGAAGATCGACTCCCGATTTTACTATGCACCATATTAACTCTGCAACTTAGACCTTTGGAAGCTTGACAGAACCATCCCCGCTAGCAGCCTGAGATTATTCGCTCAGGTCATCTCAACAGGTAAGTTAGAATTGATTTTGTATAATTTTAATTCAGTATTTTTTTTTTTTGCAAAATCTCTGGCAATAAATTGTTCAACAATCTTGAAACAGATTTCATTCTTTTGAGATAGCCATAGAACAAGGTGTTGAGGTGCAACAAACTCAACACATGAAGGCCCTTTTCACCCCAATTGAAACTATGCCAATCAACCACGGGGAAAGGCCAAAGCAGTTCACTAGATTGAACTTCAAGAGGTGATAGTAGAAGATGCTCTACTTGATCACGCTCAATTTGGTTTGGTTTTTGACCGAGGACCCTCCTAAGCGTGTTGAGGATGCTAATATGCAGACCATCAGTACAGTGGAGGCATGGACTCACTTTGTGTTCCTTTACCAAAACTACATCCTCAATTGCCTTGCCGACTTGATGTATGCTATATAGCACAAAGAGAACGGATAAGGAGCTATGGGAGTCCTTGGTTAAGAAATACAAGATGGAGAATGTAGAGGCTAAGAAGTTCATCATGGGTCGATTCTTGAACTACAAGATGATTGACTTCAAGACGGTGATAAACTAAGTCCAAGAGCTTCAAATGATCTTGCATGAGATCCACTCAGAAGGGATGGTTCTGAGTGAAACCTTCCAGGTGGTTTCTATCATTAAGGAGTTGCCTCTCGGCTAGAAGGATTTTAAGAACTACCTGAAGCACAAGCGGAAGGAGATGAATATGGAGGAACTCATTGTTAGACTTCGCATGGAAGAAGACAACAAGAATTTAGAGAGAAAGTTGTTCTCTCAGGCTACTGTGAAAGCCAACGTGATCGAGCATGATCAAAACTTGAAACGTAAGAACCCCAAGACTTTCAAGATGAGACTCAGAGGAGGATTAAGAAATTCTCTGAAAAGTGCTTCAACTATGGTCAAGTCGGTCACAAATATTTGAAATGTAAAAAGTCAAAGAAGATACAGGAGACCAACTTGAACGAGGGACCATAAATGGACGACTTTGTGCTATTGTCTCCGAACCGAATCTAGTTGGTTCGAACCCACAACAATGGTGGATTAATATTGGAACCACTAGACATGCCTGCTGTAATAAAGAGTTTCTCAACAACTTTGAAGAAGTCAAAGGTGGGGGAACAAGCTGTTTATGGAGGAACTCGGCAACCTCAGAGATTATAGGCCAAGGAAAAGCGGTGCTGAAGATGACCTCGGACAAAGACCTTACCTTAATAATGTGTTGTATGTTCTAGAGATTTGGAAGAATCTAGTGTCCATATCATTGTTAAGCAAGCATAACTTTAGTATTATTTTTGAGTCAGACAGAGTTGTACTGCCCAAAAATGAAATCTTTGTAGGAAGGGACTATGTATCTGATGGATTGTTTAAGCTCAATGTAATGACCATTAGACTTAAGATAAATAAAATGAAAGCTCTTCCACTTATATGCTTGAGTCTTCATGTTTGTAGCATGGTAGACTAGGACATGTTAACTACGATGTGTTATGTAGATTAATAAACATGCAAAACATACCTATATTCCACCTTAACCCAAAATAAAAGTATAAGATTTGTGTTGAAGAAAAAATGACAAGGTTATCCTTTCAATATGTTGAGAGTAACAACGAACACTCAGGCTAATTCACACTGACATGTGCGACCTCAAAGGTACATCAACACGTGGTGGAAATAAATACTTCATCACTTTTATAGATGATAATATAAAATATTATTACGTGTATCTTCACAAAAGTAAGGATGAAGCTATAGAAAATTTACTCTTTATAAGAATAAGGTTGAAAACTAACTTAATAAAAAGATTAAGATAGTTCGAAGTGGTCGAGATGGTAAATATGTATCACCGCTCATTGAGTTGTGTATTGAACATAGGATCAGATATGAAATAACATTTCCTTATACTCAACAAAATGGAGTTGTTGAGCGAAATAATCAAACTCTAAAGGAGATGATCAATACTCTTCTATTGATATCTAGATTGCTAAAGTTCATGTGGGGAGAAGTGATGTGCGTAGATCTTATGATCATTTATGTATGTTTGGACGCACATCTACTTGTATTTCATAGCATATTCTATGTTTATTGCACCCTATTTCTTTATAATGTCATACTTTCATTATATTTGTTCGGAGATATGCTCTTTGCTTGTTTTCTTGTTGACAGGACGTTATTTGGAGTGAAAATAGAGCAAAAGTGCACACAGGAGCTTGGGCCGTGCAAGGCCACATAGTCGTGTGGCCATGAGCATGTTCCAGTCGTACCAAATGGCATGATCGTGCTTGCAATTCAGAGATGAAGAGGGCTTTGGCCGTGCTGAATGGCACGACCGTGCCAATCAACCCGTGTCCAAGCAGCACACGATCGTGCCAAATGGCACGACCGTGCCAACATTCCAGAGGGGAGGAAGGTCACGACCGTGTGACTCCACATGTCCGTGTGACCTTGGCAGAGAAGTAGAAGGCCACGACCGTGCAACCTTTCATGACCGTGTGACTCAATCCGAGAGGAAGCCGTGTGAGGTTGTGTGGATTCCACACGGCCGTGTGACGAAGACCACGGGCCGTGCGGCGCCCATACCCTAGCTTATAAAAGGGTCAAGAAACCTATTTTTGGATCATCTTTGGTTTGGGACTTCGTCACTCCCCTCGGGGAAAGCCGTCGAGCTTCATCCACCGCCGTCTCTTCGCGATCCGTCCATCTCCGGAGCAAAGAAGCATCCCCAAGACATCGGAATCATCAAGCATCTCTTCTTCCTTTTCTTCTAGGGTTGTAAGTATGTTTTTTTTTTAATGTTCTGGGGTTATTCTTCCCCCACAATGGAGTAGACGCCCTCTTCTAGGATTAGGGAGTATTTGTAATACGATGGAGATATAGAACTATGTAGATTCACCTTGTTTCTATTCGTTGACTTGTCAGTGTCTTGTTCATGCTCGTGTGGCATGTTTATATTTCTATTCTTTAATTGATTGATGTGGAGGATTGTTGATCCCGCAAAGGGGATACCTTAGAGTGTATTGACCAAGGTACCATAGTGATAGTGATAACCCTTTCCGGACGTCTAAGACGTTCCCTCAAAAGGAGAGACAATCCCTTAGGAACTGCTGCTCTCGTAAAGAGAGTGCTCTAGATCGTATACCTCGAGGGGCCATAGTGACAAGGGTAACCCGTTCACGGACGTCTAGGACATTCTCTTGAAAGGAAAGACAATTCCTCCATAAGGAAGTAGGTAACCGTACCGAACCTCTACCCTTATCCTTATTGTTCTTTACTAGATATGTATCCCAGTGATCTACCGAGGCGCCCTCGTGACAGGGGGGTTAACCGTTACAGGATTTCATAGGGAATGTCTCTACGTGATACTTAGGGATACTGCCCAATCTAACTTCCTACAAGAACATTGACATAGATGATGGAAACTAAGCAATCTATGTAGTATCTCCTAGTATTATAATGAAACCGAAATCCTAGAATCCATCTTCCGAAGCTCATTCCCTCAAAGATCAGTTCTTTCTCTTTCTCTCATCCTTCTCTTTCCCTTTTCAATCACCCTCGTTAGTTTGCAAACACCAAAGTCAGCTTTCGACCGTCTAGATAACTTAACTTGCGACATCTCTAGTGCTTAATCAACAGTCCCTGTGGATTCAATATTTTTATTACTGATGACGAAATCGTACACTTGCGGGTGCGTAACAAGAAGCTATGTTAACATCTAATTACCTTTTAAATAAGGTGTCCCGAAAGAATAGATAAGAGCCCTTATGAGTTGTGGAATGGAAGACAACCATCTTACAAATATTTACGAATATGGAGGTGTCTTGCCAAGGTTTTGGTGTCTGATCCGAAAAGGATTAAGATAAGACCAGGCTGTTGATTGCATATTTATTGGATAAGCATATAATATCAATGCATATCAATTTTTTTTTATGTATGTCATAAATACCGGATATACATAAGAACTCGATAATAGAATCGAGAAATGTCTCATTTTTCGAGCATGTGTTTCCATATAAGACCCGAGAGGAAGGTGTTGGAGCAATCTGAGTACCCTAGGTTTTGATGTTTGGGAAAAGGTTTAAGTTAGATTTATTGTTGTATTTGATATGTATTGTGAGTGTGCAAGATACATGTACAACAAGGAAAGTCCAAGTGTGATCTTGGCAAAGGAGGAAAGTCCAAGGATGAGTCTTGGCGGTGTAAGTCCAAGCATGTAGTCTTGGCAACGTAAGTCCAAGTGTGACTTGGCAATGGATGAAGTCCCGAAGGTGAGGAGCCTCTTGGCAAAGGAAGATCCGACAATATAGACAAGGCCGAAGGAAGCTCCAGAAGGCAAGACGTGAAGGATGGGGAGACATCCGAGGGACGCGAGGCTGATGGAGGAGGCTAGAAGACTAGGTCTAAGTTGGTCGGGCGAGGATGAGTGCTGAGTGATTGTATTCAGGGCAAAATTCTATGTGTCCAGGATTTATTGTAGCGGAACTGTAGCGACACTATAGCAGTACTGTTGTAACACTGTAGCAGAACTGTAGTAATTGACTGGTTACTGTAGCAGCCGACTGGTACATTGTAGCAGTCGACTGGTATCCGACCGTTGGGTAACGGTCGACTTCACTTAAAGGACCAGTCGACTGGTACATGCACTAGTCGACTGGTAGCGGGAAAACAACTTAGTGTTTTCCTCTCGAGCTCTATTTAATAGAGCTCGGTGTGCTTGGGCATGGTTGACGAAATAGAGGTGGTTAACCCCTATTAGTAGTCTTCCAAAGCCTCTAAGCTCTTCTTGTGATCTAAGAGTGTTTGGATCAAGGTTGTGGTGAGGTTTTTCCACTGGGAAGGAGGTTTAAGCTAGCTAGAGGTTTCCGGGGAGTCATCCACCGACAGATTGGGATCGTCCACCTTACAGATAGCCGTGGAGTAGGAGCCCTAATCTCCGAACCACGTAAACGTCTTGTGTTACAGTTTGTTTTTAGCTTATTGTCTTTCCTTATTGTTTATAGGGTTTAGTTTTCTTCTTGTTAGTTTGTATTTTGGTTTTCTCTGCATATTAACAAGTGTAGGAAGTGACGATTTGGGTGAGACGCTATTCATCCCCTCTTAGTGAATGTCAAGGTCCCAACCAAAGGTAGCTCCTCAAAACGAGCATATGAAACACAAGGTGAAGATGATGATAAGGAACTAGTCGAGGTTAAACTTAGACAGAGCAAAAGAGCTCAGGTAGAAAAATTCTACGGATCAGATTTTATCACTTTTATGTTGGAAAATGAGCCCCAAAGTTACTCAGAAGCATAAAGCTCTTATGTTGGACCTCACTGGAGAGAAACAATTGCATATGAGATAGAATCTATCTTGCAAAATCACACTTTGAAACTTGTGGATCTTCCTCCGGGAAGTAAACCACTAGGTTACAAGTGGATCTTTAAGTCATATGACACAATTAATAAGTATAAGGCTAGATTGGTAATCAAATGATATCGACAATGAGAATGCCTAGATTACTTTAATACGTATTCTCTAGTGTCGAGAGTAATTGTTATTAAAGTATTGTTGGCTATAACCGCTCTATGAAATCTCGAAATACATCAAATGGATGTAAAGATAACTTTTCTAAATGGGGATTTAGAAGAGAAAATCTACATGGAGCAACTTGAAGGGTTTTCTATGTCAGGATAGAAAAATAAGGTTTGTAAATTGGTGAAGTTATTATATGACTTGAAATAAGTATAAACATAGTGACATGAGAAATTTAATAATGTCATGAAAGAATATAGATTCAAGATTAATGAATATGATAAATGTGTCTATATGAAAGCTACAGAGAATGACTACACCTATATATAGATGATATACTTATCATTGGGTATAATGATAAGATAATCAAATTCACTAAAGATATGTTGAACTTAAGATTTGACATAAAAGATATGAGCCTAGCTGATGTGATTCTAAAAATCAAAATTTTTAGAACAACAGAAGAACTTGTTCTTAGTTAATCCAATTACGTGGACAAAATTCTTGAGAAATTCACCAAAGGTGATATTGCGTTGGCATGAATGTTGATACATATGAGTTAACATCTATCAAAAAATCGAGGAAAAAGTATCTCTCAGATAGAGTACTCTCGAGTAATTAAAAGTATGATATACTTGATGAGTTGTATACTACCAGACTTGGCCTATGTAGTAATTAAACTGAGTAGATATACGAGTAATGAGATTGTTGAGCATTAGAAAGTGATAAAAGAGTACTGAGGTACTTGAGGTATACTCGTAAATATGTACTGCACTATACAAGATATCCTGCTATGATTGAAAGATACAACGATGCGAGTTAGATATATGATATAAAAGATTCTAAGTCTATGAGTGGATATGTATTCACTCTTGGAGGTGCAGTAATTTCGTGGAAATCTTCTAAGCAAACTGTAATAACTAGATCCATGATGGAATCTAAGTTTGTAGCTCTTGACAAATGTAGTAAAGAGGTTAAATGACTACAATAATTCTTAGAAGATATTCTGAGATGACTGAAACCTGTGTCGATAATTTGTATACATTGTGATAGTCAATTGGTCGGACACAGAACTATTTGTATAATGGTAAGTCTAGATATATACGTCGTAAACATAATACCATTAAACAACTATTCTCAACGGGAGTTATCACTGTTGATTATGTGAAGTCAACGGATAACCTAACAGATCCATTAACCAAGGGGTTAAACAGAGAGTTAGTTGTAAGTTCATCACAAGGGATGAACTTGATATCGATGAGAAATGTTGGTGCAAAGGAAACCTAACCTATGTAGACTGGAGATCCCAAGAACTAAGTTCAAAGGGACAACTTAACTGTACCGACAAAGTTACTCACCGTGGAGGAATGACCCAATAGATCAGTGAAGGATAGAGGTTAAGTGCACTGTTTTTAATGATCCAGTAAAGTAGTGTGGAATACTCTTTAGAGATTACCTATATGAGAAAGAAGTAAGATCGCTTTGAAGAAAATTGGAGGCACAAATCTTAGAGGTTCTCACAGAATCGGCATGTTCATGATCAAGAATGAATACACTCATAAGAATTGAGTTGTATCAGGGAGGGTCTCAGGTGAGATTTGTCAACACTTACATAGACGACAGAGTAGTTCAAGGACATCATGTTTATTATCAGCAGTATGCAAACAAATCTTTACAAGGGAAGATTTAAAGGGTAAAACCTACCTATCCTATATTAGACTCAATTGTTGAATGCTATCACATACCCTATTTTCCATTTATGTGGGAAATTATTGGAAATGTAAATGGAATAAAGAGGTGGAGACGAAAATACTCTATTGTGTATGAGTTTTTAGTCTCACATTATAAGTTTCTTGACTTTATTGTTGGTTTAAATTATGACATATGCATTGATGTTGTAAACATATGCATGGGGAGAGACTCTCTCACGCGTGGGTGCACATAGGTGGGTGCAAATCTAGGATCTAAATTGTATTGAACCAAGGTTGACTCGTGTGTGAACACGATTTGCGTAAGTCGAATGCTAGACCAATTGAGGCAAGATTTGCCCAAGTGAATAAACGAATGTTTTGCCACGTTTTTTTTTCTCAGTTGAAATGGATGAATTAATTTCAATTCATTCATCTAATTGAAACTTCTGACAATTAATGGCAATTGATCCGGTAGTAAGAGCAGGGGGGCCCCGCCCTGTGAAGTCAACGCCACGTGGAAGTCACAGTGGCAGACGTCCATCCGAAGAGGGCCGGGTCCGACCAGACTCCCGGATAGGGCCGGGTCCGACCGGACGGCCGGGGAGGGCAGGGTCCGACCGGACGTTCTGCCGGCCAATGGAATCGAACGCCCGGAGGGATGGGTCCGATCGGCCTGCCGACCGGACGATATACGGCTGATGGCTGCGCCGCCGAAATCAGGGTTCCGGCGCTCAGGGGAAAAGGTCGTGGGCCGAGCGGACCTCACGCTCGGCCAAAGCCATAAGGTAACACTGCTAACAGTCCCCATAAAGCACATGAGGGAGGATCTCCCCAAGTAAACCTTCGCATATGTCCGGCCGGATGTTGAGGGAGATGTCCGCCCGGAAGCCAGATTTGGAGCAAAGGGGAACAGCAGGTATGTTTCACGTGTGGGCCATGCTCCAAATCTTGTGACAGGGGATTCCGCTGTCCCATCGAGGACATGCTAAGACTGTAGCAGTATGGGTTAGGGAAGCTCACTGACAAGTCCTTACTGGAGTATGGGCTAGGGACACGTGTACACCTCGGTAGGTGTACGCTCACTTCTTCACTGCCCTATATAAAGGCCTTCATTCTTCATCGGAAGTACGCGGTCTACGAGTTTTAAAGCCACTGTTTCTTTCTTGAGCTTC
This sequence comes from Zingiber officinale, assembly GCF_018446385.1. Taxonomy (NCBI): domain Eukaryota; kingdom Viridiplantae; phylum Streptophyta; class Magnoliopsida; order Zingiberales; family Zingiberaceae; genus Zingiber; species Zingiber officinale. The sequence continues at coordinate 123,402,240 of NC_055988.1, forward strand.
GCCTGACTTGAGCGTCGGAGGGTCGTCGCCGGGAATCCCTTCCCGGCCCGACTTCTGTGCAGGTTCGCCGGAGCTTTGTGCCGCCAATCGAAGATCCACGCCAGCAGCCGGAAGCGCCATGTGCCCAGCGCCCGTTGATTCGGCATTCGGACAAGATCAAATTGGCGCCATCTGTGGGAACGTTCCTGTATCCGAGCGGAAACAATGGATGAAGCTGGACGACAACACATGGTGACGCTTTGGAACGAGGAACTCGACGCCCTGATCGAGATAAGAGCCGCTAAGCTTGCGGAGGAAAAACAGAAAGCCACAGCCGAGCGGCCCGAGCAGCAAGCAACGTCAACGTCTGGAGGTCGAGCGGAAGCACCGCCGGCCACTGTCGCATTTCATCGAGCCCTATTCCGCACCCCTGAAGCCGTACCAGCTCATAGAGATAGGGGATCTTCTTCGGATGAGATGCCTAGACGAGACAACAGAAAAGGGAAAGCCCCCCGAGCGGACTCATCTCCCGAGCGGATCAATTGCCAATTTTTGGATGCTATTCTGCAAGACCCTCTGCCCAAGCACTACGTGCCTCCGACGATCGGCGAGTACAATGGGACAACCGACCTGAATGATCATCTGGGTAAGTTCGATAACACAGCCACTCTCCATCAATACACAGATGGAGTAAAGTGCCGAGTTTTTCTTACCACTCTCTCGGGATCGGCTCAACGGTGGTTCCGGAGGCTGCCGGACGGATCCATCACAAGCTTCAAGGACTTCCGAACGACTTTCCTCCATCATTTTGCAAGCAGTCGGCGCTATCAAAAAACGAGCGTGAGCCTGTTCGCCATCAAGTAGGAAACCCGGGAATCGCTTCGAGCTTACATCCAGCGGTTCAACCAAGTAGCGATGGACATTCCAACGGCCACCTCGGAAACCATGATGAATTCCTTCACACAAGGCCTAGTAGATGGGGATTTTTTCCGATCACTCATCTGAAAGCCGCCCCGGGACTATGATCACATGCTACACCGGGCGAACGAATACATCAACATGGAAGAAGCGCAAGCGGCTAGGAAAAAGGAAACTCCAGCCGAGCGGGCTCCTCCGGCCGAGCGGAAGTAGTACGCCGCTCATCAGCCGCCTAGAGGACCAAGGGCCGAAGCAATCCGATCCCCCCACGCCAGGTCCCATGTGCAAGAGGTAGCTGCCGCCCGGCCCAAGCCAAAGAAGAGATGGACCCCGATGTTCTGCTCCTTCCACCGGACGGATACGCACAACACAAGGGATTGTCGAAGTCTTCCCTTCGTGGCTCATCCTGTGCCCCGGAATGCCGGACGACGGTCTCCCTCAGTCGACAGGCGACAGGGAACTCATGAAGCCGATCAGACGCGAGCTGGTAGGCCACAGCAACAAACTCCCGATCGGCATCGTTCCCCAAGGCAGGAGAATCGCCTAGCGTCTAGAGAGCGATCTAGACCGTCCGCTCGGGAGGAGGAAAATAGAAGCAATACTTTCCGAGGCGAGATCAACGTTATTGCTGGCGGGTCGACCAGAGGAGACTCCAACCGAGCCAGGAAGGCGAGCGTCCGGCAACTCCAGATTCATTCGGTCGGTTGTAGCCGAGAACGAGCGGAAGGACCCGAAATTAGTTTCGGGCCCGGGGACTTGGAAGGAGTTGAAGTACCCCACGACGATGCCTTGCTCATCAAAGCGGTAATAGCCAATTATACTATTCACCACGTATTTGTTGACACAGGGAGTTCAGTCAACATCATATTCAAGAAGGCGTTCGATCAGCTGCAAATTGATCAAGCCGAGCTGCAGCTCATGACAACTCCGCTCTACGGGTTTACGGGCAACGAGGTTCAGCCGGTCGGACAAATCCGGCTGGCTACCTCGCTGGGAGAAGAGCCGCTCAGGAGGACAAGAACAACAAACTTCGTGGTGGTCGACTCTCCCTCGTCCTACAACGTTATTTTGGGACGACCGGCTCTCAGCGAATTCCGAGCGGTCGTCTCAACCTTCCACCAGAAGATCAAGTTCCCTGTGGAGGACAAAGTGGGAGAAGTACGGGGAGATCAACTAGCAGCTCGGCGATGCTACATCGAGATGGTCCGAGCAGAGGCCAATTCCGGTCGGAAGGCGCCCCGGATCGAGGTAAACGCCATCACCGAAAAGCCACCCTCTTTAATTTATGAAGAAAAAGAGGAAGTGCAGATTCACCCAACCCGATCGGAGGCCACTACCTTTATAGCGTCCGATCTGGAGGAGAAACAGAAAGAAGAACTGCTCCAATGCCTCCGAAGAAATCATGATGTCTTCGTCTGGTCCACACATGAGCTGCCCGGAATTTTGCCGAGCATAGCGCAGCATGAGCTACATGTCCGGCCGGACGCACGGCCAGTAAAGCAAAGAAAAAGGGACTTCAGCGCCGAGCAGAATTCAATCATCCGAGCGGAGGTGGAAAAACTTCTGGAGGTCGGCCATATACGCGAGGTGCAGTTCCCGAGCTGGTTGGCTAACGTAGTATTAGTCTCCAAGCCAGGCAACAAGTGGAGAGTATGCATAGATTTTCGGGATCTCAATAAAGCCCGCCGAAGATTTTATCCTCCGCCTTGGATAGATCACCGTGGACTCTACGACCGATCGTGAATTAATCAGATGCTCGACGCCTGTGGCTATCACCAAGTGCCGCCGCCTGAAGATCAAGAAAAGTCGGACGCCGACGCACTTATTGCTATAATGTAATGCCGTTCGGATTGAAGAATGCGGGGCCACATATAGGCTTGATGAATAAAGTGTTCTGAGAGCAGATCGGACGGAACTAGAAGTTTATGTGGACGACATTCTCATTAAGTCCATCCGAGCGGCCGATCTCTTCAAAGACATGGAGGAAACCTTCCGAACGCAAATACGGAGTCAAGCTAAATCCCGAAGTGCCTGTTCGGAGCAAAAGGAGGGCGTCGGGTACATAGTGACCGAGCGGGAATCGAAAATCCAAGCAAGGTGAAAGCTCTACAAGATATGCCGCCCAAGAAATACAAGGAAGTGCGGCTTTGACCGTTGGATAACCGCTCTATCCGTGTTCATCTCCAAAACCACGACCGAGCCTTCCTTTTTCAAGATCTTACGCAAGTTACAAAATTTCACTGACAAAGAATGCGACTGCTCAAGATTTGAAGGCATATTTGAACTCTCCCGATATTAGCCAAGCCGATTGTGGGTGAGCCACTTCATATGTACTTGTCTTCAACCGAGCATGCAATCGGCTCAGTTTTAGTGAGGTCGAGCGGAGAAGAGCCTGTATTTCCTTAGCCACATTTTAAAGATGTGAATCTCGCCACAGTGGCTCGAGAAGTCAGCTACTGGTCCTGCCGCCGCGCCTTCGTCCATACTTCCTGGCGCATACGATCATTGTCAAGACCAATAGCCCGCTCGGACGTGTCCTACTAAATCCAGAGGCATCCGGACGGCTCATCAAATGGACGATGGAGTTGAGTGAATTTGATATCCAATACCAGCCCCGGCGATCAAAGCGCAATCCTTGGCCGATTTTGTGACCGAGGTGCAAAGGTCTGAGCGGAAGCTATGTGGAGAATATATGTGGATGGGTCGTCCACTCGGCTCGGAAGCGGGATTGGAATATTGTTACTCCCCTCAAGAAGAGAAGATGCACTTATCCGTCCGCTAGATTATAAAGCTACCAACAATAAAGCGGAGTATGAGGCCTCATAGCCGGCCAGGTGTAGCTCGGCATGTGGGAGCCGGCCGGTAACGCTCACCTGATTCGCATGGTCGCCAGCCTCCGTACCTTCGAATCAATAGTGCTCGGCTCAAGCTCTACGCTGAAGCCTTCGAGAAGCTCAAAGCTGACTTTAGAGAAGTTATTGTCCAGAAGATACCCAGAGCAGAAAATCAAGTGGCCGATGAGTTAGCCAAGCTCGCGAGCTCAATAACGCCGATCGCTATTCAGCAGCCAATTGAAAAAGTATTGTTGGTGGCGCATGTCGACCGGATGGCAGGCCTCACGATTCCGAGCGACTGGAGAACACCCATCATAGAGTTCCTCCGCTCGGGCGCCACACCATCCAATGAGTATGAAGCTCAGCTGTTAAGGAGAAGAGCCGGTCGGTTCACACTCATCGGCGATCAGCTTTACAAAAAGGCCTTCTCACGCCCGTTGTTAAAATGCGTGAGCTCGGAGGACTCGGCTTACAACCTCCAAGAAGTACATCAAGGATCGTGCGGAGGGCATTCGGGCGGACGATCGTTGTCCAAGAAGATCCTCCTGGCCGGGTACTTTTGGTCGACTTTACAAGCAGACGCCGCTCGGACCGTGTCGACGTGCCTTTCATGCCAGAAGTACCATAACTTCAACCACCGACCGGCAGAGGAAATGAAGGCATCTACAGTCTCGTGTCCGTTCGACCAGTGGGGAATGGATATTGTTGGTCCATTTCCTATGGCGACTGGACAACGGAAATTTCTACTAGTGGCGGTAGATTATTTTTCCAAGTGGGTGGAGGCCGAGCCGCTAGCCAGGATCACCGAACAAATGGTCAAAAAGTTCATATGGCAACACATCATTTGTCGGTTCGGCATCCCTCGCCGACTGATTTCCGACAACGGACGACAATTCACAGGGAAGGTGCTGGAGGATTGGTGCAAGAGCTACGACATCGAGCAACACTTCACGTCCGTGGCTTATCCCCAAAGCAACGGTCAAGCCGAAGTGGCCAATCGGGAAATTCTTCGTATTTTGCGCGCTCAGCTCGACCATTTGGGAGGAAGTTGACCGGATGAAGTGCCGGGCGTCTTATGGGCCATCCGAACGACTCCAAAGGAAGCAACGGGCGTCACACCATTCCATTTGGTGTATGGTGGCGAGGCAGTTATTCCGGTTGAAGTCGGCGTCGAGTCCGTCCGGATTCAGAGTTATGATGATGGCAACGCCGAACGGAGGAACATGGAGCTGGATTTGGTCGACGAGGAGCGAGCCAAGGCGTCCGTTCGGCTGATGGCGTACCGGCAGCGGATGAAGCAAAATTACAACCGCCGTGTAATCCCCAGATCATTCCAGGTCGGCGATCTTGTCTGGAAGAAAGTCAAGCCGGTCGGCGATGTCGGCAAGTTAGAAGCTCCCTGGGCGGGCCCCTTCAAGGTTATTGAGAAGCTCCGATCGGGAGCATATTATTTGGAGGATGAAGACGGGCGGCAGCTGGATCGACCGTGGAGTGCGAATCATCTCCAGCCTTATCGAGCGGGGTGAAAGGTGCACGAATGTAAATCATTCTTGTATATGTTAGTCGCCCATATCCTTGTAATGCAGGAAGCAAAATTAATGCAAAGGATGGCCAATGGATTCGCCGATCGGCAGCGTCAAAATTAACCTTGAAGACCGTCGAGCTCCGACGTTAAATATCGAGAGACGAGCCGGCGTCTATAAACTTCCGAGCGGAAGACCGTCGAGCTCCGACGTTAAATATCGAGAGACGAGCCGGCGTCTATAAACTTCCGAGCGGAAGACCGTCGAGCTCCGACGTTAAATATCGAGAGACGAGCCGGCGTCTATAAACGTCCGAGCGGAAGACCGTCGAGCTCCGACGTTAAAAATCGAGAGACGAGCCGACGTCTATAAACGTCCGAGCGGAAGACCGTCGAGCTCCGACGTTAAATATCGAGAGACGAGCCGGCGTCTATAAACTTCCGAGCGGAAGACCGTCGAGCTCCGACATTAAAGATCGAGAGACGAGCCGGCGTCTATAAACTTCCGAGCGGAAGACCGTCGAGCTCCGACGTTAAATATTGAGAGACGAGCCGACGTCTATAAACTTCCGAGCGGAAGACCGTCAAGCTCCGACGTTAAATATCGAGAGACGAGCCGACGTCTATAAACTTCCGAGCGGAAGACCGTTGAGCTCTGACGTTAAAGATCGAGAGACGAGCCGGCGTCTATAAACGTCCGAGCGGAAGACCGTCGAGCTCCAACGTTAAATATCGAGAGACGAGCCGGCGTCTATAAACGTCCTAGCGGAAGGCCGTCGAGTTCGACACCGATATTGTTCGACCGACTCTACGTTCCGCTCGGCTCAAGGCCCAAAGGTTGTCGGCTTATAGCGAGCAATCCTTGCTAGCAAAGCGGAATGATTACGCGTCCGGAATATTTGCTCGAGCGGAAGGGCAAGGCCAAGTACTTCGCAAGAATGCCTTTCGAATGCCAGGGGTGTGATAATAGGCGAGCAGGCAACACACATATTAATTAGCAAAAGGACAGTGCAAAAAGATAGAGTGCGCGAAAGGAAAGCATTCCATTAAAAATAAAATCTCAGGTCGGGCGGCCTAAGTACAAAAGGGATCATATTTAGCCGAGTGGCCAAATTACAAAAATTACTCGATATAATCGTAGAGGGTCTTGGGGATGTTATCTAGGAGCGCCACCTGATCGTCGGCCGGAATATTGGTGGACTCCGGAAGAAGGCCCTTCGACTTCAGATAGGTCATAGTGGCAGTCATGGCCAAGTCGAAGGCTGAGTACATCCGCTCGCAAATTTTCTCTGAGAATTCGGGCGATCGGATGTGGCTCTGTCGTAGAGCGGCGACTCGGCTCGGCTCGGCATCCTGATATTCTTTGAAAGCCGCCTGGGAGCTTGTGAGGGCCTCGTTCAGATTCTTAAGCTTTTCCGCGTCGGCCGAGCGCCTGATGTGCGTAGATTATATACTCTTTTATGCATGTTTTTACGCACATTTACATATTTTGAGCATGCTTGATCTATGCATTTTTATACTTCCAGCTTTCCTTTTAGCATATTTACTCTTTTGGTTCGGAGATATGCTTTTTGTGCATTTTCTGTACACAGGAGTCGATTTGGTGAAGAATCTACATCTTTGGGCATGCATTGGAGGAAACAAAGGGAGAAAGCACCGGGCCGTGTACCTCACACGGCCATGCACTGGTATGGAGCTCGGGCCGTGTGGAGTTTGGCACCAACAGAAGAGGAAGATGACATGGCCGTGTGAACCTTGCACGACCGTGTCAAGATTTGAAGCCAAACAGAAGCTTTACATGGCCGTGTGGATCTACACTACCGTGAAAGGAGAGCAGTGGCAGAGTAAGCCACCACACGGCCGTGTAGCATTTCCAGAGACTAAGCAGGTGCACCACACGCCATGTAGCATTTCCAGAGAGCAGAGGGTTCTGCCGTGGAGTCACACTACTGCAACTGGCAGAGAGGAATCGACATGGCAAGGTGAATCTCACACTGCGTGTCACGGGCCGTGTGGCCCGATTCTCCTCTATTTAAACTCTTCTTCATGAATTGAAAGGGATCCCCCTTGGGAGAAGGCAAGATTTGGTGGTTTCCTCCCATTCTTGGGAGGATTGGCGATTCTAAGGGAGATCTCGACGATTTCGACTCCGGAGCGAGGATTGGATCCAAGACGAGGCTAGATAAGTTTTCTCTTTCCCCCTCTTCTTGATTTCCTGGATTGGGGATTTAAGAAATGCTTGTATTCTCTATTTCTTCGGGTTTTCTTCCTCGATTCATGGAGTAGATCTTGTATTCTAGGATTAAGGGAGTATTTGTATGATGGATTGATGTAATCTCTTATGGATTTACCATTTTCTTGTTTCAATGACATTGACTTGCTTGTATCAATTGGATCTTGAATGATTAATGGTGATTTGTGCTTAATTCTCATTCTTGATTGATTGCTTGGATTTCTTGTGGACTTTGTAAAGATAAACTCTCACTCGATCATCCGAGGGATCCACGTGACAGGTGCAAGCCCGTGTAAGGACGTTTGAGAGATAATCTTGAAGAGGAAATGAGAATATTCAAGAGAGTAGGATGGATCTTGTGATTAGTTTCTTGTATCTTGATAGATTAATGAGTTGTGGGCTTCTATGTTAATATCCGAGGAAGGCATAGTAATAGGTGCCCTTCTGTGTAAGGACAATGTAGGTTCATGTCTAATTAATCCTACTTAGATACATTTCTCAGTCCTTAGCCGGTTGTCTATTGCAAGAGAGAACCGGCAACTTTCTACATGTTTGGCAATTGAGGGATAAGAATTGGTGAACCATTTACATTCAAGAAATCTTACAAAGAAACCGAAACTCCTAGAATCTCCCTTTATCATAACCCAAAACACTAGACTCTTGTTTGTTGATCTTTAAGATTAGATTTGTTTACCTTTACTTTGCTTTTGAAACGATTGGATAGTTGTTTAGCTAATTCGCATTGAGACATTTCTAGTGCTTATTCCAGTCCCTGTGGATACGATAATCTTTTATATTACTTGCGACATTTCCGTACACTTGCGGAGCGTAACAAGTTTTTGGCGCCGTTGCCGGGGACTGCGCTATAACATTAGGAATTATCAATTGAGTTAGACTAAACATAACATTTGTTTTCCTTTCATATTGCATAGTTGTAACTGATCAGTAGATTTCTGTTTTTACTTTCTTGTATAACTTTCACTTCTTGTTAATTCTTTTTGTACAAATTCAATTCTGCATTTTTGATCCTTCTATTTTTCTTTTTGTGTCGAATTGCCATCTGCTATCTTGTTCTTGTGTATGCGAAGATCTAACTTTGCAGGGGAATTCTTTCCTTTTGACCCTGAGATTGATAGAACTTTCCATAAAAGAAGAATTCTGTAAAAGCGAATCGAAGAACAAGAATATCTAAACATGGTGTGCAAGTCACTAGGAGATTATGGAGCTCCGAAGTCTGCAAAACAAATGGGAGCAATTGTTTACCCTAACATACAAGCAAGAAATTTTATACTCAAACCATCTTTTATTTCCATGGTTCAGAAAACTCAGTTTGGAGGATTGGAGATTGAAAATCCTTATTCCCATTTGATGGAGTTTTATAGATATTGTTGTACTTTGAAATACGAAGAGGTTCCATCTGATGTTATACAGCTGCTTGTTTTTCCTTTTAGTCTGAAGGATGCTGCAAAAAGATGGTATAATTCTCTAAAATCTCAAAGTATTAAAACATGGGATGAGTTAGAGCAAAGATTCCTGGACAGATATTTCCCTCCAAAGAAGACTACTTATTTGAGAAGTCAAATTTTGAATTTCAAGCAATTAGATGGAGAAGAATTATATCAAGCTTGGGAAAGATATTCTTCCCTTTTGCAATTATGTCCACATCATGGAATTGAGAAATGGTTAATAATGCATTTGCTTTATGTTGGGCTTTCTTTCTCAAATAAAAATCAACTGGATATAGCATCTGGAGGATCATTTATGAAAAAGAGTTTAGAAGAGACCTACGAGATAGTTTGCAGAATTACACAAAATTCCAATGATTGGTCAGAGCAAGATAACTCATTCATAACAGTTGATATTATTGGAGAAAAGGAGAATGGTGAAAAAGGGCTTATTTTGAATCAAAATGATTTTCAAACATTATTCCCTTGATGTTGTGCATCATTATCAAAAACGTTTGGCGAAAAAGGATTTTCAACAGAAAAGGGGGTATGTCTTGGTGATCATAAGGAGGAAGATCTGTCTTTAGACAATGAAGAGTTGTTAGAAGAAAGCTTGGCTGAGGAGGAGACTATGTTGATAGAACAAGAGCCAGTTTTTCCAGAAATAGTACCACCTCAACTTGAACTTAAACCATTACCCCCAAATCTTAAGTATGAATTTCTTGGGCCGAATTCTACTTATCCAGTTATAATTAATGCTCAGTTAAATGAGTTTGAAACAAAGAGACTGTTGGATGAGTTAAGGTTGCATAGAAAGGCCATTGGATATACAATAGATGATATAAAAGGGATTAGTCCATCTCTCTGTATGCATAGAATTTTACTTGAAGAGGGGTACAAGAACTCAATTGAGCATCAAAGGAGACTAAATCCAAATTTAAAAGAGGTAGTAAAGAAGGAAGTGATTAAACTACTTGATGCAGGGATTATTTACCCAATTTCGGATAGTGAATGGGTGAGTCCAGTCCACGTGGTTCCAAAAAAAGGAGGAATGACTGTTATCAAGAATGAAGAAGATAAGCTAATTTCAACACGAACAGTGACGGGGTGGCGAATGTGCATTGATTATCGGAAGTTGAATAAAGAAACAAGGAAGGATCATTTCCCTTTACCATTTATTGATGAAATGCTTGAAAGATTGGCTAAACATTCTTATTTTGTTACTTGGACGGATATTCTGGATTTTTTCAAATTCCGATTCATCCTCAAGACCAGGAGAAGACTACTTTTACTTGTCCTTATGGTACTTTTGCCTATCGTCGGATGCCATTTGGGCTTTGTAATGCTCCAGCCACTTTTCAGAGGTGCATGATGGCAGTTTTTTCAGATTTAATAGAGAAAATTATGGAGGTTTTCATGGATGACTTCTCAGTTTATGGGAATGACTTTGATTCTTGTTTGTCAAATCTTTCTACTGTTCTAAAAAGGTGTGAAGATACAAACCTAGTGTTGAACTGGGAAAAATGTCATTTTATGGTTAAGGAAGGAATAGTTTTGGGGCATAAAATTTCAGAGCGTGGTATTGAGGTAGATCCAGCAAAAGTGGAAGTAATAGACAAATTACTCCCACCCATCAATATAAAAGGAGTTAGGAGTTTTTTAGGACATGCTGGCTTCTATAGACGCTTTATTAAGGACTTTTCAAAGATTTCCAAGCCATTAACTAATCTGTTGATTAAAGATGTTGAGTTTTGTTTTGATAGCGAATGTACTGAAGCCTTCAATAAAATTAAGAGTGCTCTTACAACAGCTCCAGTCATTCAAGCACCTGATTGGGATCTTCCTTTTGAAATAATGTGTGATGCTAGTGATTTTGCTGTAGGAGCAGTTTTGGGACAACGAAGAAATAAGATTTTGCATGCGATCCATTATGCAAGTAAAACACTTGATGCAGCCCAAGTAAACTATTCTACTACAGAAAAAGAGTTATTGGCAGTGGTATTTGCTATTGATAAATTTAGATCTTATCTAGTGGGATCAAGAGTAATAGTATATACTGATCATGCAGCTATCCGGTATCTACTTGGAAAGAAGGACGCTAAACCTAGGTTAATCAGGTGGATTTTACTTTTGCAAGAGTTCAACCTTGAGATTAGGGATAAGAAAGGAGCTGAAAATGTAGTAGCGGATCATTTGTCTAGAATATCTCAAAAGTCAGAAAATGAGGTGGATGTTGATTTACCTATTGATGACATATTCCCGGATGAACACTTACTAGCCTTATCAAGTGTGAAAACTCCTTGGTACGCAGATTTTGTGAATTTCCTTGCTAGTGGAGTGTTACCTCCGGATTTTTCTCATCAACAAAGGAAAAAGTTTTTTTCAGAAGTTAAGAATTATGTTTGGGATGAACCTCTCCTGTACAAGAAATGCAATGATGTGATTTATCGAAGATGTATACCTGAAGAAGAGGTTAGAGATATCTTGTTTCATTGTCATTCTTCGTCTTATGGAGGACATTTGGGTAGTTCAAAAACGATTACGAAAATTCTTCAAGCAGGATTTTATTGGCCAACCTTATTCAAGGATGCTAAGTTGTTTGTTCAATCTTGTGACCAATGTCAGAGAACTGGGAATATAACTAGAAGAAATGAAACGATGTTAAATTACATTCTTGAGGTTGAGTTATTTGATGTTTGGGGAATTGATTTCATGGGACCTTTCCCTCTTTCATATGGGAATAGGTATATTCTTGTGGCAGTAGATTATGTGTCCAAATGGGTAGAAGCTGTGGCATCTCCTACGTGCGATGCGAGAACAGTTATCAAATTATTTAGGAGTATTATCTTTCCAAGATTTGGGGTGCCAAAGGCAGTCATTAGTGATGGAGGATCACATTTTATAGAGAAACAGTTTGAAAACTTACTTAGAAGATATGGAGTGAAGCATAAAGTAGCAACACCTTATCATCCTCAAACTAATGGGCAAGCTGAGATATCTAACCGGGAAATTAAGTCCATATTGGAAAAGACTGTATCTACTTCAAGGAAGGATTGGGCGTTGAAACTAGATGATGCTTTATGGGCATATCGAACTGCTTATAAAACTCCTATTGGGATGACCCCATTTCGATTAGTTTATGGTAAGCCTTGCCATCTTCCAGTTGAACTAGAACATAAGGCTTATTGGGCAATTGTAAATTTGAATATGGATTTTAAAGAAGCAGGGGAGAAAAGGAAGCTTCAGTTGAACGAACTTGATGAATTAAGGATGGATGCATATGAGCATGCTAAATCTTACAAAGAAAGGACAAAGAAATGGCACGATCAACACATTCTTCGTAAAGACTTTAATGTGGGAGATTTGGTTTTGTTGTTCAATTCAAAATTAAAACTTTTTCCTGGGAAGCTTAAGTCAAGGTGGACGGGTCCATATGAGGTAAAGAAGGTTTATCCTTTTGGAGCTGTAGATATTTGGAACAAAGATTTTGGGATAATTAAGGTAAATGGTCAACGACTGAAAAAATATATTCACGGCACGAAAATAGAAGAGGTACAAAGGTTGTACTTTTCTGAACCTCGCCCTCCAGATTGAATTCTTTTAGCTAGTATAAATTCATTTTGTTGGTTTTTACTTGTTTTTGATTTTTGTTTTTAGGATTAGATGCAAAACAAAGCCCGGCCATGTTCTATACACGGCCTGGCAAAGGTTGCAGCGAAGGGAAGTGCTGGGGGCCGTGCCACCCGAACACGGCCGTGTAAGGAATCCCGAGGAGAAAGATGAATAGGCCGTGTCCCGGACACGACCGTGCGAAGAAACCCCCTGAAAGAAGAGGTTTGGGCCATGTCTCAGACACGGCCCGTGTCTGGAATCTAGAGAAGAAATGGAAGGGGGCCGTGTCACAGACACGGCCGTGCGATAAGAAATGATCATGGCCGTGTGATATCACACGGCCTGATCCACATCTTCTTAAGGAATTAGGGCACGAGGTGGGGGCGGCACACGGCCGTGTACCGCCGCTTGCTCCTTTTCCCTATCTCCCCATTTCTAAAGGATTGAATTACTTCTTCCAATTTTTCCTTCTCATTCTTCTTTAGGAGATTTGATTTTCTTCCATGGAAAACGTGATTGAGGAGACTTCGGCCACAAGAAAAGGGAAGGAGAAGGTGGTTGCAAGAAAGGAGCGGAATGTTTGCTTCAAAGGTATTTCTAATGACTTTGGTATTGTTTTCTCTAGTGATGAGCAACGGTATAGATATTCATCCTTATGTAAACGACCTCTTTTAGGCACTAGGTTTCTTGATGTTGAAACTTTAGAAACTTTGGGGTTTAAGGATGATTTAGTTTGGCTATTTGAAAGGATAGGATAGAGTGGTTTAGTGAACATGAGATATCCTACTTATCCTAGAATTGTTTTTGAATTTTTAAGCTCAATAGAAGTTGATAATGTTCAAGGAGGGGGGAAGTGTAAATTTCGGTTGTTTAATGAAAATTATGAATGGACGTTGAGAGATTTTAATACTTGTTATGAGTTGCCAAAGAATGATGTGTGTGTGATTTTGCCCCAATTTGAGAATTCACATTTTTGGCAACAAATTTCTGAACAACCGTTATTTGATCCTCATAATTCCAGAGTTTGCCAAATTATCAATCCTATTTTTAAATATGCTTATTTGGTCATGAAAAACACTATATTTGGAAGGGAGGACAAAGAGGGATCGGTAAGACTTGTAGATTTGTATTGTTTGTGGGCAATGGTAGAAAATGTTCCAATTAATTCTGGTTATTTCTTTCTTAGACATTTGGCAAAATTAGGGAAATCAAATTCTACCACACCTATTATTTTGGGGGGATTACTTACTCAATTGGCCTTAGTATTAGGATGTGATTTGAGTGAATTAGAGGTGGTGGAGAGTTTTTGTACGTTGGATTTCAATTCATGTTTAGCAATGAAAATGATTAAGCATGAAGAGCATGGATTTAGTTTAGTCATTAAAAATGGTTTCCCTTTAAAATTGCCCAATCATGATTTTACTACAATTCATAATAAAGAGAATTGGTGTTTAAAGTTAGCTAGGCAACAATCTAGAGCTTTGTCAACTTTTACTCAAAAAAATGTTTCTAAGGGTAACCAAGAGATTCATAGTTTTATGTTTCAAGAACTTAATTCTGCTTTAAAGAATATTCATAGTGATTTAGATTCAACTAATGAATTTCTTGAAGATAAGAAGCTTATGGAGGAGGAACTGTTTAAAAAGATACAAGATTGTTTCAAGAGTGAAAGAGAATTGTGTGATAAGATTTCTAAAATGATAAATGCTTATAGGGCTAAAATGGAATTTCATGAAGATCTTAGAGGTTGTATGAGATTTGTGCAGGATGATATTGATAAATTGTTTGAATATCATAATTTTTTTAGAAACGAAGTTAAATGGTTTGTTAAAGATTTTGCATCTTCCTTCCCTGATTTTCCTGATCTTCCACCTCCTCCACCATACTGATTTCATCGGGACGATGAAAAGTTTAAGTCTGGGGGGGGTGTCATGTATTGTTTAGTTTGGTTTTCAGTTTTTAGTTTTTGTTAGTTTTTCATGTTGGTTCTTATTTTCATTGCTTGTTGCTTTATTTTGCTTGTTTTTGAAATAATCATGGCAAAAAATTTTTTTAGAACATCAAATCTTCACTTATATGCTTTCTTGGATTCAAGTGAAATGTTAGCACGATTATTGTCTTGATTCATGATGTTCGAATGGTGCTAGTAGTAAACTTTGTGTAGTTCTTTTTTCTATCTTGGGAAGCATTAATAAGCTAAGAATCTTATGGTGATGAGTTTTAGTTTTGGTTCAACCTTAAGGATTTTATTTTCACTACACTTGTGCTTGACGCTTGAATAGTTGATGTCATTGAAATAGTCATGATTCATCTTGTTTGCTTAGTACTTGGTTTCCATGGTGATTTCTCAACTTTCATTTTGGTTACTGGATGAGACTCAAATCATTAAAGCTCATTTGGAAAAATCAAAATATCCCAACATGTGTGCTAAAAGTACATTTGTGAATAAGTTTTGCACAATGCAAACACTTATTAAAAAAAAAGAGAAAAAAATAAATAAAAGAATAATAAGGGATATAAAAAACAGTTGTCATGAGTGGAATCTAGCAAGTCACCCCTTTGAGACCGAGTTAGGTTACTGGGGAAATGACTGTTTAGCTTCTCTTGAGATTGAGCACACCTTTGAGACATTGGGTTAGTTGAGAAATATGAATCAAGTGAATGGTGAGTAAGTGCCTATCACTGGTTACTTGTCGTCCACTGGGAATACTAGGAATTCAAATTTGATGACGACTTGACTAGGATATGGATTGAAACTTGAAGGGTGTTGAGTTACTTTTACACTGCGCACAAGATTCTTATGCTTGAACCATACTTTACTTGTTTCCATGATCATGCTTGTTAATGAAACTTTTTGATAGAGTTAGGAAAGTGCACTGGGTTTTATGAATGTGTTGTAGAACATATGAATTTAGACTGCAGCATTTTGCTTGAGGACAATCAAAGGTTTAAGTCTGGGGGTGTGATGTGCGTAGATTATATACTCTTTTATGCATGTTTTTACGCACATTTACATATTTTGAGCATGCTTGATCTATGCATTTTTATACTTCCAGCTTTCCTTTTAGCATATTTACTCTTTTGGTTCGGAGATATGCTTTTTGTGCATTTTATGTACACAGGAGTCGATTTGGTGAAGAATCTACATCTTTGGGCATGCATTGGAGGAAACAAAGGGAGAAAGCACCGGGCCGTGTACCTCACACGGCCATGCACTGGGGCCGTGTGGAGTTTGGCACCAACAGAAGAGGAAGATGACATGGCAGTGTGAACTCGCACGACCGTGTCAAGATTTGAAGCCAACCAGCAGAAGCCTTACATGGCAGTGTGGATCTACACACTGCAGAAATTTCCAGAGACCAGCAGGTCATGGTGTGCACCACACTACTGTAGCATTTCCAGAGACTAAGGGTGGCTGTGCACCACACTACTGTAGCATTTCCAGAGAGTGAGGGTTCCGCCATGTGGAGTCACACTAGTGCAGGCTTTGGCAGAGAGGAATGGACATGGCGCAGTGAATCTCACACCGTGTCACGGGCCGTGGCGCCCGATTCCTCCTCTATTTAAACTCTTCTTCATGAATTGAAAGGGATCTCCCTTTGGGAGAAGGCAAGATTTGGTGGTTTCCTCCCATTCTTGGGAGGATTTCTGGGCGATTCTAAGGGAGATCTCGACGATTTCGACTCCGGAGCGAGGATTGGATCCGAAGACGAGACTTCTTCGTAGATAAGTTTTCTCTTTCCCCCTCTTCTTGATTTCTTGGATTGGGGATTTAAGAAATGCTTGTATTCTCTATTTCTTCGGGTTTTCTTCCTCGATTCATGGAGTAGATCTTGTATTCTAGGATTAAGGGAGTATTTGTATGATGGATTGATGTAATCTCTTATGGATTTGCCATTTTCTTGTTTCAATGACATTGACTTGCTTGTATCAATTGGATCTTGAATGATTAATGGTGATTTGTGCTTAATTCTCATTCTTGATTGATTGTTTGGATTTCTTGTGGACTTTGTAAAGATAAACTCTCACTCGATCATCCGAGGGATCCACGTGACAGGTGCAAGCCCATGTAAGGACGTTTGAGAGATAATCTTGAAGAGGAAATGGGAATATTCAAGAGAGTAGGATGGATCTTGTGATTAGTTTCTTGTATCTTGATAGATTAATGAGTTGTGGGCTTCTATGTTGATATCCGAGGAAGGCATAGTAATAGGTGCTCTTCTGTGTAAGGACAATGTAGGTTCATGTCTAATTAATCCTACTTAGATACATTTCTCAGTCCTTAGCTGGTTGTCTATTGCAAGAGAGAACCGGCAACTTTCTACATGTTTGGCAAATGAGGGATAAGAATTGGTGAACCATTTACATTCAAGAAATCTTACAAAGAAACCGAAACTCCTAGAATCTCCCTTTATCATAACCCAAAACACTAGACTCTTGTTTGTTGATCTTTAAGATTAGATTTGTTTACCTTTACTTTGCTTTTGAAACGATTGGATAGTTGTTTAGCTAATTCGCATTGAGACATTTCTAGTGCTTATTCCAGTTCCTGTGGATACGATAATCTTTTATATTACTTACGACATTTCCGTACACTTGCGGAGCGTAACAGCGCCCCGCCTTCTCCCTGTCGAGCTGCTCTGTCAACTCCTTTATCTTCAGCTCCAAGCCCCGAGCCTCAACGTTCTTCTTCTCCAGATCGGAGATAGCTGTATTCTTCCGAGTGGTGGCCAGGGTTATTTTTGTGTCAAGCGACTTGACTTGTCGCTCGGACTCGGCCAAGGCGTGGGCCTAGTCGGCTGTCTTCTTCTGCTCGGTCGCCAGCAGAGTTTGAGCTTTCTTCAGCTCCTTTTGCAGCTCGGAATAGGAAGGGCCCTGAAGGCCGGACGGACCAACGGCGGCCTTCAGTTGCCGTAGCTCTTCATCCACCAAGGCCAAGCGGTTGGAAACCGCAATTTCCTCCACCCATCTCTGGCAAGGGAAAATTATAGTTATTAGCTACCGATCGGAAAGAATGCATACAAAACTTTGTAGAGCAACTTACCCTCCGCCTCCCGCATGTGGCTATGGCCAAATTCCGAGGGTATCGGCAGCGTGCGAGCATCGCCCACATCTCGCTAGGGCCCTTTCAAGGTGATGGTGTGCTCGGGCGCAGATGATCGACCTCGGCAGCAGCTCTTCGGTCGGTAGATGAAGAGTGACCGAATCGTCTGACCATGACCTGGTCGTCCGACCGACCCAAGGGATCAAGCCATGAGAAAACGGGAATGGATGGTCGGCGCTGAATGGCGAGCGGCGGATGGGTGCCGATTAGAATAGCCTCCACCGAGCAGTTGGCTCATCCCATCCGGCGTCCGGCGGACGAGATGGTTTCCTCGCGCCTGCCCCGATGTGACCGCCGGATGGTTGGATCATGGAGGTTGCCGACCGCAGAGGAGTCTCCACTGACGCCTCTTTTGTAAGGGTTGCTCCTCCTCCCGAGCCTTCCGGGGCGTTGGTTCTCCAGGAGTGGCTCCACCGCCATGTTTTGTTGAAAAGCGGGAGCGGTAGACTCAGCTTGGAATCCGACCGGCTGGATACCCAAAGCTTCCATTTCTTTGTCCGCCGCGGCTTCCAGAGCGGCCGCCTTCCTCTTCAAAACACCGGCCATGACTGAATCCATAACGATGTCCACTGCAAAGAAAGGAAAAGAAATCAGTTAGCAATCAAAGCAAATGCCCAACCAAAGTTCTTACCGAAGCCGGCCGGAAGAGGGGTCCGTATAGGACTCAGCCCGAAGATGTACATCACTCCATCGTGGAGAAGTTTGTTGATGTCAAGTCGCAGACCGGCCAGTATATTTGCAGCGTGGAGGTAGTCCGGTCGGGTCTTGAACTTCTTCAACTCGGGAGTTGGGGGCAGACTGACTTGCCACTGGGTCGGGAAGTTTGCCTGATTGGGCATACGGATGTAGAAAAAATAATCCTTCCAATGTTTATTGGAAGTAGGGAGTTTGTTGAAAAAGACCAAGCCGGGCCGAGCTTGGAACATGAAGGTGCCCGGCTCTGCTTGCTTGGGGTAATAGAAATAAAAGAAGACCTCCGGTCGGAGGGGGATGTTGTGAATCTTAAACAAAACGACAACACCGCAGAGGAGACGGAAGGTATTGGGTACTAAACTGCCGAGCGACACACCGAAAAAATTACAGACGTCTATAATGAAAGGGTGCACAGGAAAACGAAGACCGGCGGTAAACTGGTCTCGGAAGACACAGAAAGCTCCGCGCGGCGACCTGTAAGGCCGAGCGGCGGGACCAGCTAAGCGAATTTCGAAATCCTCGGGGATTTCGAAATTGTCTGCCAAAATATCGAAGTCCCGCTGTTCGAATCGGGACTGCATGGTGGTGTACCATGGGCCGAGCGACTGATCTTCGGGATTGGAAGAGCTAGCCATGGGCCGAGCGGGAGGAGTCAAAAGGCAAAAAGGCAGGAGCGAAATAATAGCAGACGAAAGGAAGTTTCAAGGATCGAAACTGAGAGAGAAATGCGGAGGAAACACCGGAAAGGAGGAAGGAAAGATATAAAACCTTGCTGCGGAGAAAGGGATCAAGGAAAAGGCGCCGGAGAGCGTCGGAGAGCAGAAACAGGATCGCCGGAGCTCCGAAGCGCAGGAGGTAATGGTCGAAATCGTGGAGGCAGGTAAGGAAGAGAAGGAAACGAAGAATTTATAGGGTGAGGGCCGGGCGGCCTCCACCGTTGGATCCAGGTCACAGGAATCAAAGCATGCATCAAACCGTCCATTTCGAATCGCTTCGATCACATTAAAACACCACGCCACCGCCGCCGTACATCGATGGCAGTGCGCCACGTGACATTCAATCATTCGGAGCATTTAATGAAAGCATGCTCAACCTTAATGTCGAGGATTGACGCAGAACACGAGGAGATCCGGTGAAGACCATTGTTGATTCGCTTAAGGCTATCTCTATGGTTGGCCGAGCGGATGATACAAGTACGGAGGAACCGCTCGGCCGGATTCTTAGTCCAGTCAGTCGTACTATTCGCCTCCTTCGACTAGACTTGAAGGGGAGGCAAGTGATCCGGTAGTAAGAGCAGGGGGGCCCCGCCCTGTGAAGTCAACGCCACGTGGAAGTCACAGTGGCAGACGTCCATCCGGAGAGGGCCGGGTCCGACCAGACTCCCGGATAGGGCCGGGTCCGACCGAACGGTCGGAGAGGGCAGGGTCCGACCGGACGTTCGGCCGACCAATGGAATCGAACGCCCGGAGGGATGGGTCCGATCGGCCTGCCGACCGGACGATATACGGCTGATGGCTGCGCCACCGAAATCAGGGTTCCGGCGCTCAGGGGAAAAGGTCGTGGGCCGAGCGGACCTCACGCTCGGCCAAAGCCATAAGGTAACACTGCTAACAGTCCCCATAAAGCACATGAGGGAGGATCTCCCCAAGTAAACCTTCGCATATGTCCGGCCGGATGTTGATGGAGATGTCCGCCCGGAAGCCAGATTTGGAGCAAAGGGGAAAAGGACAAGGAACGTCTTTTTCTGACAGCAGGTATGTTTCACGTGTGGGCCATGCTCCAAATCTTGTGACAGGAGATTCCGCTGTCCCATCGAGGACATGCTAAGACTGTAGCAGTATGGGTTAGGGAAGCTCACTGACAAGTCTTTACTGGAGTATGGGCTAGGGACACGTGTACACCTCGGTAGGTGTACGCTCACTTCTTCACTGCCCTATATAAAGGCCTTCATTCTTCGTCGGAGGTACGCGGTCTACGAGTTTTAAAGTCACTGTTTCTTTCTTGAGCTTCGCCTGACTTGAGCGTCGGAGGGTCGTCGCCGGAAATCCCTTCCCGGCCCGACTTCTGTGCAGGTTCGCCGGAGCTTTGTGCCGCCAGTCGAAGATCCACGCCAGCAGCCGGAAGCGCCATGTGCCCAGCGTTCGTTGATTCGGCATTCGGACAGGATCAGCAATAAATAGTCATTAATTCATTCAATTGAAACCTTGACAATTAATGATAATAATGATCATTAATTCATTCAATTGAAACTATCAATAATTAATGATAATAAATGACCCTTAATTAATCCAATTGAAACTATCAGCAAATAATGAAAATAAATGACCACTAATCGATCATTTAGTATGGTGAAAGGTTGAGCCCCTATATAAGGAGCTCAGATCTTGAGCAGAAGATAGAGAGTGAGAGGAAAAGCAGGAAGTGAACCTTTGTCTACCCGTGTTTTCTTACAAAAACTCTCTCAACCGTGCATCCATTCGGCTGAACTACTCGTGAAGCACTTGGGTGTATTCTTAGTTCATGACGAACAACTAGTGCTTGGTTGTGTGTGTGATTTTACCGTTGTATCCTGGGAAATAGACTGCCCGAGAGAATCTTGAAGCTCAACAGGAGGTGGGGCGAATCTGTTTAAAGGAAACTGTGTTGAGCACATACCTTGATATCTTATTAAGAGAATTCCTTTCCTAACTCGACGATCGATTCCCGATTCTACAACGCACAACATTAACTCCGTAACTTGACCCATCGGAAGCTTGGTAGAACCAACCCTGTTGGTAGTATAAGACTATCCGCTCAGGTCATCTCAATAGATAAGTTAAAATTAATTTTATATAATTTCAATTCAATAATTTTCTTTAATATCTTTAGGAATAGATGGTCCAACAATCCTTAGAAAGTAAGGTGTCATTTGTCTTTTAATTTTTTTTTTTTTAACTAGATGATCTTTTTTATGATTTACATAAGTTAATGTGTTTATTCAGTAATTTACCAAACAACGTATCTAAATTTTTAAATTTACTAAAAGACGTATGTTAGTTTACCATTTACCAAAGAGCACACCTTTTCAAATGTCATTCCTATTTTACCCTCCTGACAATCTGACTTTTTCTACCATTTTTCTTTTCTCCACTATTTTTCTCTTTCTTCTCTTTTTAACCAGCATGCAGAATATATGAATAACATTACATAAGATTTAGTCAATTTTTTAATAACATTTTAATATATTTGAAGAAGCTAAAATAAACAATGGATAACATATTTGAACTCCTTGCAATCTCAGAAATCCACTGGAACTGAAATAAGTGTAATCGGAGCTCTCTAGGTCCATTAGTGGGTTTTGACCGAAACTCACTGATGGACTTAGAGAGCTCCGATTGCACCCATTTCAGTTCCTATGAATTTTTGATGTTACAAGGAGTTCAAATATGATATCTATTATTTATTACGACTTTTCATAGATATTAATATATAAAATCGAAGAATCGTTAAAAAAAGCTCATGTTGGGTCTAATATGATTTCATATCATCCCTACGTCGGACCTGATATGATTCCATATCAGGCCCAATGTGGGCCTTTTTGACGATTCTTTGATTTTGTATATTAACATCTATGAAAAGTCGAAATAAATAATGGACACTATATTTGAACTCCTTGCAATATCAGAAATCCATAGGAACTGAAATGGGTGCAATCAGAGCTCTCTAGGTCCATTAGTAGGTTTCGGTCAAAACCCACTGATGGACCTAGAGAGTTCCGATTGCACATATTTCAGTTCCTATGGATTTTTAAGGTCGCAAGGAGTTCAAATATGATATCCATTATTTATTTCGACTTTTCATAAATGTTAACATGTAAAATGAAAGAATCATAAAAAAAACTCATATTGGGCGTTTTTGATGATTCTTTTATTTTATATGTTAACATCTATGAAAAATCGAAATAAATAATGGACACCATATTTGAACTTCTTATAATATCATAAATCCATAGAAACTGAAATGAGTGCAATCGGAGTTCTCTAGGTTCATTAGTGGGATTTTGACTGAAACTCACTGATAGACCTAGAGAACTCCGATTACACTCATTTCAATTCCAGTGGATTTCTGAGATTACAAGGAGTTCAAATATCCATTGTTTATTTTGACTTCTTCAAATGTATTAAAATATTATTAAAAATTTGATTAAATCTTATGTAATGTTATTAATATGTTTTGCAGTTAAAAAAGAGAAGAGAGAAAAAAAAAATAGTGGAGAAAAGAAAAAATTGTCAAGAGCGTAAAATAGGAATTGTACTTGAAAAGGTACCCTCTTTAATAAATAATAAAATAATGTACATCTTTTAGTAAATTTAAAAATTTAGATACATAATTTGGTAAATTATCCATATTTATTTATAATATATTATTTTTATTAAGAAATATGATACCGTTACATTAATGCCCCTCGTAACTGTCCCATGCCATTATGATACCATCATATTTTGATTAAGAAAGTAATTACATAAATTGATCCTATCTTATTTGCTTTCTTTTACATCATCTTTATAGATATACTTAAACACACAATTTCTTTTTAAATCATATTTTTGAAGAAAGTAATGCCCAAGGTCCTATCAAACTTTCAACTAATAATTCCATGTTGTTGGTTCTCCTATATTTTATTCGAATACAATTTAAAGTATTAAACAAAAATCTAAAAGAACTGAATCTTTTTGTTTTTATAGATTTCTAGAGATCTTCTATTTAGTAAATCTTTGATAATTAATAATTATTAGTAATAACAGTAAGTGGAATTAAATTTTAATATAAGAATATTTTGCTAGAAGTTTCCTTTAATTTTAGATTTTATTTGATTTTGTCTACTTTTGCAGGGGATCCGCAAGCTGACACACGGTCTCATTCCTTCTGTGGTCGATAATGGCGTCCACCTCCGCTCGCACTGCCATGGTGCCATGGAACCTGACCCATTCTGATAGCAGACAAGCCAGTGAATGATACCCACCACCGCACTCTTCCCTCAATCAATTCCACTCCTCCAAGTAAGCTCAAGTGCTCAACCCCCATCGGTTTCTCGGCATTAAATCGACGTCGCCATTGATGCTCCTCAAGCTGATGGTTTTCCTCTGTTCTTGACCAGTTCTTGGCGGTGCTCATGACGACGGACGTCGAATCCAATGCTTTCGAGGTAAAGTTGCGTTTGTTAGTGGTTGTTTGGGTGCTGGGATTTGCCTGTTGATTGATCGGCTGCTCAGCGGTGCAGGAGACGAGGCAGCGGCGGAGCGGCTCGTGGCGGGTGGTGCTGTCGCTGGCGTACCAGAGCCTGGGCGTGGTCTACGGCGACCTTGGCACGTCGCCGCTGTACGTGTACAAGAGCACGTTTGCGGAGGACATCCACCACTCGGAGAGCAACGAGGAGATCTACGGCGTGCTCTCCTTCGTCTTCTGGACGCTCACCCTCGTGCCGCTGCTCAAGTACGTCTTCATCGTGCTCCGCGCCGACGACGACGGCGAGGGCGGCACCTTCGCGCTCTACTCGCTCCTCTGCCGGCACGCCCGCGTCGGGTTCCTCCCCAACGGCCAGCGCGCGGACGAGGAGATTTCCGCCTACAAGAAGACGGACGACGCCGGCGCCGGAGGGGAGGCGTCGCCCTCGGGGCTGAAGGCGGCGCTGGAGAGGCACCAGGTGCTGCAGAAGTTGCTGCTGCTACTTGCCCTAATTGGCACGTGCATGGTCATCGGCGACGGAGTCCTCACGCCGGCGATTTCCGGTAAGCCGCCCCTGGCTCATTGTGCTCTGCAATTCGATTCACGCCGTTGATAATTACTCCCCGGAAAAATTGCAGTTTTCTCGGCGGTTTCAGGGCTCGAGCTTTCCATGTCCAGGGAACACCACAAATGTAAGCAAGTTCATAAATCTGTGATTTCTTACACAATTGTTCATTATTTCATATCAATTTGAAGATCATTGTTTGCTTCTGAGACGATTGATCAAGAAATCAAAGGATTTCCAATTCTCTGTAGTTTGGTTTAGAATGACTATGAAACACACGTCACTGATCTCTGCAGATGTTGAAGTTCCTATAGCATGTCTAATACTGATCTGTTTGTTCGCCCTGCAACATTATGGAACGCATCGAGTCGGGTTCTTGTTTGCCCCGATAGTTATCGTTTGGCTTCTATGCATCAGTTCGATCGGTGTTTATAACATTTTCCACTGGAATCCACATGTTTATCAAGCATTGTCTCCATACTACATGTACAAGTTCTTGAAAAAAACTCAAAGAGCAGGCTGGATGTCCTTGGGTGGGATTCTATTATGCATAACAGGTACCGAAAAGACAATAATTCACGATATGTTTGTGTTTCTTCGATCATCCATAGTCCAATTTTGTACGTGCAGGTTCAGAAGCCATGTATGCAGATTTGGGACATTTCTCACAGTTATCTATCAAGGTAAGCATATGACACAAGATTGCGAGATTAGCTCAATTAGTCTATTTAAGCTTGCTCAAGATTTGTATCGAATAACACACTAACTGATGTCGTTTATTATGATGATTCCAGTAAATTGTGAAGCCTCGTAGCTATATATCTTTCTAATCGATGGTTACACGAATGCAGATTGCTTTTACGTTCGTGGTTTATCCATCGTTGATCCTAGCATATATGGGACAAGCAGCTTATTTGTCCAGACACCACACCATTGCCAATGACTATAGAATTGGATTCTATGTCTCGGTACCAGGTAGTTGTTAACTGCATGTTTCTAAGCTATCTTAACCGCGATAATACATACTGAAGTCATCGAATTTTCTTGCTAGAGCAAATAAGGTGGCCTGTTCTAGTTATAGCTATACTCGCGGCGGTCGTAGGAAGCCAAGCCATTATTACTGGTACCTTCTCGATAATCAAGCAGTGCTCAGCTTTGGGTTGTTTTCCTCGAGTGAAGATCGTTCATACATCTGCCAAATTTCATGGACAAATATACATCCCCGAGATTAACTGGATACTAATGATACTGTGTTTGGCAGTGACAATTGGTTTCAGGGACACAAAGCATATGGGTAATGCTGCAGGTAAGAACACTTTTGCCTTTCTCTCGGTAAAATTACGAAGATTTATCGCAAACCTAGCTTGAAAATAGTTTCATGGCAATAGATTTCGTACCAGTATTTGAGTGTTCTTGTGTATTTGGGATTATGTTAGTAGCAAAATGCTTGACCTGAACGGTGGCTGCATTGATCGTAATCTCCAATGAGCTGGTAGTTTCGTCGATGTTGGATAGTGGAATTCATCTCTTTTCACAAGCACATGTGATTTTCTTTCCTGTTTCTCAATTTATTTGGGTTTCTGTTCGGATTTTTGGTAGATAATTTAGTCCTTAGCACTCGAACTAGTTTATGTTAAGAACCTTGTGGTAAATTGTTGTTTCATAAGTTTGGTTTAAGAGCTTATAAGACTAACATATCTTGGAAGTAATACTGGAGCGTTAGTATTAAGATCTTGCTTGTTGTTTTCCCCATGGGACAGGGTTGGCTGTGATTACGGTCATGCTGGTTACGACTTGCTTGATGTCGTTAGTGATAGTTTTGTGCTGGCACAAGAGCATATTTGTGGCACTATCCTTCATCCTCTTCTTTGGAACGATTGAGGCTCTTTACTTCTCGGCTTCAGTCATCAAGTTCTTGGAAGGAGCATGGGTTCCTATCGCGCTTTCCTTCATCTTCATGCTAATCATGTACGTTTGGCACTATGGCATGCTCAAGAAGTATGAATTCGACGTCCAAAATAAGGTCTCGATCGATTGGCTCCTCAGCCTCAGTCCTAGTCTCGGCATCGTGCGCGTCAATGGCATCGGTCTCATACATACAGAGCTCGTGTCAGGAATTCCAGCCATATTCTCCCACTTCATTACCAATCTACCTGCATTCCATCAGGTCAGCTATCGTCTTCTTTGCTCGATTAGCAAATTATATGCCTAAGCCTAAAATCGATCACTTATTTCGCCAGGTGCTTGTGTTCCTTTGCATCAAGTCTATCCCTGTGCCGCATGTCCAACCAGAGGAGCGGTTCCTTGTCGGAAGGATTGGTCCCAGGGAGCACAGGATTTATCGGTGCATCGTTCGATATGGGTACCGTGATGTGCACAAGGATGATTTGGAGTTCGAAAAGGACTTGGTGTTCAGTGTCGCGGAGTTTATCAGGTCAGGGACACCGGGACAAAATGACCATGCCAACGAACCTGACAAAGTCGGTGAGAAAATGACTGTCGTTGGAGCTGGAATTCGGTTGCGAGAATTGAATGTTGATCCAGACGAAGCAGCTGGCCCCTCCGATTCAACAGAGATACAGTCGGCCGTGAAAGGGTGCAGGAAGAAGGTGAGGTTCGTGCTGCCGGCTAGCGAGCAGATGAATGCGAGAGTGAGGGAGGAGTTGCAAGAGCTAATGGAGGCACGAGAAGCGGGAATGGCGTTCATTCTCGGGCATTGCTATGTGAGGGCGAAGAGCGGATCGGGATTCATCAAGAGGCTTGCGATCAACGTCGGTTACGACTTCTTGAGGAGGAACAGCCGGAGTCCGGCGTATGCAGTGAACATACAACATGCTTCTACTTTAGAGGTGGGAATGGTCTACTATGTTTGAACTGAGAGTGAGTCTGTTATACACTTCCATGTACATTAAGGTTATAGATCAAGTTGCCTTCTCCCCAAATTGATTCCTAGGCTCTTCTTTACAAGTAAACAAACAAGAAAGATTGTTTTTCCTTCTGAATAAACATGCTAAAAGATTCAACTGAAACGTGAGGAAGTTTCAGTATCATTGATTACACGTACCTAAGTTTTATAATAAAAAAAAAACACATTCTCATTTTATTTTTTGTCCATGAAATAATTACTTGGGTTTACATAATTTGTTTCGATCCATTTAAAAAATCATTACGCTTCTGATGCTATCGAATTTAAATTTGAAGACATGAAAATTTTAAGGAGACTTGCAGAAGCATATGATTTTAGTTCGAAAATTTGAAAGTGTGATATTTTTTAAAATTTAAAAGTTTGATTTTTTTTAATTAAAGGATCATAAGAATTTATTATGGTATTTATTAATGAGTATAATTATTCTAAATCTTATAATGAGTTTATGATAAATTTTATCAAAGTATTATAAATTTAAAAATTTATCACACTCTCAATTTATACTATCAATTTCAAGTATGAAGACATGAATATATTAACGAGGCTTTTAAGAGTGAGTTTTGATTTAAAGTAATTCAGAATTCTTTAGATCTATAGTCACCTTAGGATAAAACTAGATGATGGACCTACCGTTTAGAAATTCAAAAATTTCTTTTTTTTTTAATCAGAGAGTCCTTGAAATCAATTGATGATGCTAATTAGTACTATCATTAATCTTATAATGAGTTTATGATAATTTTTTTTAAGAGAAATTAAAATTCTCAATTTATACTATTGAATTTAGATATGAGGGCATGAATACATTAATGAAGTTTACAGGAGTATATTGATTTTAGTTAGACTGGTTGATGGATCTACACCATTTAAGAATTTATAAGTTTGATATTTTTTTGAATCAAGGGAGTCTAAGGAACCCATTTGATGCAGGGGTATTTCCCAATGGTCATGTGGATAAGAGGGTTAATAATTGAGTTAGGATGATAGGTGTGGTCAACAAGGGCCGACTCTCGACTTCCAGCTCCTGGTTACTATCGACTCCTGGCTACTCTCTGACTCCCGACTCCTAGCTCCCGGTCACTCTCGACTTTTGACGACTCACGTTTCCTACTTCCTCAAACTAAGCTGAGACGATCTCAACTGTTAGGAATTAAAGCAATGAACCATTGTTCTTTTAATGTAATCATTATCGCGAGAAAGGCAAAAAACATAGCTATTTACCTCGATATAAATGAGTTGTAATGGTCATTGATTTCAGGGAACATGGCCATGATAGCGAGAAACGAGGAGGCATGGGAAGAATATGGAGGAGAGTTCTAATCCTATAAAAGGTAGTCGACTCTCATGA
This sequence comes from Zingiber officinale, assembly GCF_018446385.1. Taxonomy (NCBI): domain Eukaryota; kingdom Viridiplantae; phylum Streptophyta; class Magnoliopsida; order Zingiberales; family Zingiberaceae; genus Zingiber; species Zingiber officinale. The sequence continues at coordinate 123,430,621 of NC_055988.1, forward strand.
TCAAAAGTATGTACATATAACATTCCAAATCCTAACTTTTAGAACTATCTTTTTCATTGAAGGCTGACTTGTGCATCAGAGTGGTCTCGCCAGGGACCTCCCTGGCCGTCATTCTAACCTGTTCTCTTTGAATATTCTTCCTCGTAGGATGGAAGCCTCGCCACAACCGCCCATAACAATAGCACAATACCAGCAAGTCAGACGTCTCCGTTCTCAGGCAGGATTAAATTGACATCGTCTGTGGAAAATCTAAGTTAAGGACTAGATTGAGACACAGTAAGATGGATGCCATCGGAAGATCCAATGTGGGAACTAATGAAAAGTCAAATGGTATTACCATGACAACGGAAGAATTTAACAAACTTGTGGTGGTTACTGAACAAACGGTGTTACAAGGACAACCTCGATCATCGACATTCCCGAGGCTTATCTCCCGAAATGAACAACTGTCTCAACCCGTTGAAGCAGCACCAACACTGCAGCAAAGATCGAACCGGCCAAGAGAAACCCCCAAGGATGCGTTCTAGGTCCCGATCGGTATTTTTGCCATGATAGAAGAATCTTTGAGGGTCTTTAGGGGAAATCCCCCATCAGAGGCTCCTAAAAGAAAAGGAGTGCATGTTGAGTAACGTACTCGACTCTAAAGGCCCCCTTCTCGTCGGGAGTCCTTAGGGATGAATTGCTAAGACATTTTTGAGCTCTGTAAATTGGAGAATATAATGGTGCAACAGATCTCGAGGATCACCTTTGCAAATTCAAAAATGTCGTCTTATTACATCAATACACAAATGAGGTCAAATGACGAGTTTTTCTAATGACGCTATTAGGCTCGACATAGAGGTGGTTCAATTGCCTTCCAACATCCTCTATACAATCTTTCGAGGACTTTAAGACAGTGTTCATGAGGTACTTTGCTACCAGCCGAAGGTATTAGAAGACTGTTCATGATCTATTCATCCTCAAACAAAAACCCAAAGAGTCCTTAAAAGACTATTTGCAAAGGTTCAACCGAGTGTCCATTGATGCACCCTTGATCACTTCAGAAGTACAGATTAGTACATTTTCTCAGGGTTTAATCGATGAAGATTTCTTTAAATCCCTAGTAAAAAAGCCCCTGACTGACTTCGACGGGTTACAAGCTTGGACTATCAAATATGTCCAGGTAGAAGAAGCTCAATTTGTCAAAAGGAAGGAGGTACTGGCCCAAACCTCGATGACCATTATGGCAGATTGAAAGACATCTCTTCCTCCCTTGCAGAATTGATATTTCATTAATCTCAAGGGAGAAAAAACTGTACAAATTATAGAAAATAACATGACTAGAGAGGCAAGTCGGGAGCCCATGGTGAAACCTTACTATGATTTTCATCGGTCGATTACTTATTCCACTAGAGAATGCCAACAGTATGCTCGGGAAGTACGATTGGTGGCCAATCAAAGAAGGGTAAGACATAATCAATCGACCAAGAGATCTACTGGACCTTACCATTATCAACAGAATGAGGGATAGAAGTCGGATGCTAGGTGAGACTCACGACAATGCTCTCATTCTCCTTAGCACTGTTCTGACAGTGCCCGACTACAACAAACCTCGACTAACCAGAATAGAGATAATGACAAGGGCAAGGGTAAGGTTGATTCTCTGGGATGATTAACATAATTTTCGGAGGACCGATATATGGTGATTCTAATCGGGCCAGGAAGGCCCACAGTTGCTACTCCACCTTCAATGAATGAGTCATTTAGTGAGCTTATATTGCCTTGGATTAACAACCTCCTCAGTTATAAACCAAGTAAATCTTCTGCCTCTTATTATTTAATTTATGTTTATTTTTCTAACTACTTAACGTGTGTTTGTCTTTGCTAAACAAGAAAGCAAAAGAGAGTGTTAAATTTCTTTACAGGGTAATTCACCCTCTCTTGTTGGCTATACCGGGACCTATAAGTGGTATCAGAGCAAGGATGCTTCAGAAGAATTAACCGCTGACTGAAGCAAGCTGATCATAAATAAGCATCGACGAAGGGGAAGACAATTTAGAAGAAAGCAGTGATGAAGGGGGAGTGTTGAATAATGAAACAGACATGATTTTTTCAAGATTTACTCCTAATTTTTTGATGTGATCAAAGGGGAAGAAACATTTAGGGGGTTAAGGTACTTAATTGCATTATTCTTGGTTTAAATTGCCAATTTATTTTTTAAAATAAATTTTATGTTTTGATTGACCCTAAATTAACTTGAGTTGATGCATATAAAAAAGAGAGAGATTGTAAGTACCCCATGTTAGTTTTGATATGGTCAACCAAGTCAAATTAGGTCCTATTGTATTTGATCCTTATGTCTAAGTATGCAAGAACTTAGGAATACAAGAAGTCAAGCTGAAAACGCAGTTAGCGAGAAGGATAACATAGGAAGTGAGCCAACGAGCTCAGTGCATCCGAGGGACGAGGTGCTGCGGAAGAGTATACCGACGGACGAGAAGGATGCATGCGGTACTTTCAAGGGATGAGAAGTCAGAGTTGAAAATTGCTCGAGGAGAGAAGACTTGAGTTAGGTTCGGGTGAGCTCAATTCTGGAAAGGTCGGTTAATCACCCAAGTGATCGGAGATGAAGCAGAATAAAGTCAACACTGAGTTGATCTTGTCCAAGCAGTTGGACCAAGTTCAGGCTCTTGGACTCTAGGTGTCTGGAGAGGGTCTGGGTGCCTAGACCGTCTTGGTGCTGAACAAGCGCCTCATCACAGAGTCATTGCTACGTATCACTTCTGGATCTATGTTAGTAGCACTCCGGGCGTCGAAATTGGTCCAAGCGCCTGGAGAAGGATGAATTATTATCATCACACAGTTGAGTAGCCATTATGAGCAAATAAGACACACAGTTGGGGGCACCCGGAGAGGGTCAAGGCACCTGGAGATGCCATGTCAATAAAATGACTAGTTCAACCAGTAGACTATAAATAAAACTCTGGTCTTCTTCGTTTGAATACAACACTTGAATACGAACATTATATTGTTATTTTCTTATTCTATAGTTTTTTTTTCTAAGCTTTCAACGTCTGTAAGAGGTTACTCTACCTTTAACGAAGGAGTCATTTAGTGAGCTTATTTTACCTTAGATTAGTAATCTCTCTGGTTGTAAACCAAGTAAATCATCTGCCTCTTATTATTTAATTTATGTTTATTTTTCTAACTACTTAACATGTGTTTGTCTTTGCTAAACAAGAAAGCACAAGAGAGTATTAAATTTCTTTATAGGGAAATTCACTCCCCTCTTGCCGGCCACACCAGGACCTACAGTTATCTATTATACTATGAGTCTATCGGATAACCCCTGAGAAAGTACCTGAATTACTCCATTTCATCATGTCTATGATGGCGAGACAGTCATGCCAGTGGAGGTCAGTGATAATCTATTAGAAGAAGTGCTTAGATAAGACAATGACGAGTTACGTCTTCTAGACGACTTAGATATGAGTTTAGAAACAAGGGCAAAAACTGATACTTGACTCATGGCATATCGCCAAAGAAGGTATCTTAATTATAGCAACTGTGAATTACCCCGATTGTTTCAAGTTGAAGATTTAGTCTGGAAGAAAATAAAGCCAGTTGGGGATGTTGGCAAGCTAGATCCTCGATGGGAAGAACCATTAAAAGTGATAGAGAAGACGAACTCAGGGGCACATTATCTGACAGATTCTCATGATAAAAAACTAGATCAACCCTGGAATGCCAATCATATGAAGCCATACTACTCTCAAAGCTAGATCAGTAGCCTCATTCTTTAATCATTATATTTTAGTTAGTCTTTTTTACCATTTCCTTTTATTACAATGTATACTCACTAGTTAATCATAAATGAAAGAACCATTTTGCATATTGAGTTCCCAAACTCCCCTGATTCGGACATAGTGGAGGTCGAGATCCTCTCGACAATGATATCAATCTCCCCTTGCACAGGGGTCGAGCATATTTCATATCACCAACGTCTTTTTCAGGGCCCAAACTCCTCTGACTTGGACATAGTCGAGGTCAAAATTCACTCGGTTGCGATATCAACCTCACCCCTTCCTAAGGGGTCTAGCATATATCATATCGATTAGATCCTTTTAGGACCTAAAATCTCCCAACTCAGATATAGTCAGGGTCGAGATCTTCTCAGTTGCGATATCAACCTAAGGGGTCAAGCATATATAGTATCGCTCGCGCCCTTTTCAAGGCCCAAACTCCATTGACTCACATATAGTTGGGGTTGAGATCCTCTCTGCTACGACATCAACCTCCCCCTATATAGGGGTGATATTGGTCATTTCAGTTTAATATTTTGGTTTGATTTTCTTAATTTTCATTTGATTATTGAGCTTAAATTGTACTTTCATTCATGATAAATGAGTTTAATTACTAGTTGGAATTTGATGGATTATGTAGCAAATGTGGGATTATTTGTTAACAATTTATGATTTGTCTTTGCAGCATACAAGGAAGAATAATCTGAGCCCTATACAGTGTTGGAGAGGTTTAATCTGGCTGTAGATGAAGTTAATGGTAGGATTTGCATTTTGAAGAGCGTAGATCGTTGGATTTGCTAGGAGAAATCTGAACCACACAGTTCAGATCTCATATTTGAAGGAAGGAAGGACAAAAGAAGCAGGGGAAGCTACAGGTGAAGGGGATTGAAAGCAAAGAAGGATACGAGAGGAAGGAGGAAGATGATGGTGATTTGAGATGGAGCTTTCTTCCACCTCCAGTGAACTTCTTTTCTGGAGCTATTGGTCTTAGCAAGTTGTTTTGTTCGATCCCTTCTCATCACTTAGTAGCTACGGAAGTCACTGTTAGACTTCTCCGATTCTAGATATGAAGTTCCCTTTTACATTGTTCAGAGTTCATCAGTACTTCTTCTAATTTGGTGAGTGCTTGGGGGTTCCCAAGTCACAAGATCTTTCTCCTTTTGCTACTTAATCTGGTATTCTTCTTTTCAATTGAGTTCCATGTCAAAAGTTCCAACAAATCATATGTAGAGTAGTACAAATTACTCCATTCTTGCTGTAGTTTGTGAATAGACACTGAGATTGATCTTGGACATGAATTTCTGAATTATGAATTCTGATCTAGTTTGTTTTGAATAGAGTTTTTTACAGTTACTGTTAGATTGAGATTTCAACTCTCTGATTGATGATTTGTTAGTTTTGTTACCATTTCTAGGCTGAATTTATTTAATTATGTCCATAGTTCACATTCATAGAAGAGAACAATAGATAATCAAATCCTTAAGTGTTAGTTAAATTATTTTATTTAGTTAGAATCTGAATTTTAAGAAAATTCTCATAAAAATTTGAGCAGTAAATCAACCTGATGGTGTTAACATCACCATGAAGTCCTTGTGATTTGATCCTAGGATCTACTCTACCAAACTAGGTTGAGGGAAAATTTAGAGAATATTTGAGACCAAGATTATTATAACACAAATTTGGTTATCAAATTTGGTGCCATTGTCGGGGACCTAATGGTGATTGTTAATTTGTAGATTGATATATACTCTTTGATATTTCATTGTTTGGTGTTTAAATTGGTTTATGTAGTGCATAGTTTATGACCAAGAAAAACAAGGGAAAATTGGTCTAGCCTTATCCAAAAATTGAGAGAACTTTACACACATTACATAGAGCTCAAGAAGGGCATCCTTCTACTACTAGTTCCATGTCTTCAAATTCTTCAAGGAGGATGATACTAAGCCATGGCAGTACACTAAGGGAGTTGGCAGCTCCTGATGGCTCACATCAGCCTCTTTGTATTGAGTATCTTGAATCGGAAGTTGATTTTGAGTTGAGATAAGGAATTATACACTTGTTACCTAAATTCCATGGTCATTCTGGTGAGGATTCGAATAGACACCTGCAAGAGTTTCATGTTGGGTATTCTACAATGAAACCTCATGGAATTTTAGAGGAGGATCAAATTAAGGGCATTTCCATTTTCTTTAGCTGATGCAGTGAAAGATTGGTTGTTTTATTTGTCTTCAGGAACTATCACTTGTTGGAATGACATGAGGAGAGAGTTTTTAGATAAATTCTTTTCTTCTTCTAAAACAGTTTCAATTAGAAAAAGTATTTGTGGAGTTCAACAAGCTACTGGTTAGACACTTCATGAGTACTTGGAGAGGTTTAAAAGGTTGTGTGCAAGTTGCTCACAACATCAAATAAATAATCAATTGTTAATTTAGTATTTTTATAAAGGGTTATTGCTTATGGATAGGAGCATGATAGATGTTGATAGTGGAGGAGCTTTGGTTAATATGACACCTAATGATGCTAGAGATTTGATAGAGACCATGTCAACCAACTACCAACAATTCGCCACAAGACCTATGGTGGCAAAGGGTGTTCATGAAGCTCAGATTGTGTATTCTAGTCAGAGTAGAATTGAGAATAGATTGGAGGAAATATTGAACATAATTGAGTTGGCAGCAAAGCAGATGACATTAAATCAATAACCACGATAGCGAAATGTAGAATCTGTGCAAGCAATGAGTATGTAGATTTTGTTATAGTAATTAGCATTCAATGGATGCTTGTCCCAGTTTGCAAACAAATAAAGGTTATTTGACAACTGAGCAATTTGTGGCAACAGCTAGCGCTTTTCCTAATCGACCACAGTTCCAACAACAGCATCAAAAAGGCCATCAACAAATTCATTATGATACTTTGTCACCTACCTATAATCCTACTTGGAGGGATCATCCAAATCTGAGATATGGAAATGCTTCAATAGCTTAGTAGCCCTTCCAACGATGGATTCAGAGCAATAATTCTTCAGGCAATTAGAGATCACCAAGTTTTTACAATAGCGCAACTCCAAACAGACCCCAACAATTCCAGCAGCAAATTCCACAGTATTGTTAGCAACAAGTCCTACCATTTCAACAGGAACCAACGAAGTTTTCTATCGCTACCCAAACTAATTTGTTAGTTTAAGGTATGAAAGAGATTATGCAACAGATGATGCTTCATCAACAACAACTTTTGTTGCAGTGTACTTATTCAATTCAGCAACAACAGAGGACTGATGCCGCCATACAAATATCGAGACACTACAACAAAACTGTTAAAAGATAACACCACAAAGATAACAATTTTAGGAAAAATTGTTATAAATTTGGTAAAAGACAATGATTTTTTGACAAAACCGTTGTCTTTGATGCAACAGTTACCCTAAAAGATAACAATTTGATACTATCCGTTGTCATTTAACACAATGATTTTTTAAATAACAATGCATTTTATAACGATTTTTGAAAATTATTATTTTTAAGTGAATTTTTTTACAACGGTTAGGACAACGATTATAAACCATTATCAATGAAATTATAAGTGATGTATTTTCCCATCTCAAAACCCGCATCAAAAATTGATTCACTATAGTTTATAACCGTTGTCAATGAAATTATAATCGTTGGATTAATCCTGCCTAAAAACTCCACCAAAAATTGGGAGCGTCAAAACATGATAGAAAAAGTTTGTTTAACCCTGGTGCCCCTATTCAGAAAAGTAAAGCTTCCATCCTCCTCTGTCATGGTGGATTCCTCCCTTTCGATCTCGTCTCTTCCCCTTCCTTCTCCTACTTCTTAGTCCTTGGTCTCCGCCTTCCCTGCCCCCTTGGCGGCTCAGATAGGAGGAAGAAAAATCCTTCCATCTCTTCTCTCACATGGATGAACAGGAAGGGGGTACTTCACGCGACATCCCCTGACGCATCAACACAGCGATTCTTCTTCCTCCTTCGCGATCCATCTCCTCCACTCCCAAGGGTCGGCAGCAACCTCCTCTCCACTACCAGCTGGCCCCCACTGTACCCTATCTTACACAAAAGCCCTCTTCTCAAGCGGACACACTCTGTTGTGCCCAAAGGATGTCCACATATCTCCACAATGACATGATATTGTCCACTTTGGGCCTAAGCCCTCATGACTTTGCTCTTGGGCTCTCCCCAAAAGGCCTCATATCAATGGAGATATCATCCATCCTTTTAACCCCATGATCTTTACCAAATCTTTTCAATGTGGGACTTTAATTGAACCCCAACAATCTTCCCCTCAAATGAAGGACCATAATTATTCTTATAGTCCGGGCCTCCCCACGAGCATCTAGTCATCCTGACTTACTCTGGGTCTCCCCGCAAGCATCTGCACTCAGTCACCTTGACCTACTCTAGGTTTCCCCGCAAGCATTCGATCACCTTGACCTGCTTCAAGCCTTCCTGTAGCATCCGGTCACCCTGACCTACTCGCCTCTCCATGAGCATCTGGTCACTCTGACCTGCTCCAGGCCTCCTTGCAAACATCCAGTCATCCTGACCTGTTCTGGGCTTCCCCACGAGTATCCGATCACCCTGATATGCTCCAGGTCTCCCCGCAAGCATTCAGTCATCCTGGCCTGCTCTGGGTCTCCTCGCGAGTATTCGGCCACCTTGACCTATTTCAGGGCCTTTTCCACAAGCATCCAGCCATCCTAACCTGCTCCGGGTCTCCCCGCGAGTATTTGGTCATCCTGACTTGCTTCGGGGCCTTTCCCACAAGCATTCGGTCATCCTGACCTGTTTCAGGCGTCCTCATAAGTAGCTGGATTCGGTCAATCTTGACCTACTTCGGGCCTATTTGCGAGCATCCGGTCATCTTGACCTACTTGCCTCCCCGCAAGTATCCGATCACCCTGACTTGCTCCAGGCCTCCCTGCAAGTAGCTAGATCTGATCAATCTTGACCTGCTTCAGGTCTATCCGCGAGCATCCGGTCACCCTGATCTATTTCCCTCCCCGCAAGTATCCGATTACCCTGACTTACTCCAAACCTCCTCACAAGCATCTAGTCACCTTGACTTACTTAGGGTTCCCTGTGAACATCCAGTCATCTTGACCTACTTCGAGCCTCCCCGCGAGCATTTAGTCACCCTGACCTGCTCCGGGTCTCCTCGCAAGTATCCGGTCACCTTGACCTACTCCGGGCATACCCTCAACTTCGTTCAAGGCTGCCCCACATGGTATCTGGTCTGGATCATGACTCTGATACCATTTGTTGTACAAAAGGATGTCCACATATCACTATAATGGCATGATATTGTTCACTTTGGGCCTAGGCCCTCATGATTTTGCTCTTAGGCTCTCTCCAAAAAGTCTCATACCATTGGAGATATCATCTATCCTTTTAACCCCATGATCTTTACCAAATCTTTCCAATATGAAACTTTGATTGAACCCTAATAATCTGGTATTAGAGCAAGAAATGATCGAAGCTTTATTAGAATTTTCTCTACACAAGAGAATAACATCTAATGATTCTTGTGTTTGCTCTCCTTTTGTGTGTCTTTGTCTTGTTGCTCTGCGCGATCTCTTTTCTCTCTTCCTCTTCTTCCGCGTTAGAGGTTGAGAAGTTTTGTTGCCCCCTTCTTTGCGCAACACACTCCCGATGTCAAACACCCAACACCGGAACTCCTTCATCATCTTCTTCTTCTTCCACCCATCACCAGCACTACCGAAACTCCCCACCCCCTCTTCGGGTTAGAAGAGGAGGAGAGCTTCTTCCTTCCTCTTCATCCTCCTAGCCATGCCATCAACCCCTTCTTTGGGTTAAAAGAAGGGATCCATCCAACCATTTTCTCCAGCAGCATCTTCGGTTGTCCACAGAGATCTTCCCTTCGAGCTAGAAGGGAAGCGCTCCCACCTTCCAACAATTCCACCAAGAGCTCACAGCCACCTCTCCTCTTCGGATTAGAAGAGGAGAGCTCTTCATTAGTTGACAGACATCTAGCATCCCCGTCTCCTGCAAGTTCGCAGCCCCTTCGCATTTCGAACAGCAGCCGTATTTGAAGCTCCCTTGCAACGATCATCATCCATCTCTGATGTGTTGGGTCGATCTCTTCATTATGGTTATGCTTATTGACTATTGTTGGTTGTCTTTCTTTGAGTTAACATGTAATTGATTGAATGGTTGTAATGGGATTTGCTCCCCATGTTTAAAATTACATTTTTTAGGTTTGAATTGGTAGATACATATTAGGTGTTCGATGAATTTCCCCAATCACTTGTATTTTTCATTTGTTTCAATTAGGTTAGTTTAATTCTTGCATGTCTTGTCTCTTTCACTTGTTTTAAGTTCTTGTTTTTGTTCGGATGCAATTAGATTAGATTAGTATATGTTTCATTCATGCTTTACTTTATGTTGTTTTTAATTTTCTTGCAATCGTAGTTTGGGTTAGCATAGATTCCCTTAACTTACATTATCTTTCATTTATTATGATTAGACTTCATACTTGCTTTGCTATGTCATTTCTTAGTCTTATAATCTAAAATCCAACCCCCCGTTTCATATCAAAACCCCAAAAGTAATAATCAATCCTGAAATTATCATCCTATCGTTACATTTCTTGTGAGACGATCCGAGTCACCTCTATACCACTTTAGTGTAGAAGGGATTTGGTAACTTTAATTATAATTTGATAAATTCCTATAGTATGACACTCGAGCTCGTATTAGTCGGCGAACCAGTAATGACTATAAAGTTATTTGCAGCTGAATGTATTTCTCTAAATCATCACGACTAACACTTTTTTTTTATTCCTATAGAAAACTAAACCGACACAACATAGCGTTAAGGGATTAAGAGAACTTGGGCTAACCCCACATATTTTAACTTGTCACAACGAGAAGGTCCCTATTAAACTCTCATTTCATCAATTTTTATCCCTCTTATATTTCGCCACTAATTTATTTTCCTTTACAATTATGCATATACTAAAGTTCAATTTGATGTTTTTTGCAACCCTTTGAAGTAGATGTTAAAGAAAAACTTTCACTTTTTTATCAGTTAGAGTAATCTTTTACATTTTTACACATCAAGATATTTTCTCTGTTGTTTATTCTAGGATGAGTGTGCTAATTTTATTGTATCGATCAACTATTTGTTTCCTTTAGGCGGCAAATATTATCACACTTCATGATGTTACAAACATCTAGCAATTCCATTGGTTTTGAGGGTAGTGTAATTTTTTTTTTTTTTTTGACAATACCATTGAATACTCTTCGCTTCAAAGATTGTCTTTAGTTATTATAGCATTTATATGAACATCCTTCACGATCTCTATAGGAGAAAAAGGCTCATGAAGCTCTTCTGAAGTTATTAAACCTTCAAAGATCATTTTGTTATAAAGCTTATTTTGTTGCAATATGGTCACTTGTTCCCTCTCTCTTAAGCAACTTTAACTTGTATAGATGCACTAAGGAACCTCTACTGGTAGAATGGATGGCTATAGCTAAACTCTATGATATGTTGCATGATCCGATAAGTTATTTTTTTCTCTCTAATTCTTTTATTTGTTTCAATGGGAGTTAAAAAATATTTACTAATTAAATGATTTAATTTTTTAGGTGAAGATTTGTATTGTAGGAAAGTATATTAGTCTTCCTGATTCTTATCTCTTTATACCGAAGGTGAATGTTGATGTCAATTTGTTCCTCTACAATAATTTCCATTAGCTTTGTGCACACTTTAGGATTGTCATTGTTGGGATTGAAAATCCTTTAGTGTGTGTTCTTATAAAAAAGGAGTGTTTTCATTGATTTTGTGAGCATCATGTGTACTATCCCCTGCTAACTATATGTTGGACGAAATAATATGTTGTCAGAGATTTTTGAAGGTTTAGCTGAATTTAAATATACAAACTTAAATTCAACTTATCTATTGAAATAACCTGAGCTGATAATCTCAGGCTGTTAACAGGGGTTGATGTCTGCCGAGTGTTGAGTGCCGAGTGCCAACCGTCGAGTGCCGACTGCCGAGTGCCGACCGCCGAGTGTCGACTGTCGAGGCTTAAGGCCGACCGAGCAAAGCTTAAGGCCGATCGAGTGTGGAGGCCGACCGAGTGAAGAGGTCGATCGAGTGAGGAGGCCGATCGAGTGAAGAGGCCGACCGAGCGAAGCTTAAGGCCGACCGAGTGAAGAGGTCAACCTAGCGAAGCTTAATGCCGACCGAGTGAGGAGGCCGACCTAGTGAAAAGGCCGACCGAGCGAAGCTTAAGACCAACCGAGTGAGGAGGCTCGACCGAGCGAAGCTTAAGGCCGATCGAGTGAAGAGGCTGAGGTCTGCGATGAACGTAGTTTCCTTGAAATAGATTCGCCCCATCTCGTTTGTGCTTCGAGGCTTTTCTTGGGTCGTTTGTTTCTCAGGATACAATGGCTAACCGTGATTCCCACCAAGCACTAGTGGTCACGGTGAAATGAGAGGTACCCGACTGCTATCACGAGCACTCCGATGAGTAGGAGTTGCATGATAGAGCTTCAGCTTTTCGCGTGTGTAACACTTTTTCCTGTAGTCGCAACCTCCTTTTATAGGAGCTCAAATGAACAGCAAAATTAATGACCATTACACACTGAGCTGCGAAGTTTAAGGCCAACCGAGTGAGGAGGTCGACTGAGTGAAGAGGCCGACCGAGCGAAGCTTAAGGCCAACCGAGTGAGGAGGCCCGACCGAGTGAAGAGTTTGACCCAACGAAGCTTAAGGCCGACCGAGTGAAGAGGCTGAGGCTTGCGATGAACGTACTTTCCTTAAAACAGATTCACCTTATCTTCATTTGTGCTTCGAGACTTTCTTGGGTCATCTGTTTCTCAGGATACAATGGCTAACCATGATTCCCACCAAACACTAATGGTCACGACGAACTGAGAGGTACCCGACTGCTATCACGGGCACTCCGCTGAGTAGGAGTTGCACGATAGAGTCAGGGGGGGAGCGTAGGTGGAGAGCTTTAGCTTTTCGCGTGTGTAACACTTTTTCTTGTAGTCACAATCTCCTTTTATAGGAGCTCAAATAAACGGCAAAATTAATGATCATTACACATTGAGCTGCGAAACGCCATCATTTCTCTGAACCATTTTGATTCCGCATTCATTTAATGCATCCGTTACACAACTAGCAAAAAGGTTTACGTGGTAAAATGTTGGTTGTTCCACTTGGACAAATTTTATCTCGACCGGTCCTACATTCGGCGCGCGCAAGTCGCACTCGCACACGAGTCAACTTGGTTCAATACAATCCAGGACCTGAATTTGCACTCCCCTGCGCACCCACGCATGAGAGAGAGAGTCTCTCCCCATGCATTTGTTCATATCATCAAAGCATGTGAATCAATATAAACCAACCAATATGCCAAGAAACTCTCAATGTGGGACTAAAATTCCATTCACAATAGAGCTTCTATCTTCTTCCACCTCTTCTCCATTCACTCATATTCAACAACCCCCCCCCCCCCCACATGAATGGAGATAGGGTATATGATAACATTCAGCAGTTGAGTCCAGTATAGGACAGATAGGTTTTACGCTTTGAACCTTCCCTTGTGAAGATCTATTTTTTTACTGGCTGACACTAAACGTGATGTCCTTGAACTGTTCTACCATCCATGTAGGAATTGACATATCTCACTCAAGACTCTTCTTGATACACTCAGTTCTCATGAGTGTATTCATTCTTGGCCATGAACACGCCTAGTTCTATGAGAAGCTCTAAGAATTGTGCCTCTAATTCTCTTTAAAGCAGCTCCACTTCTTTCTCACATAGGTAATCTTTTAAGAGTATTCCACATTACTCTTTTTGGATCATTAAAAGTCGTGTGCTTAACCTTCATCCTTCACTGATCTATTGGGTCATTCCCCACACTAAGTAATTTTTTGTCGGTACAATTAGGTTGTCCCTTTGAATCTAGTTCTTGGGATTCCACTCTGCATGGGTTGAGTTTCTTTTGCACCAACATTTCTCATCGACATCAAGCCCATCCCCCGCGATTAGCTTTCAACTAACTCTCTGTTTAACCCTTTGGTTAGTGGATCCGCTAGGTTATCCTTTGACTTCACATAGTTAACAATGATAACTCTTGTTGAGAATAGTTGTCTAATGGTATTATGTCTACGACGTATATATCTAGACTTACCATTGTATAGATGACTCTGTGTCTGGTCAATTACTGATTGACTATCGCAATATATATAAATTGTTGTCACATGTTTCGATCATCTTGGAATATCTTCTAAGAATTGTCAGAGTCATTCAGCCACTTCACTACATTTATCAAGAGCTACAAACTCAGATTCCATCGTGGATTTGGTTATTACGGTTTGCTTAGAAGATTTTCAGTAAATGGCTGCACCTCCAAGAGTGAATACATATCCACTCGTAGACTTGGAGTCTTTTATGTCAGATATCTAACTCGCATCGTTGTATTCTTCTATCACAGCGGGATATCTGGTAAAATGCAGTCCATATTCACGAGTATACCTCAAGTGCCTTAATACTCTTGTTATCCCCTTCCAGTGCTCAATACCGGGATTACTCGTATATATACTAAGTTTACTTACTACGTATGCTAAGTCTGATCGTGTACAACTCATCTAGTACATCAGACTTCCAATCACTCAAGAGTACTCTAGCTGAGAGATACTTTCACCTCAATTTTTAGATAGATGTTGACTCATATGTATCGACGTTCGTGACAATGCAGTATCACCCTGTTAGTTAGAGCCCTAGAGCCAATCATTTGATGATTGTATAGACTCATGTATATCATATTCTTGTATATTAATAAAGGCATTTGTTTGGTTATTATACTTATTTATATTAGTGCCAAATAGACTAAGTATAATAGCGTCCTTGAGTAGAAGGTTCATACCTATATCAATCGATTAGTTGAATCGATAGTGAGATGATATAGGGAACACTACTCTAAATCATTCCTAGTCGAGTATTAGCATTCTGGGACAATGTTAATACAATAAGACTAGTATGTAGGTCAGCTCGATGACTTGATCTCATAAGTCATGGATATAGAGATATCAAGCTGACACATGGGTATGCATTAGAGAATGTATACTGAATGACCCGCCATGAGAAAGTATCATGGATCGTTATATGAGTGTCATATACTTTCTCATGTGACTATTAGTATGACTATTAGTCCTTAGACCTGAAGTCACCATGGATCCCTACATAAGGAGTTATGTACTTTGGTTTTGTCAAACGTCACCCATAACTGGGTGGATTATAAAGGCGATTACTGGGTATATAACGAATTATGTAGAGGGATGTGAGTGATGTAGATGGGATCTATCCCTCCCATATGACGGGAGTGACATCGGTATTCTTGATAGAGTGAGACCACTGAGTGCATGACCATGCCCAAATGAGTCAATATTAGATGTTGAGCTCATTTGATCGAGTGAGTCTACTTGGAGTTCAAGATTTAGATTGATTAGAGGATGACACGGTCTATGCCTCACATTGATCAATCTAGATGTCTAGGATAGAAGGACACTTGTCATTATTTTGTGAGTAGTCACAATTGGTAGTCACAAGGTGATGTCGGATCTCGACATTCTTGTAACTTGGGTAGTAATGATGTGTTGCTAGATACCGCTCATTACTTATGCTCCTAAATGGGTTTAGGGCATTGCCAACGTTACAAGAACCTATAGGGTCACACACTAAGGACAATTAGATGGGGATTAGGTTCATATGATGAACCAAGAGGATTAGATTCATTTGATGAATCAAATTGGATTAAGAGTAATCCTAATTGGGCTAACTTGAGTTCGACTCAAGTTGATTCATGTGTTAAATGAGTCTAATTTAGATTTTGACTCATTGAATCAATTTAATTTAATGAATTAGATTCATTATATTAAGTTGGCTCGAATCAAATGGTTGGATTAGATCCACCATGGTAGAGATTGAGTCAAGTTTGACTTGACTTGAGAAGGAAGACCAAAGGTCAATTTTGACTTGACCTTTTGTCACCTCATTGGTGAGTTGGCATTAGGTGGACCAATAATGATGTTCCACATCATCATGGGTGCCACCTCATGGAAGTTACAAAGCCACTCTCTTAATGGTTTCATATTAATTGCAATTAATGCAATTAATTTGTGAGTTTTTGAAAGTGGCCGGCCACTTGGTTTTGGGGTGTGAATTGATTTTCCCATTCAAGTGGTGTAACTCCTTCTTCTTCCTTGTGTTCTTCCTCTCAAGCTCTCCCTTTCCCTCTCCTCCTTCCTTGGCCGAACCACATAGGTGCTAGCACACCTTGGTTTTTGGTCACCTCCATCTAGTGTGTCCGTGTGGATACTTCTAGAGGACCGACACTTGACGGTCTTGAGATCCGGCATCATTTGGACGAGCGGGAACGCGAAGGGCTTCGCTTCGAAGGTATAACTTTCATCTAGTGTAGATCTAAAGTTTTACAAACTCGTACAAGAAAAAGTTTTTCGAAAAAGTTTTTGTTTACGAATCTTTGCACGGATCTACGGCTTTGGGTGACTCGGGGTTTCCGCGACGCGAAAAAAGCGGTTTTCGCGGCCCGAAGAACCCAACAGTGGTATCAGAGCCACGTGCAAAGACTTGTACGAGTTCGTTTGTATTTTTATGAAAAATATACCTTCTGTAATTTTCTGTAAAAATTGAGTTTTTAGAGTTTTTATGAATAATTTTTCCGTAGAAGCGAAGCACAAGTGTCTCGGCACTTGTAGGCTTCGGCTACCGGAAAGTTTTCTTGTAAACGGCTTCATTTTGCCCCAAATTCGTTTGGGACAGCGGGGTCGGGTGCCATTAGATCGCAAAGGAGCAACTCACGATGGTTAGATCATGGGTAGGGGTACTGCCCCTAACCCCGCAAGGGGATTTGCTCCGCGATTGCACCCGAAATCGCTAAAAACGAACCCGCCGGGAAGATTTTTCCGAAACGACAATGTCTCGGCCCAAATCGTTTTGGGACAGAGGGTTTTAGGCGCTGTTGGATCGCAAAGGAACCCTCGCGATGGTTAGATCGCGGGTAGGGGCGCTGCCCCTGGGCCCCGCAAGGGGATCCGTTCCGTGATTGCGCCCGAAACCGCTAAACGGGACCGCCGGAAGATTTTACTCGTAAAATTTTTAAAAATTATAAAAAAATTATGAAAATAATATAATTTTGGATTATATATTAAATTTATGATAGTCATGGCCCAAAGACCCAATTTGATTGGACAATGTGTTGTAATTCATAATACGGCCTGCGTGCCGTTATGTGATGTGCGTGCTTGTAATTTTATTTTATTTTCGCGACCTGCGAGTCGTGCCTCTCTCTTATATTCTGGTTGTAAATTAGATTTAGACTCGAATGTAACTCGAGTTTCAAATTGTAATGTACAAATTGGAGCGGTGGAGGGTCCACACGAGACGGAGTTCCGAGGCGGGCACGAGCAACACAAGGTGGTCAAAGGGAGGAGCTTGGAGAAGCTGTAGACCCTAGGTTGACCATTCGATCTTCTCATTGGCTTGAGAAGATCGTAGTAGGGCCATGACTAAATCACAAATAGATTAATTAATTAATTGTTATGTATTTGATGCATGTTTAATAATTAATTAATTAATTAGTGCCTTAACGATTAGATTAGATCTAAGTCGTGCACATGATGCACCCTTGCGATTAGATTAGATCTAAGTCGTGCACAAGATGCATCCTTCTCGATTAGATTAGATCTAGATCGAACCAACTCTAAAATGTCTAACCGTGTCGTGATACCTATCACTACCTCGATCACATGTATTGTTGAATCTGCCAAAGCAGAGCAATACATATTATCTTGGTAGGGTACGGAGGGACAATCTTGGTCCCGCCTATCAACGCATGGGTGAATACAAACTCAATTAGATTGAGTATTCATAGTTATTCGGTTGGATCGAGTCAACTATAGGCATTCTTCCAATAGTTGGAAAGATAGGTCAAAATCACATCTATATTAACTCTCGGGCGTATTAGCCAAAGCTAACTCGAGTTTTAATATAAATGAGGATTTTATTCTATAAACAAGAGTTGCATAGAGATGTAATTGGTAATCGTTACCTACCGATCATACTTGGGCGTATTAGCCAAAGCTAACTCAAGGGTTAGTATGATGTGGATCTTGTCCCACAAGAATTATAGAATTCAGTGGGAGCATCATTTAATTAAAGGCCTAATTAAATGATTTTTAAAGAATATGATATTTATTTCTGCAAATTTTCTGTTGTAGATAACCATGACGTCGAACACGAATTCCTTCTCACTGCGATCCGTCCTTGAGAATGACAAGCTCAACGGAGCGAATTTCCTGGACTGGTACAGGAACTTGAGAATAGTTCTCACCAGGAACGTCCGTTCTGGAGCAGCCCATTCCGAGGCTCCTCCTGCCAATGCCCCATGAGCCAACAAAGATGCTTACAAGAAACATCAAGACGACGCATTAGATGTGTCCTGTCTAATGCTCGCGACCATGAACTCGAGCTTCGAAGCAACATGAGTTGATGGGCGCTTACGATATGGTTGAGCATCTTCGCCAACTATATCAAGGACAAGCGTGGCAGGAGAGATTTGAGATCTCAAGGGCACTATTTCAGTGCAAGATGTCAGATGGGGCTCCCGTAGGCCCATATGTACTCAAAATGATTGGTTACATAGAAAACCTACAGAGGTTGGGATTCCCGCTTGGCCAAGAGCTGGCCACTGACCTGATCTTGCAATCCTCGTCGGATAGTATAGTCAATTCGTTCTAAACTACAACATGAACGAAATTGACAAGCCACTGCCCGAGCTGCTTAGCATGTTAAGAACTGCTGAGCTGAACCATTAGAAGGTTAAGCCCCACTCTGTTCTGATGGTTCAGAAACACAAGGGCAAGGGCAAGCCCAAAGGCAAAGGAAAGTCCCAAGCCAAGGGTAAAGGCAAGACACTGAAGCCTAAAGGAGGGGTCGCCAAGGATGCTAGCTGTTTCCACTGCGGTCAGACCGGGCACTGGAAGAGGAACTGCAAGGTGTACCTGGAAGATATTAAGAAAAAGTGAAGTGAGACTTCCACTTCAGGTATATATGTTATAGAAGTCAATCTATCTATTTCTTCATCATGGGTATTTGATATCGGATGTGCTTCTCACATTTGTACTAATGTGCAGGCGCTGAGAAATAGCAGAGCATTGGCGAAGGGCGAGGTGGACCTACGAGTAGACAATGGAGCATGGGTTGCTGTTGTTGCTGTAGAAACTTATCATCTATCTCTGCCCTCTGGGATTGTATTAGAATTAGATGAATGTTGTTATGTGCCTGCTTTAACTAAGAACATAATTTCAGTTTCTTGTTTGGACAAGAAAGGTTTCTCTTTTATAATAAAGGACAAATGTTGTTCAGTTTATTTAAAAGATATGTTCTATTGTAGTGCACCACTAATAAACGGACTCTATATTCTAGACCTTGAGAGCCCTATCTATAACATTAGTACCAAGAGGTTCAAGTCAAATGACATGAACCAAACCTACCTCTGGCACTGTCGCTTAGGTCATATAAATGACAAGCGCTTATCCCAGCTCCATAAGGATGGTTTGCTGGACTCATTTGATTTTGAATCATATGAGATATGCGAGTCATGCCTACGAGGCAAGATGACCAAGACGTCCTTTAGTGGGCATAGCGAGAGAGCAACTGAATTGTTAGGACTCATACATAGTGATGTATGTGGCCCTTTCAATGTTGCTGCTAGAGGCGGTTATAGGTACTTCATCACATTTACTGATGATTTCAGTAGATACGGTTATGTGTACTTGATGACACATAAGTATGAATCCTTTGAAAAGTTCAAAGAATTCAAGAATGAAGTACAGAACCAGCTTGGCAAGAGTATTAAAGTACTTCGATCAGATCGAGGTGGTGAATACTTAAGCCATGAGTTTCGTGACTACTTAGCTGAGTGTGGGATTTTATCTCAACTCACTCCTCCTGGAACACCACAGTGGAATGGTGTATCCAAAAGGAGGAATCGTACCTTATTAGATATGGTATGATCTATGATGAGTCACACAGATCTTTCGACATATCTATGGGGATATGCTCTAGACACGGCAGCTTTCATACTCAACCGAGTTCCATCAAAGGTCGTGATAAAGACACCATATAGGATATGGACTGGGAGCTAGGTGTCTTTCATGAGGATTGGGGTTGTGAGGCTTACGACGACGCCAAGTCTTAGACAAATTAGGACCCAAATCGACAAGTGCTATTTCTCGGATATCCCAAGGAAACTAAGGGATATTATTTCTACATTCCCATCAAGACAAGTTGTGGCAAAGACTCGGGTCTTTCTAGAAAGGGACTTTGTTTCTAGAAAGACTAGTGGGCTCGATCTTGAAGAAGTTCAAGATGCGAACAATAGCACTAATGCCTCGATGGAAATTGAACTGGAACCACAAAGTGTTGTGGATGATGTTGTTCCACAAGGAGTTGAGGAACAACAACCGGTTCAAGTAGACATACCTCTTCGCAGGTCTGATAGGGTACGTCGTCAGCCTGAGAGATACTCATTTCTCTTGTCTGACCATGACGACATTGTGCTCATAGAGGATGAGCCTACCACCTATCAGGAAGCTGTGATGAGACCAGATTCCGAGAAATGGCTAGAAGCCATGAGATCCGAAATGGAATCCATGTACACCAACCAAGTATGGACTTTGGTTGATCCACCTGAAGGGGTAAAACCCATTGGGTGTAAGTGGGTCTTTAAGAGAAAGACTGACATGGATGGACCTATCTATAAGGGTTGCTTGGTAGCTAAAGGTTTCAAGCAGATTCATGGTGTTGACTATGATGAAACCTTTTCTCCAGTAGTGATGTTTAAGTCCATTCGGATCATGCTTGCTATTGCAGCCTACCATGACTATGAGATATGGCAGATGGATGTCAAAACTGCGTTTCTGAATGGAAACCTACTCGAGGATGTGTACATGACACAACCTGAGGGTTTTGTAGATCCACAGCATACTAGCAGAATATGTAAGCTGCATAGGTCCATTTATGGACTAAAGCAAGCTTCTCGGAGCTGGAATCTTCGATTCGATGATGCGATCAAACAGTTTGGTTTCATCAAGAACGAAGATGAGCCTTGTGTCTACAAGAAGGTTGTAGGGGACATAGTTGTCTTCCTCATATTGTATGTGGATGATGTTAGAGTGTATACTAAAAGCCTA
Organism: Zingiber officinale; assembly: GCF_018446385.1. Classification (NCBI taxonomy): domain Eukaryota; kingdom Viridiplantae; phylum Streptophyta; class Magnoliopsida; order Zingiberales; family Zingiberaceae; genus Zingiber; species Zingiber officinale. The sequence continues at coordinate 123,451,668 of NC_055988.1, forward strand.
GCTTTTGGTATAAACATTTATCTAGAAATAAGAATCACATTGGTCAAATGTCTACATTTGTGATAAATGTAGTTGTTCAATTAATTTATATTGTAGATAACATGGTGTGTGGTGTCACACACAGAAGATCATGTTATCAGTACCTTATAAATTATAAACAGTAGCTCACGACCAAATGGAAAGGAACAAACCATTAGAAGGTCGTAGTGTAATTAGGTATCAGTTTATCTTGACTGTATAATTACACTAGTACACTTAGAGTGTATTGAGTAGGACCATTTGAGGTCGTTTCTTTTATACTGATTTTATAAAGAAACAAAGACCTCGGTTATTATGGAAGTGTGTGCTCTTAATCCTGATATAATAACAAGCACATATATTTGATATTTATTTCTTTAATTTATCAATGGGTGAGATTTAGTTCGATGAATCAATAAGCCCGATAAGTTGGGAAATGGTATCACTTATAGTGTGTGTTGTTGATTATAGAAGGAAATTGTGCCCTAGAGATACTAGGTTGAGAATGTCCCCAAGAGGAGCTCATAAGGATTGTCATGTTAAACCCTGCAGGTGGACTTAGTCCGACATGACGATGAAGTTGAGTGGTACTACTCTTGGAGCTAGATATTAATTAAGTGAGTTGTCAGTAACTTACTTAATTAGTGGACATTTGTTATCTTAAACACAGGGAGACTAACACACTCATAATAAGAAGGAGCCCAAAAATATAATTTGGGATTGGTGCGGTAGTTCAATAATAATTCTCTAGTGGAATGAATTATTGATAAAATTAAGTTGTGTGTTCGGGGCGAACACGGGATGCTTAATTTTATCGGGAGACCAAAACCAATTCCTCCTCTCGGTCCCTATCGTAGCCTCTTATTTATAGAGTTCTATACCCACCTATACCCACCTTCTATACCCACCAATAAGGGGCCGGCCAAGCTAGCTTGGGAACCAAGCTAGGGCCGGCCTAGGTATAAAATTGGGTGGCCGGCCCTAGCTTGAACCCAAGCTAGTGGGGGTCGACCAAATTAAATTAAAAAGGGATTTTAATTTTAATTTTTATTATGTGGAAGAAATAATTTATTAAAGAGAATTAAAATTAAAATATCTCTCTTGTAAAAGATCTACAAAAGATTAAAGAAAGAGATTAAATCTCTTTCCTTATTTGTAGATTGGTGAGATATTTTATTTTCTCTTTAAAATTATCCACATGTTGATAAAATTAAAATTATAGAAATTTCCTTTTATCAACCATGAAGAGATTTTTAAAGAGAAATTTTATTTTTAAAATTTCCGGAAACAAATTAGGAAGTTTTAATTTGTTGATTAAAACTTGTCTAATTTATTTCCTCTTGATGTGGCCGGCCATTAGAGATTAATTGGGGAAATATTATTTTATTTTTCTCAATTAAATCATGTCAAGGGAATTAAGGAAATTTTATTATAATTAAATTTCCTAATTTGCCTAGGCCAAGGAATATAAAAGAAGGGGTGAGGGTGCCTTCACAAGATATAACCTCTATTATTTTCTCTCCCTCTTTTGGTTCCTTGGTGTGGCCGGCCATCCTTTCCCTCTCTTCTTCTTGTGGTGGCCGAACCCTTCTCTTTCCTTGGAGCTCTTGTGGTGGCCGGATACTACTTGGAGAAGAAGAAGAAGAAGGAGAGGAAGCGAGCATCTCTTGGAGCTTGGTTAGTGTTTTGATTTTCTTCCTTGGTGAAGCTTTTTCTTTTGTGGCCGAACCTAGCTAGGAGGAGAAGAAGGTGGTTGGTAGTTTCTCATCTCGGAAGATCGTTGCCCACACAACGTCCGAGGTTAGAAGAGGAATACGGTAGAAGATCAAGAGGTTTTTCTTAAAGGTATAACTAGTAATTTTTCTTTCCGCATCATACTAGTTATTTTTGGAAATAATACTAAATACAAGAGGCATATGATTCTAGAGTTTTGAATTTGTTTTCGATATAGTGTTCTTTTGTTTTTCTTTTCCTTGTGATTTGATTGTTCTTTTCGGTTAACCTAAAGTTATTTTAGGAAATTAAATATTAGCTTTCTATAAAAGGTTTTGTCTAGTCGGTGGTGGTTGCTCCCATATCCAAGAAGGTCATGTGCCTCGCCACGTCAGTACTGGGAACCGATTATGGAAATTAATATTTAATGGAATTAATAACTTAAGGTGACTTGGGTCGAACGTGTTAAGTTCCGCAGGAGATCCAAGTCAAAACCTAAAAGAACAAATAGATTAAGTTTTGGATCAAACGTGTTAAGTTCCGCAGGCGATCCAAAATTTAATTTAAAAGAACACATGGTAGCTAGGAAAAGGTTCAGACCTTTGTACAAAATTTTTGTACAATGGAACCTCTAGGCTTTCCGAGTAGCAACCAACAATTGGTATCAGAGCTAGGGTTTTGCCTCTGTGTATTTGGTATTAGTTTAATTATGCACATGTCATACATAATTTAGGCAGGATAATAGTAGGATGTGCTAACTTTGTGGATGCAGGATCCAACTATTATGACTTATAGTTTTATGTGTGTGATTGGACCCTTGGACATGTCAAGAGCATTTATATGTGTGTGCATGATTGTATTATAAAATACAGCAGGAGCTGTATTTAGTTTTATTAGGATTTTATTTTTGATCTAGATACATGTACATTCCTTTTATGGAATATAGGATCAAAATTGTAAATTCTATTTATGTCATGATCGAATCTTGCAAAGCGTGGAACCTTCTAAGGACCAAAGGCGCAGGAACAAGGAGCAAGATGGATGCGACTAGACCCGGTGGCCAAATATGGCAAATTGGGATGACAACACACGGAGGATAACTAGAGATAAAAGCCATAATAGTTGAAAATTAGATTTTCTATTTATTGCTTTTATATTGGTGTGCATGTTAGTTTACAAGTTTAGTAGGCTAGCATAGTTAAAATTCCTCATTAATAAATAACTAAGTGGGAGAGGGATTTTTAAGTAAATCCCATGGTCTCCATTACTGGTTTGTAAGTGATGCAAACAAGCTTGCGCGTTGGCTCTGAGTGCCTTCCTCCATAACGGATGAGCTAGTTTGCAGATCACTAGAACAGACTTCCATTTTTGGATGACTATAGGAAGTTAATTAAGAGCGTGTGATCTTCCCCAACGGAAGGGGCATAATCTTATTAATAGACTTAGTGTCAAGTAATGGTATACACTTAGACACATCTAATAGTATCCTCCCCATCGGAGTCACTGTTATTATTTGTGTGACCAAATGAAACCAACTATTAATTTGTCATAAAACTAGGTTGACAAGATAATAAAATTAAATGGTTAAAACCCCTCTTACAAATGATTGATTTTGTATACGTCCACACTAACGTGGCATACAAAATTAACGGTGTTTGAGATAATTTTATTTGTCATAAAGTTACGTTGACAAGATAGTTAATGGGTAAAACACTCCTCTTACAAATGTTGATTTTGTATACGTCCACACTAACGTGGCATGCAAAATTCACGGTGTTTTGAGGTGTTGGTAGATTTAAATAGTATTGTTAGAGGAATCAATATTATTTTAAATTTAGAAGTCTTGACCAAATATTTGATTAAAGATAGACCAACTATTAATTTTATTCATAAAGTAAGGTTGACGAGATAATAAAATTAAATGATAAAATTTCCTCTTTGAATTTGTATACGTCCACACTAACGTGACATACAAAATTCATGGGATTTTTAAGGAGTTGGTCTTAACCAAATATTTTTGTGATTCTTAGGATGATGGTCAATCCCTAGCTGATATACTTTAGGATAGACTTAGTGGTCCCAATTATAATTGATTGGAAATAGGATTTGGACATTAAGGTAGACTGTCCTCTTAGAACTAAGAACAATATAGGTGTATTTTATTCATTAGTTGAAACATGTTTAGTGGTGTTATCTACCAGAACCTGGAGTGTAGATACAGATGCCATTAATCATGTCCGCAATTCATTGCAGGGTTCCAGGAAACTCGACAACTAAATGAAAATAAAAACACCGTCCACATGGGCACTGCTGTAAAAGTGGCAGCTGTTGCAGTGGGAGATGTTTATCTTTTGATAAAAATAAAACATGGATTTTTGAGTAATTGTCTTTACGCACCAAGTTTAGAAAGAACTAGTTTTCAGTTTCTAAACTATTCAAAGAACATGATATTCTGCCTCTTTTAATAACAAAGTTGTTATTAAGAAAAAGAGGGAAGTTATCTGTTCTGGTACGTTGATTGACAATTTATAAATCCAATAACTCTCACGATGCAACAAATGGAAATTAGTACCACATCTTCTAACTTTAAGAGAAAGTAACCTTCGGAAATGAACCAATTATATCTTTGGCATGTAAGGCTAGGTTATATTAACTTGAGTATGATTCATTGGTAGCTGATGAACTTTTGGGTTCATTAGTAGTGGAAATCTTTCCAACCTGCGAGTCTTACTTGGAAGGAAAAATAACCAAGAAGCTTTCAAGTCTAAGGGGTATGGAGTCAAAGATATGTTGAAATTGGTTCATTCTGATTTGTGTGATCCTATGACTATCCAAGCAAGAGGTTGTTTCAAATATTTCGTCTATTTTATAGACAACTATTTGATATACGGATACATTTACTTGATGTGCCACAAGTCTAAGTGCTTTGATTAGTTCAAAGAGTATGAGGCTGATGTGGAGAAATGTCAAGGTAAAAGTAACAAGACACTACGGTGAGATCGTAGTGGCAAGTACCTCTTGGGAGAATTTAGGAGTCACTTATCAGAAGTAGGGATTCAATCCCAACTAACTACACCTAGGTATATCCCAACAGAATGGTGTAGAAAAAGGAAGGTATAGGACTCTTATGGAAATAAGTAGATTGATGATGAGTTATTTAGAAAATTACCAAATTCATTTTAAGGATATACTCTGGAAACGGAAGTGAACATAGTACCTTCCAAAATCAGAACTCTCTACTCATATAGAATTGCTGAATAGGTGTAAGCCTATTTTGAAGCATATTCAGATTCGGGTAGTCCAGCACATATGCTGAAGAGAGACAATGATAAGTTGGACAGGAATTCACTTGTTTGTGGGTTATTCTAGAGAAATGAAAGTAGGTTTATAGTCTTAAAAATCAGAAGGTCATTATTAGCATCAATGATCGATTTTTAGAAAAGAACTATGTAATAAACCTCATGCTCATAAGAAAATTTGTTCTTAAGGAAATAATAAAAGACATGTCTAATCTAGTACCAACTGTACAAGATGAGATACCACAAGGAAACTGCAACACGTATCACAAATGATACACAATTGAAGAAAGTGCCTCATCGTAGTGGGAGGGTTGTTAGGCAACCTAAAAAGATTTATGTTTTGGGAGAGTTTTTTGGACTCGATTCCTGGAGGACATGAATATGATCTCCGGACATATGACGAAGCACTCCAAGATAAAGATGCAATATCTTGGCAAAGAGTAATGAATAACATAATTAGAATATATGCATTCTAATAAAATCTGGAAGCTTATAGAACCACCAAATGGTATAAAAGCCTTTGGGTGTAAAAATGTCTATATTAGGAAAAGAGGGATAGACAGGAAGGTAGAAACTCTCAAAGCAAGGCTAGATAAAAAAGGAAACTTTTTCACTGGTAGTCATGCTTAAGTCTATCCGGATTCTTTTATCTATTTGGCAAGTGGATGTCAAGACAGCATTCCTTAATGGAAGTTTTGAAGAAAACATCCATATAAAGCAACCAGAAGGGTTCATTGCAAAGGGCTAAGAGCATCTTGTGTGTAAGCTCAATCAGTCTATGGACTGAGGCAAAGCTTCAAGGTCTTGGAACATCCGGTTTATCAAAGTAATCCAGATCTATGGATTTAGTAACCGGATAAGTCTTGTGTATACAAAAGATGTGATGGAAACGTGGTGGTATTTCTTGTACTATACTTAGATAACATTTTTGGTAGTTGGAAACAATATCAAAATGTTGTCAAAAGTAAGGGTATGGTTGTCCAAACAATTCGATATAAAGGACTTGGGAGAATGTATATATTCTTGAGATCAAAGTAATAAGGGATCGCAAGAAAAGAATATTTTACTTATCCCAAGCTTCATACATCGGAAAATCCTTGCTCGCTTTAAGCATACAAAACTCCAAGAAAGGTTTCTTACCTTTTCAGATGGAGTAACTTTATCTAAAGATATGTCTCGAGACATCAAAGGAGATAAAGGAAATAAAGACAGTTCTTTATGCTTTACTGTTGGAAGCCTAATGTATGCTATGCACTAGATTAGAAATATGTTTTGCCAAGGGCATAGTTAGCGGATATCAAAGTAAGCCCTGAAGGACAGTGGACTGCAGTAAAGCATATATTGTAGTACCTTAGAGGCACTAGAGATTATATGCTAGATTACAAGGCAGTTAATTTAGTCCTTGTGGGTTGCATGGATTTTGACTTCCAATCGGATAGGGACAATAATAAGTCAACCTCGGGGTTTTGTGTTTACTTTAGGAGGCAAAGTCATAACTATGGAAGAGTGATAAGCATAGGTGTTTTTCTGAACTCCACCATAGAAGCTTAGTATATGGCAAGCCTCTGAGGTAGCCATAAAAGCTGAATGACTCAATAATCTCAAGATAGACTTAGATATGATTTCTGGTTTGTCCAAAAATTATTACAATTTATTGTAATAATGTTGGTGCAGTAGCAAACTCGAAGAAACCATAAGTCTATAAGGCAAGTAAACACAATAGAGCGCAAGTACCACCCAATACAAGGAATCGTATAAACGAGGAGAAGTTGTTGCCGCCTAGATTGCATCAGGTGATGACCTATAGATCCTTTCACTAAGGTCCTTAAGGCAGGAGCTTTTGATGGGCATGTTGAAGGGATGGGAATCAGATGTATGGCAGCAGATGTGGCAGCTTAGTCTTTTAGTATAAGTGGGAGATTGTTAGAGTGTATACTAAAAGCCTAGCTTTTGGTATAAACATTTATCTAGAAATAAGAATCACATTGGTCAAATGTCTACATTTGTGATAAATGTAGTTGTTCAATTAATTTATATTGTAGATAACATGGTGTGTGGTGTCACACGTGAAGATCATGTTATCGTACTTTATAAATTATAAACAGTAGCTCACGACCAAATGGAAAGGAACAAACCATTGAAAGGTCGAAAATAGTAATATCATACGATCCTCGTCCGCTAAGAAAGTAACAATAGGATGGTAAACTTAGATTGTATAGAAATTGTATCGAGGTGTGTGCTCTTAATCCTGATATAATAACAAGCACATATATTTGATATTTATTTCTTTAATTTATCAATGGGTGAGATTTAGTTCGATGAATCAATAAGCCCGATAAGTTGGGAAATGGTATCACTTATAGTGTGTGTTGTTGATTATAGAAGGAAATTGTGCCCTAGAGATACTAGGTTGAGAATGTCCCCAAGAGGAGCTCATAAGGATTGTCATGTTAAACCCTGCAGGTGGACTTAGTCCGACATGACGATGAAGTTGAGTGGTACTACTCTTGGAGCTAGATATTAATTAAGTGAGTTGTCAGTAACTTACTTAATTAGTGGACATTTGTTATCTTAAACACAGGGAGACTAACACACTCATAATAAGAAGGAGCCCAAAAATGTAATTTGGGATTGGTGCGGTAGTTCAATAATAATTCTCTAGTGGAATGAATTATTATTGATAAAATTAAGTTGTGTGTTCGGGGCGAACACGGGATGCTTAATTTTATCGGGAGACCAAAACCAATTCCTCCTCTCGGTCCCTATCATAGCCTCTTATTTATAGAGTTCTATACCCACCTATACCCACCTTCTATACCCACCAATAAGGGGTCGGCCAAGCTAGCTTGGGAACCAAGCTAGGGCCGGCCTAGGTATAGGGTGGTCGGCCCTAGCTTGAACCCAAGCTAGTGGGGTCGGCCAAATTAAATTAAAAAGGGATTTTAATTTTAATTTTTATTATGTGGAAGAAATAATTTATTAAAGAGAATTAAAATTAAAATATATCTCTTGTAAAAGATCTACAAAAGATTAAAGAAAGAGATTAAATCTCTTTCCTTATTTGTAGATTGGTGAGATATTTTATTTTCTCTTTAAAATTATCCACATGTTGATAAAATTAAAATTATAAAAATTTCCTTTTATCAACCATGAAGAGATTTTTAAAGAGAAATTTTATTTTTAAAATTTCCGGAAACAAATTAGGAAGTTTTAATTTGTTGATTAAAACTTGTCTAATTTATTTCCTCTTGATGTGGCCGGCCATTAGAGATTAATTGGGGAAATATTATTTTATTTTTCTCAATTAAATCATGTCAAGGGAATTAAGGAAATTTTATTGTAATTAAATTTCCTAATTTGCCTAGGCCAAGGAATATAAAAGAAGGGGTGAGGGTGCCTTCACAAGATATAACCTCTATTATTTTCTCTCCCTCTTTTGGTTCCTTGGTGTGGCTGGCCATCCTTTCCCTCTCTTCTTCTTGTGGTGGCCGAACCCTTCTCTTTCCTTGGAGCTCTTGTGGTGGCCGGATACTACTTGGAGAAGAAGAAGAAGAAGGAGAGGAAGCGAGCATCTCTTGGAGCTTGGTTAGTGTTTTGATTTTCTTCCTTGGTGAAGCTTCTTTCTTTGTGGCCGAACCTAGCTAGGAGGAGAAGAAGGTGGTTGGTAGTTTCTCATCTCGGAAGATCGTTGCCCACACAACGTCCGAGGTTAGAAGAGGAATACGGTAGAAGATCAAGAGGTTTTTCTTAAAGGTATAACTAGTAATTTTTCTTTCCGCGTCATACTAGTTATTTTTGGAAATAATACTAAATACAAGAGGCATATGATTCTAGAGTTTTGAATTTGTTTTCGATATAGTGTTCTTTTGTTTTTCTTTTCCTTGTGATTTGATTGTTCTTTTCGGTTAACCTAAAGTTATTTTAGGAAATTAAATATTAGCTTTCTATAAAAGGTTTTGTCTAGTCGGTGGTGGTTGCTCCCATATCCAAGAAGGCCATGTGCCTCGCCACGTCAGTACTGGGAACCGATTATGGAAATTAATATTTAATGGAATTAATAACTTAAGGTGACTTGGGTCGAACGTGTTAAGTTCCGCAGGAGATCCAAGTCAAAACCTAAAAGAACAAATAGATTAAGTTTTGGATCAAACGTGTTAAGTTCCGCAGGCGATCCAAAATTTAATTTAAAAGAACACATGGTAGCTAGGAAAAGGTTCAGACCTTTGTACAAAATTTTTGTACAGTGGAACCTCTAGGCTTTCCGAGTAGCAACCAACAGATGACATACTACTCATTGGGAAGGACATCCCTATGCTTCAGTCTGTCAAGACCTGGCTAGGGAGTTGCTTCTCAATGAAGGACTTAGGTGAGGCATCCCGCATTCTAGGGATACAGATCTATAGAGATAGATCTAAGAGATTGCTTGGCCTAAGTCAGAGTACATACATTGACAAGGTACTCCTTCGGTTTGCCATGCAGAACTCCAAGAAGGGATTTCTGCCGATGTCACATGGCGTGAGTCTTTCGAAGACTCAAGGTCCCTCTTCTAGAGAGGAGAGAGACCGCATGGATCAGATCCCTTATGCCTCAGCCATAGGATCGATCATGTACGCCATGTTATGTACTCGACCTGATGTCTCGTATGCTTTGAGCATGACGAGCAGATACTCGATCAGTGAAAGTCATCGATAGCGGTCAAGAATATTCTTAAGTACTTACGAAGGACTAAAGAATATTTCTTGATATATGGAGGCAAAGTTAACCGTAAAGGGTTACAGTGATGCTAGCTTCCAAACCGATCGGGATGATTACCGATCGCAGCGTGGTTCGTGTTTTGCTTAAATGGTGGTGCCGTGAGCTGGAAGAGTTCAAGACACAGGAGCTGATTCTACAACAGAGGTGAGTATATTGCGCATCAGAGGCAACAAAGGAGGCAGTTGGATCCGCAAGTTCATCAACTTGGGGTGGTTCCTAGCATCACTGACCCAGTTGAGCTCTATTGTGACAACAATGGAGCTATAGCATGCAAAGGAACCTCGCTCACACCAAAGGACCAAGCACATACTACGGCGCTTCCATCTCATTCGAGAGATTATTGATAGAGGAGATGTGAAGATTTGCAGAGTACCTACAGAGGCTAACATCGCAGATCCCTTGACCAAGGCTTTGGCACAGAGGAAGCATGATGGTCACACTAGGTCATTAGGCCTTAGAGCCTATACTAATTGACACTAGTGCTAGTGGGAGATTGTTAGTTAGAGCCCTAGAGCCAATCATTTGATGATTGTATAGACTCATGTATATCATATTCTTGTATATTAATAAAGGCATTTGTTTGGTTATTATACTTATTTATATTAGTGCCAAATAGACTAAGTATAATAGCGTCCTTGAGTAGAAGGTTCATACCTATATCAATCGATTAGTTGAATCGATAGTGAGATGATATAGGGAACACTACTCTAAATCATTCCTAGTCGAGTATTAGCATTCTGGGACAATGTTAATACAATAAGACTAGCATGTAGGTCAGCTCGATGACTTGATCTCATAAGTCATGGATATAGAGATATCAAGCTGACACATGGGTATGCATTAGAGAATGTATACTGAATGACCCGCCATGAGAAAGTATCATGGATCGTTATATGAGTGTCATATACTTTCTCATGTGGCTATTAGTATGACTATTAGTCCTTAGACCTGAAGTCACCATGGATCCCTACATAAGGAGTTATGTACTTTGGTTTCGTCAAACGTCACCCGTAACTGGGTGGACTATAAAGGCGATTACTGGGTATATAACGAATTATGTAGAGGGATGTGAGTGATGTAGATGGGATCTATCCCTCCCATATGACGAGAGCGACATCGGTATTCTTGATAGAGTGAGACCACTAAGTGCATGGCCATGCCCAAATGAGTCAATATTAGATGTTGAGCTCATTTGATCGAGTGAGTCTACTTGGAGTTCAAGATTTAGATTGATTAGAGGATGACACGGTCTATGCCTCACATTGATCAATCTAGATGTCTAGGATAGAAGGACACTTGTCATTATTTTGTGAGTAGTCACAATTGGTAGTCACAAGGTGATGTCGGATCTCGACATTCTTGTAACTTGGGTAGTAATGATGTGTTGCTAGATACCGCTCATTACTTATGCTCCTAAATGGGTTTAGGGCATTGCCAACGTTACAAGAACCTATAGGGTCACACACTAAGGACAATTAGATGGGGATTATGTTCATATGATGAACCAAGAGGATTAGATTCATTTGATGAATCAAATTGGATTAAGAGTAATCCTAATTGGGCTAACTTGAGTTCGACTCAAGTTGATTCATGTGTTAAATGAGTCTAATTTAGATTTTGACTCATTGAATCAATTTAATTTAATGAATTAGATTCATTATATTAAGTTGGCTCGAATCAAATGGTTGGATTAGATCCACCATGGTAGAGATTGAGTCAAATTTGACTTGACTTGAGAAGGAAGACCAAAGGTCAATTTTGACTTGACCTTTTGCCACCTCATTGGTGAGTTGGCATTAGGTGGACCAATAATGATGTTCCACATCATCATGGGTGCCACCTCATGGAAGTTACAAAGCCACTCTCTTAATGGTTTCATATTAATTGCAATTAATGCAATTAATTTGTGTTTTTGAAAGTGGCCGGCCACTTGGTTTTGGGGTGTGAATTGATTTTCCCATTCAAGTGGTGTAACTCCTTCTTCTTCCTTGTGTTCTTCCTCTCAAGCTCTCCCTTTCCCTCTCCTCCTTCCTTGGCCGAACCACATAGGTGCTAGCACACCTTGGTTTTTGGTCACCTCCATCTAGTGTGTCCGTGTGGATACTTCTAGAGGACCGACACTTGACGGTCTTGAGATCCGGCATCATTTGGACGAGCGGGAACGCGAAGGGCTTCGCTTCGAAGGTATAACTTTCATCTAGTGTAGATCTAAAGTTTTACAAACTCGTACAAGAAAAAGTTTTTCGAAAAAGTTTTTGTTTACGAATCTTTGCACGGATCTACGGCTTTGGGTGACTCAGGGTTTCCGCGACGCGAAAAAAGCGGTTTTCGCGACCCAAAGAACCCAACACACCCTTGGTGAATTTCTCAAGAATTTTATCCACATAATGGGACTGACTAAGAACAAGTCCTTCTGTTGTTTTAAGAATTTTGATTCCTAGAATAACATCAGCTAGGCCCATGTCTTTCATATCAAATCTTGAGTTCAACATCCCTTTTGTGGATTTAATTATCTTATCATTACTCGCAATGATAAGTATGTCGTCTACATAGCGGCACAAGATGACATAATCACTCTCTGTGGCTTTCATGTAAACACATTTATCACATTCATTAATCTTGAATCCACATTTCTTCATGGTATTATCAACATATAATGACTTCACCAATCTACAGACCTTATTTTTCTGTCCTGGAACAGAAAACCCCTCAGGTTGGTTCATGTAGATTTCTTCTTCTAAATCTCCATTTAGAAAGGCAGTCTTTACATCCATTTGATATATTTTAAGATTCCATATAGCAACGATAGTCAACAATACTTTAATGGAAGTTATTCTCGACACCGGAGAATACGTATCGAAGTAATCGAGACCTTCTCGTTGTCGGTATCCTTTGATTACCAATCTGGCCTTATACTTGTCAATTATGCTATCTGACTTCATTTTCTTCTTAAAGATTCCACTTGCAACCTAATGGTTTACTTCCCAGAGGAAGATCCACAAGTTTTCAGGTGTGATTTTGCAAGATAGATTATATCTCAAATACAATTACCTCTTTCCAGTGAGGTCAATCAGATGAGTTTACTGCTTCTGAGTAACTCTGGGGCTTACTTTCCAATATAAAAGTGATAAAATCCAATCTATAGGATTTTTCTACCCGAGCTCTTTTACTCTGTCTAAGCTTAACCTAACTGGTTCATCATCATCATCTTCACCTTGTGTTTCATATGCCCATTTTGAGGAGCTAGCATCCTCTCGAGTCTTATACGGAAACACATACTCGAAGAACGAGAAATACCTCGATTCTATTATCGAGTTCTTGTGTATCTTCAGTATGTGTGCTCATACACACAAAATCGATACGCACTGCTATTATGTGCATATCCAATAAATATGCAATCAACAGTCTTTGATCCTATCTTAATCCTTTTCGGATTAGGCACCAAAACTTTGGCAAGATACCCCCACATTCATATATATTTGTAGGACGGTTGTCTTCCATTCCACAACTCATAAGAGCTCTTATCTATTTTCTTTCAGGATACCTTATTTAAAAGGTAATTAGCTGTCAACACAACTTCCCCCACATGAACTTTGGCAGTCCAGAGCTAAAAAAAAAACATTCATCATCTCTTTTAGAGTTCGATTTTTCCACTCAGCAACTCTATTTTACTGAGAAGTATAAGGAGTTGTTGTTTCGTGTATGATCCTGTGTTCAGCACACAACTCAGCGAATGGTGATACATATTTACTACCACAGTCACTTCGAATCACCTTAATCTTTCTATTAAGCTGGTTTTCAATCTCATTCTTATATAGAGCAAATTTCTCTATAGCTTCATCCTTACCTTTGAGAAGATACACATAATAGTATTTTGTGTTATCATCTACAAAAGTGATGAAGTATTTATTCCCACCACGTGTTGGTGTACCTTTAAGGTCGCTCACGTCAGTGTGGATTAGCCCAAGTGGTTCATTGCTTCTCTCAACATATTGAAAAGATGACCTTGTCATTTTCACTTCAACACAAATCCCACACTTGTGTTTCGGGTCAAGGTGGAATATAGGTATACTTTTTATATTTATTAATCTATGCAACACATCGTAGTTAACATGTCCTAGTTTACCATGCAACACGAAGACTCAAGCATATAAGTGGAAGAGATTTCATTTTTATTTATCTTGGGCCTAATAGTCATTACATTGAGTTTGAACAACCCAACAGATACATAACCCCTTTCTACAAACATTCCATTCTTGGATAATATAACTCTGTTCGACTAAAAAATAATGTGAAAGCAATGCTTGCTTAACAGTCACTACAAGAAAAAATAGTTTTCCTGACACTTTCTTAATGACATTTGTTTAAAAGTGTCGTTGATTTATACATACCATGACATTGATTAAAAATTAAAAAAATAATAAAATAAAAATCTAATTAGATATATTATTATGACATTTTTAATGAATGCCACTAAAAATTTAATAATTTTTCCAACCCGCACCAAATTTTATCCTCAATCCCTCCAATAAAATCACTCACCCCGCCGCCTCTACATCCCTAATTTTTCTTTTCTCCCTCAACAAATATCGTCAATCGTCTTTGCGCGACCTTCCGCCCACCCTCGACATCCTTTTGCACTATCTCCCACTAGTGTTGTCTGCCCCTCCGTCCGCCCCGTTGTCTGCCCCCGTCGTCTGCCCCTCCGTCTATCCCACTGTCTGCCCCGTCGTTTGTCACGCCGAGGTCCTTATTCTTTCCTCTTCCACCGTCTCATGATCAGAAACCCTATGTTGCAAATTTTTGTGCACTCTGTTTCTTTTAAAGATTTTCTTGTTGATTTCTATGATTTCAAGTGGTAAAGAGGTTGATTTCATGTTGATTTCGATGATTTCTGTGAAACCACTATTTTCCACGGCATAACCATCTTGCTTTGATACACATGTCCTCTCCTAGTCCCTTAGGCAACAAACACCCACTAGCCTTGTGCCCTTCGACATCTTCCCAGGTTCTCTTTCTCCTCCTCGCGTTCTGTCCCTTTTAATGAAGTCGTTGTTCATAATCGTTTATCCTTATCATTTGTCATTTCTCTTTACATTCTGTATCACACCTCGAGTTTGCGGATTACATGAACTAAAATAATTATTCATGTGTCTACGAGTTCAAAAAAACTACTTTACGATTTCTCACTGCATTTCCATTTGTTTGTGGAAACTGTGGTTGGAATTTCTCTTGATGTTAATGAGATCAATCACATATAGGGCTAAAATGAACCAAACATTTATGCAATTAGTTATTTTTTTTGGATCGAATTATTTTATTGTTAAATTCTTAGTCATATTTGTTTGTAAACTTTTTTCTTTTAATAGTTTGTAGGGACAGAGAACAAGAACCTTATTCAATGTCATTTGTGTGTGTGTGTTTAGGTAGGGGTGCTTTACCATGAGATTGTAAGAAGACTAAAAGAGAAGTGTTTTTGAGAGAGTTCTTCCTCGACATTTATCTTATTAGGACAATGTCTGATGCGACTCAGTGTTCTTAATCATATACGCTTATATTAATCTTTATTCTTACAAGTTGTAGAGACTAAGAAACATAAACTTTCCATTATTGCCTTCTTGATAATGAATGAGTGCTGACATTGCTGATTAGCATATTAAAGTAGTCTGAGCAATTTATGTGATCAAATATAGGTTATTCTTGATTTTGAAGAAAGAGTGGATTTTACTTAAAGGTTCATTGACACAAAAGTTCACCAGCAACAATACAATAGCAGTTTCCCAAGTAAGCTTCTCAGGCTTTTTCTTATTTTGTGTCCGATTTGTGAAGCAATTATGGTAATCATTGTATGTAATTCTTATTTATTGTATGATGTTATTTGTAATTTTTAATTATGATATGTGTGTGCTGGCACATACAAGTGAAAATTATGTTATTTGCAATTTTACTTTCTTGTAAGCTATGTTTTTTGTGAGATTATAATTATCTTGAGTTAGCCATTTATTGATTTCTTGTAAGCTATGTTTTTGGTGAGATTTTTCGAGCTTGTTCATTTTATTCAAAATTTTCCTTCTGCTCCTTTGCCAATTCACTTGTTTGTAACCCTTTAATATTTCATTTGCACGTCAGATTTCTTGAAGAGAGAAGGATGGGTGTGGTGTCACTTCCACAACTATCAATGTTAAGGTTTTAAATATAAAGCACTTTGCAGCTTGATATATATCAATTGTAGCTCTAATTGGATGTAACATAGGCACTTTGCAGCCATAAGGTTGGAGAATTCTTTGTATTGATTTCTTGTATGCATTTGAGTTCTTGCAATTAATTCATTCTTTGTATTGCTACATATTGTAAGAAGTTGAGAATTTAGTTAAATTGAGTGATAATGTATAATCTTATTTAACATAATTGTTGTTACTGATGGTACACCATATTTGTTTTCATTAGAACCTTCTTTTTTTGCATTGTTAGATGGGATGTTCTATCTCAATAAAAAGTCTATTTGATTCTACGAAAATTGTGGCAAAAGGAGTTGTTCGTAGCATGGACCAGAATACTAAAGTAGGAAGATAGGTGTTGGGACCAAATTGGTGTGAAATACAAGTTCTAGTTGTCTTAGAAGGGGAAGAGTGCTTGATTAGGTCATATGATCTTTTATAAAAGTTTAAGGATACATTTGGAGGAATGATAGCTTGATCTTGTTATCTGGTATGATATGTAATTTTTTAATTAATTACTATTTATTGTATATGTCTGTCATGTTAGTGTCTTTTAAAACTAATATCAATTATATTTGCAATTGACAGTTAATGAAGAAGACTTTTCTACTAGGTGCATTTGGAGTTTTGTGGCACAATAGCAAGTTAAATGTTAGTGTCTTTTTAAAACAATTATATTGGATGGTGTGGAGCTTTCCTAGTTTATCATTTGCTAAATATTCACTAGTTCAAATTGAATTTTAATCTCTTTATTTTATGCTTCTTTAATTTTATTTTATTTACACAAATATATGAATTTGTATTGCAGGTGACAAGAATATTGGATTTTGTTTAAGATGTGATGGTTGAAGAATGAAGATGCACCACAAGTTTGGTTATATTTTGCTTTACGAGACTTAATATTTTGAGTGTAGTGTGTAATTAGTTTTGGTTGTAAAGAACTTGTCATTAGTTTACATTTGTAACTTTGACTCAAATATTTGTTGGATGAATTTAGAGTATCTATTTGCACTTTAAATTGTATTTTATAATTTTTTTCTATTCTAAATGGTGGATAGATTGCGATAATGTGTAAAATTGAATTTATGTTATATATTCTAAATACATATTATTGACCATTTTAAATGTATTTATAAATTATTATAATGACATTTATTAATATTATTGTAGATTAGTTAAGGTGACATAAATGATCTTATAAATTATCTTTATTGACACTTTTTATTGTCCTTATAAAAAACATAAATGTCATAATAAATGAGTTTTGGTGACATTTAATTTTGTCATTATTATGATGATAACACGACATATATAAATGTCCTTAAAAAAACATTTCCTGACATTATAGAGTGCCATTATATCTTTAAATCGTGACACTTTTGATGTTAGTATTGATATTGTATAATGACATTATAAAATGTCAGGAAATTAAGGGGATCTAAGACGACATCACTTTATAGGGCGTTTTTGGTAGATGTCACTAAAACATTAGTGTCACCATAAATATACTATAAGGACAATTATGTGTGTCATAATAGACTAATTTTCTTGTAGTGAGTGATCTGGAAACTAGATTCTTTCGAATCTCTGAAATATATATCACATTGTTCAGAGTAAGGTCCTTGCCCGAGGTCATCTTCAGCGCCACCTTTTCTTGGCCCATGATGTTCGAGGTTGCTGAGTTCCCCATGAATAGTTTGTCTCTAGTGACTTCTTCAAAGTTGTGGAGCAGCCAATTGTTGCAACACACATTTCTGGTGGCTCCAGTATCGATCCACCATTGTCACGGGTTTGAACTGACTAGGTTCAGTTTTGAGAACACTGCATAGAGGTCATCTATTTATAGTCCCTCATTCAGGTTGGCCTCCTGCTTCTTCTTTGGCTTTTTGCACTCTGAAGATTTGTGACCTACTTTGTGTTGGTCCCTTTGGAGGCCGGCAAGAGGGGAGGGGTGAATTTCCCTGCAAAATAAAATAATCCCTTTCTCGGATTTTCAACTAAAACACTTGCACAAATAGAGTAAACAAAATAGAACAGAAAAGCCGAGGCTCATAATTTACTTGGTTACAACCGGGGAGGTTGTTAATCCAAGACAGATGAAAAGCGTACTAAAAATATCTCCTCTGGGCAGAGAAACCTCTGACAACGTTGACGCGTAAGAAATAGAAGCTTAACTCTAAAATGAAGCGTACAAGTGCTGGAATTGAATTACTTGTGATTATTGAAAAGCTTTTGGACCAAGGCTATATTTATAGCCTTGGTCGGGGCGCCCCGAAAGGGTTCCGGGCGCCCTGGGGGGATAAAACTTTATCCCCAACACAACGGATCACGCTTGACGTGATCTGGTCAAAAAGCCAACTCTGGGCGCCCAGAATGGATCCGGGCGCCCGGACCACTAAGTCAACCAAGTTGACTTTCTGATCCGGGCCTTCTGCTCTGGTGCTGTTCGCCTCGGTCCGGGTCTTCCGCATTCGACTCCGCTTGGTTGGGTGATCTCGACCATCCGGAATAGGGCTTACCCGAACCTAAGTTCCGGACTTCTCCTCGAGCAGCCTTCCTTCTCGGTTTCTCGTCCCTTAAACGTCGCGTACGTTCTTCTCGTCCACTGGTGTACTCTTCCACGGTCACCTCGTCCCTCGGACGCACCTAGCTCGTCGGCTCTCTCCCGTACCATCCTTCTCGCTAGCCGCGTCTTCCGCTCGACTTCCTGTGTTCCTAAGCTCCTGCACATTTAGACATAAGGGTTAAACCACACAGGACCTAACTGAACTTGTTTGATCACATCAAAACACCTTAGAGTTCCAACACTTTGTTACAGTTGAAGCACTTCTCAGAGAACTTCTTCTTTCTGATGCCTCCTTTAGGTCCCATCTTGGAAGACTTGGGGTTCTTTCGTTTTGAGCTTTAACCGTGCTCGACCACGTTGGCTTCACAGTAGCCTGAGAGAATAGTTTCTTCTCTGAACTCTTGTTGTCTTTTTCAATGCGAAGTCTAACAATGAGTTCCTCCACATTCATCTCCTTCCGCTTGTGCTTCAGGTAGTTCTTGAAGTCCTTCCAACCGGGAGGCAACTTCTCAATGATAGCCGCCACCTGGAAGTTTTCACTTAGAACCATCTCTTCTGAGTGGATCTCGTGCAAGATTACTTAAAGCTATTGGACTTGGCTGATCACCGTCTTGGAGTTAACCATCTTGTAATCCAGGAATCGACACACGATGAACTTCTTGGCCCCTGCATCCTCCGTCTTGTACTTTTTGTCTAGGGACTCCCACAGCTCCTTAGCCATTCTCTTCATGCTATATATAGCCTATAAGGCAGTTGAGGATGTAGTTTTGGCAAAGGATCTCAGAATGAGTCCATGCCTCCACTGCACTGATAGTTTGTGCATCAGCTTCCTCAGCACGCTTGGGAGGGTCCTCGGTTAAGAACCGAGCCTGATTGAGCATGGTCAAGTAGAAGAGTATCTTCTGCTGCCACCTCTTGAAGTTCAGTTCACTGAACTTCTCTAGTTTTTTTCCATGACAGATTGGCATAGTTCCAATCGGGGTGGAAGGGGCCTACACGTGTTGAGTCTGCTGTACCTCAACATTCTGTTCTGTGGTTATCTCAACAGAATCGATTCTGTTTTAAGATTGTTGGACGAAACAATCTGTTGTAGGAGATTTTTGAGGGGTTAGCTGAATTTAAATATACAAACTTAAATTCAACTTATCTGTTGAAATGACCTGAGCTGATAATCTCAGGTTGTCAGCAGGGGCTGATGTCTGCCGAGTGCCGACCGCCGAGTGTCGATTGCTGACTGCCGAGTGCCGACCGCCGAGTGCTGACCGCCGAGTGCCGACTGCCGAGTGCTGACTTATCTGTTGAAATGACCAGAGCTGATAATCTCTGGCTGTCAGCAAGGGCTGATGTCTGCCTAGTGGCGACCGCTGAGTGTTGAGTGCCGACCGCCGAGTGTCGACTGGCGAGTGTCGACCGTCGAGTGCCGATCGTCGAGTGTCGATCGCCGAGTGCCGACCGTCGAGTGCCAACCGCTGAGTGCTGACCGCCGAGTGCTGACTGTCGAGTGCCGACTGCCGAGGGATAAGGCTGACCGAGTGAGGAGGCCGACCGAGTGAAGAGGCCGACCGAGCGAAGCTTAAGGCCAACTGAGTGAAGAGGCCGATCGAGTGAAGAGTCCGACCGAGCGAAGCTTAAGGCCAACCGAGTGAAGAGGCCGATTGAGTGAAGAGTCCGACCGAGCGAAGCTTAAGGCCAACCGAGTGAAGAGGCCGATCGAGTGAAGAGTCCGACCGAGCGAAGCTTAAGGCCGACCAAGTGAAGAGGCCGACTGGGCGAAGCTTAAGGCCGACCGAGTGAAGAGGCCGAGGCCTGCGATAAACATAGTTCCTTGAAACAGATTCACCCCACCTTCGGCTATGCTTCGAAGCTTTCTTGGTTCGTCTGTTTTCCAGGATACAACGGCTAACCGTGATTCCCACCAAGCATTGATGGTTACGGCGAACTGAGAGGTATCCGACTGCTATCACGGGCACTTCGCCGAGCAGGAGTTGCATGACAAAGTCGTGGGGGGGGGGGGGGGGGACGTAGGTGGAGAGCTTTAGCTTTTCGCCTGTGTAACCCTTTTGCCTGTAGTCGCAGCCTCTTTTTATAGGAGATCAAATGAACGGCAAAATTAATGATCGATTAATAATCATTACACATCGAGCTGAGAAACGCCAACGTTTCTCTCGATCGTTTTGATTCTGCATTAATCTTCCTTTAATGCATTCGTTACACCAGTAGCAAAAATGTTTACGGTTCAAATGTTGGTTGTTTCACTTGGGTAAATTTTACCTCGATCAGTCTGGCATTCAACGTGCGCAGGTCGCGCTCGAGTCAACATGGTTCAGTGGAATCCGAGCCTTGGATTTGCACCTCTCTGCTCACCCACGCGTGAGAGAGAGCCTCTCCCTATATATTTGTTCACATTATCAAACCATGTGAATCAATATAAACCAACCAATATGTCAAGAAACTCCCAATGTGAGACTAAAGTTTTATTCACAATGGAGCTTCTATCTTCTTCCATATCTTCTCCATTCACTCATATTCAACACTATAATCTCCTTTGTGAAATTATAGGCTCTTTTATATGCTTCTGTTATTTGTCGGAAAAAACTTGTCATAAATTGGATGCCCTCATCTTATCTTGAACAAACTTATACCGAAGAGGTTTACTTTCGCGGTCGACCGAACCTCGGGATCGGTCGACCGAACCCCTAAGCCAGCAGATCAAATTTCCAGAGGTTAGACCGAGCTCGACCAACTGATCGGTCGACCGAACCTAGGATGAACGTTGACTGGATCAGGCCAGGTGGACTAAGTCAGAGCAGCTGATCGGTCGACCGAACATGGCTATCGGTCGACCGAACATGGCTATCGGTCGACCGAACCTCGGATAACAGTTTGACCATATCGAAGCGGAGCGAGTGGATCAGATGAGGTGGAGGTCGTCTGATCGATCGATCGAATCGGTGATCGGTCGACCGATCCGCTTCAAGTCAACTCTGATCCCGAAGTGATCGAATCTGGATCAGTGCTGCAGAGACTATAAAAAGGAGCCTCGGGGTACTGCTTCAGAACAACTCGAACAGAAGAACTTGTGATCTGGTGTGCTGCTCCGAAACCTTCGACTACACGCTGCTGCTCCGACAATCGGCAATCACTTTCATCTTTTGTAGTTTGTCGGTATAACTTCTCTTTTAAGCTCATATTTGTATTCACCTGTTTGTAAAGATTTACGAACTTATAGTTGTTGTCCACCGAAAGCGATCAACGATCGCGAGTCTTGGAGTAGGAGTCGTCACAGACTCCGAACCAAGTAAATCTTGGAGTCTTTTGTGTGTCTGTCTTTTACTTATTTCCGTTGCGTTACTTGTAAGATTTTCGAAACGAAAAGTGAAAGCCACGAGCGTTATTCATCCCCCCTCTAGCGCTTTCGATCCAACAAGCCACACCAATCCTAACACCTCCTTCGACTGAACATAAAAGGGGGGATTAGTGATGAGGAAGTATTTCCTAAGGGCCACTTGGCCAAGAGGGTCAATAATTGAGCTAGGATGAAAGACGTGGTCAATGAGGGCCGACTCATGACTCCCGGCTCTTGGTTACTCTTGACTACTCCCTGACTTCCGACTCCCAGCTATTCCCCGTGACTCACATTTCTTACTTCCTTAAACTAAGCTGAAACAACTCCAACTGTCAATAATTAAAGCAAAGAACCATTGTTCTTTTAATGCAACCGTTATCACAAGAACGACGAAAAACACAGCTAATTACCTCGACATAAATGGGTCGTAATAGTCATTTATTTCAAGGAACGTGGCCACAATAGTGAGAAATGAGGAGGCATGGAAAGAACGTGGAGTAGAGTTTTGATCCTATTGATCCGGTGGTAAGAGTCCGGGACCCCCTAACGAGGGGTCAATGCCACGTGGAGGTCAGAGGGCCAGGTGGTCCGTCGAAGAAGGGTGAGCCGACCGGACGCATGAAAAAAGGGCAGGCCGATCGGCCTGCCCGTAAACGTCTGATAGTGAAAGACGCCCTGACAGGGGTCGGGGTTCCGACGCTCAATGAAATAGTAAGTAATGACCAAGCGGAAGGCCTAAGAGAAGGCAGGACATAATGGGCGCTCCGGCCGGCCGGCGCAGGGAATTAAAGCCGTCCGGACGACGCTCTTCGCATCGGCCGTCCGGACGGACATCCCGGCCGGGCGGTGGATGAAGGATAGGAACATCTTCTGACAGCCGTCAAGTCCTATGGCTAGGCCATACTCTAAGTCTGACAACAAGGTGTTCTGTTGTCCCATCGAAGACGTGATTGAACTGTAGCAGTATGGTGTCAGGTAAGCTCTCTGACAGGTACATACCGAGGTATGGGCTGCGGACACGTATGCGCCTCGGTGGACGTGCATTAGTTCTTTCACCGCTCTATATAAAGAGCCTCTTACTTCGCCGGAGGTACGCACTCTACAAGCTTTGGAGCCACCTTTTGCTGTCCGCTTACCTGACTTGAGCGTCGGAGGGTCGCCGCCGGGAATCCCTTCCCGGCCCGACTTCTGTGCAGGTTCGCCGGAGATCCGTGCGACCAGACGGAGGCCTACACCCTCGACTAGGAGTGCGCCACGTGCCCAGCGTCCTTTGGTTCGGCGATTCAGACAGGATCACCTATAAATGATAGTGAACTCTCATGAACAAAGGTATGTGTACATAACATTCCAAATCATAATTTCCATAACTATCTTTTTCACTAAAGGTTGACTTAAGCGTTAGAATGACCTCGACGGAGACTTTCCTTACTATCCTTCTAACATGTTCTCTTTAAGTATTCTTCCTCATATGATAGAAGCATCTCCATCCTCCTAACTGCCCATAACAATAATGCAATACCGGTAAATCAGACTTCTCTATTATCAGATAAGATCATCATTGATGATGTTAGTTAGTGAATAGCATTGTTCTAAATTTTATAAAGTTTGTGATAATTTTTTTTAAGACTTTGTAAATTTAAAATTCATTAATCTTAATTTATACAATCGAATTCAGATCTAAGGAGATTTACTAAAGTACAGGCTTTTGTTATTTGAAGTGATTGAAAAACTAATATACTTTGCTAACTTTCTTAATTTATTCATGTCCTTGTTTTCGAATTTGATAAGTATAAATTGAGAATACTAAATAGATAGAATAAAAATTTGAAGACACCTGCACAAGTAATTATTTCGTGAGGATAACGGAAGGGAAATAGTGGAAATATGAATTGTTTTTAAAATTATAAAAGTTAGGCATTTCATGGGTAATAACAATTCCCTTCAACATGAGCAAGACAAGAAAAACCCGGTCCACAACGGTCTTTCCGAACCGCAATGGTTCAACTTTCAGTTTGGAAACTGACAGCCAGGCCTCTATTACTCGGACACGAAACATATTTTATACTCCCTACAAGCGCGCCACGTGTACTCGCTCACCATTAATCTTAAAGACCGACGTGGACCTTGCTTGACCCAACACACCGAGGGAACTTAGTTTCGGACCCATTCACTTTGATGTCCAATGGAAATTTTCCACGTGGCGCTCGCTGTGGGGTAATCTTGTGGGGCCGGAGGGAACGGGCGTGATCGAAGCTGTATTCTGTCTGAGAGCAGAGTAGGATATTTTAGGCCGAATCAAACGGCGAGGGTAAAAGCGTAAATAACGTCTGCGGCTGCCCACTCCGCGTCATAACAGACAAGGGCAGAAAACGGAAAGAGAAGGCGAAAGGAAACCCGCAGGCCGTAGCAGTCGTTTCAACCTCTCTTCCTTCTTCTCGTTTCTTCCCTGCTCTCTTGCGTCCGCCGCCTCCCTCAACCGCCAAGCGCCGCCGATGTCCGACGAGGCCCAGGTATGGCTTTGTTACAGCTAAATCGGGAGAGAAAGCACCCACCTTTCGCTCGAGTTTTTTTTTTTCTTTTTCTTTTTCTTCCTCTTTGGTTGCCCTCCGCGATGCTGGTTTTTGTGATGGTTTCGATTGATCGTTTGCCACGATTGTGGTTCTTTCTTATTATGCTCGTGTTTTACGGAGGTTTGGCAGAGAATGACGGCGCTGAAGAGGGCTTACGCGGACATTATCTTCAACACGACAAAGGAGTCGGCGACTCGGATTCTAGCCTCGGAGCGGAGGGCGCTCCAGCTGCAGCAGAACCTGTCGCTAGTTAAAGAAGAGTCGTTGGCGATGCTTCTTCGTCTGAAGGCGATCATGGAGGCAAAGGTGCCGCCTTTATCTTATCCTAGCTCACACTGCTTATTGTTGTTCAGTTACGTTTTCTGGCAAGATCTCTCTTCTTTGGATTTCATTTCTAGATGTACAAGATTTTCTGTGATGCGATTTCTAGGTCGAAATTGGCTCATTATTTTTGGCCATTAGGGCCTGAGTTCTGCTGTTTTCTCTCGTCACTTCCAACAAAATGTTTGTTTTTCGAATTGTAAGAAAAGATCCTAACATGATGTTCTTGTTACGCTCGTCATATAAACCCTTCTTTTACTAACTATTTCGTCTAATGCTAGTTGCCTTTTCAAGTTCTTAAGCAGTTGAATATGTGTTTGTTCCCTACACATGTTTTTCAAAGTGTTTTATTAGCTTTAGTTGCCAAATTACTTATCTTCCATATTGTTGTTGTTTGCTCAAGTCTATTAAGAGTTAGAAGAAAGGTTATGAATGATACTTAGAATCTGCAAAGTTTAGTCAGAACCTAAATTTTAAGTACTCAGATGTCATCAACTTATAATGTTATAGTGATCGAGAAATATCTGTCCTTTATAGTTCCTGCAACCACAAATAGGCCAGGTAATCATTGAGACATTTAATTGGCCAAAATTACTTTGGTCATCTATCATCAGTTGTTATCTCATGATGTTTAATTGTGTTTCTGTTAAATGTCATTCCTTCATTTTATCTTCTAATTCCTAGATGAGTTTTGAGGGAATGCAATCTTATTTTATTTAGCGAGCAAACATTTTGGATTCAAGCGGTCATTCAGTGGGTAAGGTATACAATCAGAAATGCAAAGGTTTATATTTCTGTGCATTTTCAACACATTTTCAACACATTTCTTCAAATTATTTAATTCCATCTCTCAACATTGTTAAACTTGCAATCTGATCTGATTCTAAGGTTCATTTGCTACTAGACAAGAAAGTTTACACATTGATTCTATCTCGAATTACAACAGAGTGTTATCTTGAATTGAGTTGGTATGCTTGATGACTTTGTGTTGTTCAAATTGAGTTTTCCTATTTGACTCTGGTTCATTTAGATGTGTGTGAGGATTGAGGTTGCAACATAGAAAGACTTTGCCTTGAAGTGGTGGATAACAAAGAATTTGGTCATAGTTATTAGATTGGAGTCGGACATCCCTGTCAAGTTCTAATCACTAGATTATTTGACAGATTGATGGGTGAACTAATTGGAACTCATTTAAGTTCACAATATTTGGGGCATGATCTACATGAAAAATAACGTACTGTTATTGTACATAGTTTGAGGAAGAGAGAAGAAAATAAGGTAGAAGAGAAGCACATTGTAGTTAAACATCATTTTTCGTTTTCCTATTGGATCATTTTTTGTCTCCTGCTGGTTGCCATCCCTAGAATAATTTGTTAAGATACAATGAAGTGTTTTGACATATTGTAATATTGAGCAAATGACCTTATTTCAGCATGCTCTACAAACGTTAGACATTAGCACAGACAACCATGATTAATCTTTTATTCTCTTATGAAAAGATGATAATTGAGTTCATAGACATATTATGACATGTTTTGCAAAAAGGAAGGCTATCTAGTAATTAGATTGATGCTATAAAGGACAATTGTTATAATATAGTTTAGTGTTGGAACATTTGAGGATGTATCTACTGAATTTCCTATTATTATATTGTCTTTCCATCTTCCGGAGAGGGTTGCACTTTGGCGAGAGCTGGAGTTTCTCATTCTAGTGAGCATGGCCTGTAGACCAAACCCTATGCAACAAAGCCCATGAAGGAGAACTAGAGGCCTCAGAGAAGTCCTTGGATAAGAGGCCAAAGCTGATTATGCAGTAGATGCCATGGAAGGAGAAGCTGGAATTTGTACTTCCGAATGCAACATAATGGGTTGAAGGCATACATGTAATGTATTGTTTAAAACCTTGAGCTTCCTATGGCAAGAATGTGCCAACTGCGAAGATAATAGGGAATTTAACTATGGATCGACTAATGTTATAAAGCACATTTATAAGTTCAATGCACCAAATTGGAAAATTTGAAAGTTCAAGCTACATCTGTATTAGAAACTTAAGAGTTTAGGTTACTTGGGATTTTTCCCTTCTATCAATGACTGACAGAGCTCATTCCAAGACCAAGGGCCATTGTTGGTGACAACACCATTTTATGTTGCTGTCTGATAGTTTTTCTCAGAATAGTTGTTTCCCCACGAAAAACTTCCATTGCCTATTATATAATCCTACCTTGGTAAAAAAATGTTGATCAAGGCAAAGCTACTTAGTTTTTATTTTGTTTTATTTTATGTTTTTACATTTTATGTTGTGCATCAACCTTTTCTTTTCCCTTCATAGCTTATAGGTGATTTGGATTCTAAAATACTCTATAATTGGTTGTATCTAGAACTTTACCATATTAGACTATCCCCTCCGAAAACAAATAAACCTCGTTCAATAACCAGAAAGCATATGCTTGTCTGATTAGCGAACAGTGGAAACCTCCATCAGCTAATTACTATCTTCTTTAGCCATTAAATATTTCTTATATCTATGTCTTTCATTGCCCTGCCTAATTAGACATACACATATTTTGCCTCTTGGGATGGCCTAGAATGCCCACCCTTGACCATGCAGAATTACGGGTGTGGAGCAACCTTGTTTCACCATGCCTTATTCCTATGAAGTTTAGAGGTACAATTTGAAGCTCTGGTGTGTGATAAAGGCTGGTCCTAAATCCAGATAAAGGAGGAGGGTTGTATTAGATTGCCAACTAGCGTTAAAACTATAGCAAATATTCAATGAATGGATTCATTAAACTATTGTGCTAATGCTAAGTTATTCCCCGGGAGGAATCTATTGCAGGGTTCGACTGTAAAGTCTCAGCAAGGACCGCTACATCTCTAGAACTCGGGTGTAGTGCTACATATGCAAGAATTCGCGTTACAGGCTCTGATTGTAACGTATCGGCAAGGACCGTTATATCTATATAAGAACTTGGGTGTAGTCTTAAATATGCAAGAATTCTCGCACCATAGGTTGGATAAAACAAATATGATAGGAAAACTAATAATCTAAGATTTGGAACATGAAACATGGAACATAGGAATCCTCACTGGTAAATCAATAGAGGTAGTAAATACGATGATTATGAGAAGAATTAGTATTTTGGATGTACAAGAGACAATGGGTAGGCGAGAAGATAAAGATAATAGAGAACTCAGGTTTTAAGTTATGATACACAGGAAAGAGTAAAGTAAGAAATGGAGTGAGTATTGTTGTAGATAGTTCGTTAAAGAATAAAGTTATAGGAGTAATTAGAAAATGGGATAGAATTATAGCCCTCAAGATAATAGTGACGAAAGAAACTATGAACATAATTAGTGTATATGTACCTAAAGTAGGATTAGATGAAGCTACCAAATCAAGGTTTTGGGACGGCGTAGATAAAATATTATAAAATATTCTGCTAAATGAAATGATTTTAATAGGAGGTGATCTAAATGTGCATGTCAGAGTGAAAAATGAGGAATATGAGAGGGTACATGGGAGTTATGATTTGAAACGAGAAACACAAAAGGGAAAACTATATTAAATTTTGTGATAGTACCTTATATTAGTTAATATGTTTTTTAAGAAAAGAGAAGAACACTTAGTCACGCTCAAAAGTAGGAATAATAAATCGCAAATTGACTTTCTTATGGTTATGAAGAAGGATAGAAAGATTTGTAAAGATTGTAAGGTCATCCTTGGAGAAAGCTTAACTACCCAACATAGGTTAGTAGTGTTGGATATGCACCTCAAATATAGTATCAATAGAAAGAAAATATATACGACTCCTAAAATTAAGTGATGGAAGTTAAAGATGAGAAATAAAATACATTTAAGGAGAAGGTAGGAGTACAAGCATTGGGTGAAATATACGGTAACTCTAATACGACATGGGATAAGATGATATCAAAGTTGGAAATAGTAGCTAATAGTATACTTAAAGGGACATGCACCATTGAGTAAGGAATCTTGGTGCTGGAATGAGAAAGTATAAGAAAAGTGAAGGAACAATGAATAGCTTATAAGCAATTATATATATGTAAGAACGAGAAAAATTTTAAAAAAATATACAATAGCCAAGAAAGGAGCTAAGAGAGTAGTAAATGAAGCAAAGAATGAAACTTTTGAACAATTATATCAAAAATTGGATACAAAATAATGGGAAAAAGATATTTATAGAATAGCTAAAATGAGAGAAAGGAAGACAAAAGATCTTATCCAAATAAAATGTATTAAAGATGAATGTAATAGGGTACTAGTAACGATGGAGAAATAAAAGAGCGGTGAAAGAGATATTTTCATCAATTTTTTAATAAAGGTTTAGGTGACCAATTTAACTTAGGTAATTTAAATAGGTCAAATGAGCATAGAAATTTAAATTTTTATTGTAGAATTCAAACTTTAGAAGTAGAACAAGCTTTAAATGGGATGCATAATGAAAAAACCGTTGGACTAGATGATATTCCGATAGAGGTATGGAAGTGTCTAAGGAAATAAGGTATTAAATGACTTATAAAATTATTTAACATGATATTGAAAATGAAAAAAATGTCTGATTAATGGAGGATAAGTACTCTAGTTCCCTTATATAAGAACAAGAGAGACGTATAAAATTGTGCAAACTATAGGGGTATTAAATTAATGAGTTATACATACCATGAAACTTTGGAAAAAAGTAATACAAAAAGGATTAAGAAAGGAGACCTCGGTGACCGAAAATCAATTTGGGTTCATGCTTGGAAGGTCGACAATACAAGCTGAAAAATATCGGGAGCAAAAACAAGATCTACACATGGTATTCATTGACTTAGAAAAAGCTTGTGATAGAGCTCCAAGAGAAATTATATGGAGAATTCTAGAAAAGAAAGGTGTTAGCGTAACATATATTGAACTAATTAAGGATATGTACGAGCATGTAACGATCAGAGTAAAGACTTTAGGCAATGTAAGTATTTCCAATAAAGATAGGATTATATCAAGAATCAACTTTAAGTCCCTATCTTTTTACATTAATTATGAACGAACTCATTGCACACATTCAAGACACAGTATTGTGGTGCATATTGTTTACAGATGATATTATTTTGGTAGATGAGATACGTGAAGGAGTAAATACTAAACTAGAATCTTGACGGAAAATACTAGAAGGGAAAAGCTTTAGATTTAGTAGAATAAAAACAGCATATATGGAATTTAAGTTTAGCAATATTAGACGTAATGAGACAATTGTTAAGATAGGAGATGATGAGTTGCTCGGAATCGAGAGTTTTAAATATTTAGGATCATTTTTGCAAAACGATGGAGGGATTGAGAGAGATATCTTACATAAAATACAAGCAGGATGGTTAAAATGAAGAAGTGTGTGGATGTTTTAATGTGACCGTAAAGTATATTTAAAACTTAAAGAAAAGTTCAATAAAATCGCAGTTAGATCTGCTATGTTATATGGAGCTGAATGTTAGACTATGACTTGAGCACATGAGCAGAAGATGAGAGTTGCAGAGATAAGGATATTAAGATGGATATGTAGACATACGAGGATGGACAGAATAAAAAATGAGAGCATTAGAGAGAAAGTCGGAGTTGCATCTATTGAGAGAAAATTCTGAAAGACACGTTTAAAATGATACGGGCATGTACTTAGACGATCAATAAATGCTTTCAATTAGGCGATGTGAAGCTATGACAAATACACATATCAAATGAGGAAGAGGAAGACCAAAAAAGACTTGGTTAGCAACAATAAAACAAGATAAAATTTATTTAAGTATAGATGATAATATAGTAAGAGATAAAGTTCAATGGCATAAAAGGATCCATATAGCCAACCACTAAGTGGGATAAGGCTTGATTGTTGTTGTTGTATGTGATAAAGTAGACAAACCTAGTTAATTCCATAATAACTACCCACATATGTGTGAGGGGTTCCCCTTTAATATAAATACATACGAGATGCCCACCACATTTGACCATGTGAGACTAAATGGGAATGAATCAACCTTGCTTTAACACCTAACATTTTATTTAATAGAGTATTGCGCACTATAGTCTGACAAGGTATTCTTGTTGATTTGAAAGGTTCTTGGTGATCATGCAGCATATTTTATATAACCTCTCTTGTTTGAATTATATGAGCATTACCTTTCCATCGTTGCCTTGTCTTTTTTGACTGTTGGCTTTCGCTGTAGCCCATTCTGACATCCAGTGAACTTTTATGTTCTTACTAGAAAACTTCCTGGAACTTTTAAAGAGAAATACCGTCAACTAAATCAGACCTAAATACTTGTTTGTTTCTTATGCACAGACCAGTGATGTTAGCGTGATTGTTGTATATTTTCACTTTTGCTATAATCTAGCAAACCGAATATAAAATGCCACGTTATTTTTTTCTTTTTCTTGAATTGTATGTCTAGTCTGCAATTTGGCTTGTCTTTAAAATCCAAACTAGCAAGCAAATAGGCCAAGGCATTGATTCATTAATTTTATAGTCCAAACATCCAATTATATTTGCTTAAAAGGAGTTTTCATGCCCCCACGGGCGGGATCAACTGGTTATGACATGGATTCTTGCAGCATGAGTCGAGAGGTCGAGGGTCTGCGGCAGCAAATGCGATAACATCAATATCTGTCCGTGCCAAACACCTGAGACCGCCATGTCATAGCTGGGCCCGTATTCACCGTGATTTACTCCCTCTCATACTTGTGGGGCCGGGTTGAGGGGGCCGCTGGGTTGGCGGTTCCAACCTTTTGCAGCATTAAAAGGAGTTTTCGTTGGAGAAAATTGAGATACAGGTTAATAGGTTTGAGTCACTCGGGTTGGATTGTTGTCGATCTATGCACAGATTGACTTTTCTTGGTTTAGCCCTTGGAGCTGACTGGTCTTGGAATGGATCCTCATTTGAAGTGTTAGTTTGTTATATTTAATTTTATAGTATAAAATTGTTTTTTGTTTGAAAAGAAAGTGTTTTTGCTATTGTCAAAAGCTAAATACTTATTCTCTCTACCGAAGTAGAGGCTGAAGGATGTCACTGATAAAGAGTATTGGCTTCACAGATCACTGAATCAGAAAAGGCAAACTTGTCTCAGGTAAAGAAGATTCAAGAACTTGAAGTTGAACTCAGAGAAGCAAATGATAAGATACATTATCTTAAATCGGAAGTAAGGAGACTGAATTCTGAATTGGACCGTAAGAGCGATATTGAAACCAAATTTATTGATGAGAAAAAACCTGGTAGCAGTGTAAGTTGCAAGAAGTATAATATTCGTGAGGACATATACAAATCGGGTTCACGCCTTCACTCTCCAAATGGGCTTAAAATTATAAAGAATTCTAGCCGCTACTTCACCAAAGATGTGACGAGACATGAACCCATGAAAAATTTGGTCAGGTCGAATCATTACGGTGGCAATCTGGACTTTGCATCAGTGACACAAAGCAACAAAGAGCCAGAGTTTTATCGCGATGGTTGCATTCATAGGACACAAGCATTTGAAGAAATTCATGATCAGGAATCAAATTCAACAACAATGTGTGTGAACAAGAAGGCTGAAGGAGCACCCCCCGGGCATAGCCGAGCTAGTAACCATGTGGCAGATTTGCAGCACAAGAAGGCTGAAAGGGCCTTTCCCCAAAAGTTTGGTACCACCAAAAAAAGGTTAAGAAGAAATACGAGACAACGAAAATTCCTTACGTGGCCCACAAGTTCTGATACCCTTCATGACATGCTGCCTCAAGGATTATTAAAGTCCAGTTATTCCAGTGTTAGGCAAAGTGATCTAGATCGATCTGCTGAAAATATGCATAGGAATGGCAGAACAGCTTCTCCAGATTGTTCAGCACAAATGCCTGGAGAGGACCAGGAATCAGAAGAAAATCGGAAGACTAACTTGAACAGATCTTTCAGGAAAAAGAACTTGGGGCTTTCCAATGGCAGTGGAGTAATGGCAAGTGGAACCATCCTAAAGCCGTGCAACTCTTCGAGCAGCGGAACCACTTGCCAAGAAAATGGTCTAAAAGAACCACTCATGATGAATGCAAGAGTGTTGATTGATGATTCTGTTTCAGATGATGATGGTAAAAATAGCAGAACTACAGAACAGAAAATGCCAGCAAAATCATATTGTAATTTAGAACAGAATCTTGATACTTCTGCAACAAAGGAAGAAACAACTAATGCACCACCAAGTGATCATAAAGATGAACCTTGCAAACCAACTGAATCTGATGTAGTTGAAGGTGCCAAATTACTCAAATACACTTTTCAGAGGAAGCGGAAGAGGGGATGCATGGATAGCAAAGTTGGTTCCAAATTCCTGGAGGAAAAAATGTCTAAGAAAAATGTTGACAAAGGTACTGTGGAAAACTTGTCTCCAAGGGATATGGATAAAGAAAATGAGGAAAATGTGTCCACAAGAAAAATGGACAATGATAATGTTTTGGTGGAGAACCACAAATCTAGCATGGTAGTGGAATCATCTAGAGACAGCAGGAGGATGGCACAGGTTGCTCGTCAGGTTAGTGAAATTTTCTCATCACTTTATTGTTAGAATGCAGTAAATTGAGATTTGACCTACTATAGAAATGTTGTATTACTTGGTTTTGTGTGCTTAAACATTTCTATCAAATCTATAAAAGAGAAAACAACAGGTGCATTGTTCAATCGAAAGCACAAGTCAGGTTCTAGTGCCTATTATCTGGATATCATAACAAGGATTGTATAAAAATAGAAAATTGTATATTTTGCAGTATTCCTAGGCTGACAGTAAGTACAAGTTTGATCTTGTAGCAAACTTGAACACAATAAATTCTTGTAAAGACTTTCTTCGCATAGTCTGCTGGATTTCAGTTGCAGGATTTAATTTCCCCTTCATTGAATTTCAGCTCATTTCCCTGTCTGAGAGGAGATGGTGGTAGATCTACTGTTTTATCCAAAATGAGGCTAATCTTCGATGAGGACAGAGGACAGTTATTCATCCTGCAGATTCCATATTCAATATCCATGCGGCCACCTTCAAGTATGTATCTTTACTTCGATAAAATAAAGAATCGCAACTGAATGAGCAAAAAGAAGAGACAAAAAAAACTGCTTTATATTTAAGAAACATTTACATTTCCCTCTTCTGTTAGCTATTTCTACTTAACTGGCAAAGCCTCACTTCATTGATCAACAAATTATTTCTTCCTTTGGTTTTAGTTTCTAGTTATGCTCAAACATTGGCTTTGCCAAAACTCTAAGAAAAGAAACACAATTAGCATATTCTACTGAACCGTAGTGCTTTCGTTTACGGCAAATGGCCATTGTGAATTGTCATCCATGCTTATTGAGAGTATATATATCCTCTCATCATAGACAGATATTCTCTCAGAACATTGTTTAGGAAACTAACTTGGGCATCAGAGTTGAGGACCTCATTATCATTTTCAGTATTCCTTCCTCTTTCAATATGTTTTTGAGTCTAGTTCAGTCCATCCCAATCACCTTGTGTTATTGTGTACAATCCTGATCCCTGAAAGATGATCCATTTACACAAGAACATCTCTTTCATGGAGGGTTTAAATATCCATGTCGTGAAAAGAGCTCATTTCTACCTTGGAACAACTTTAGTTAAACTCACTCTAAAGTGGAGCACAAAGGGGTATCTCGGCTTTTAGATTATGGATCACAAGCAAATATCTTTAGTCACTCAAAAATCTGAAGAAAATAAAAGAAAAATAAATAAATAAATTTTGATTTTCCTCTATAGTTTGTTTAACTTTTTTTTATTTTATTTCACCTTCCCAATTTTGATAAATTACACTTTGCATTTACCTTATTTATCATATCATTCATCACTAATAAATGTAAATTTATATTTTTTTGGAATTTATTTTCTGAGGGTAAAGATATTTTTTCCCAATAAGGCTAAAAATCAAATTTAGGATCTGAAATCTTAAGAATAAGCAAAGACAAATTTTTCAACAAGAAAAAGGAAAACCCGCAGCACAATCGGGACCCAAATTCCGACTCCAACAACTGCACCCCCACCGTGGCCCATTGCAATACATCCAATCACGATGTGGGTAATATCGGTATTTATTCTCTGTTTACTCAAATCGTGGGACTTAGGGCATTTCGGTAATTGTGCCGCTCTCAGACCAAACTGCGGAAATGTAAAGGCGGCGAAAACCGCAAGCATGTCTGGTTATCCTTTTCGCTTCGCTCTCTCGTCGTCTCTCGGCCGCTGCCTCATCCTCTACTCGCTTCGTCTCCGGCGCAGGAAGGAAGGGTGTTCTCTTCATGGGTTCCGACTTCGTGTCTGACGGCGCTGTTTCCCTCTCGCGCGACATCGCCAAGAAAAAGAAGGTGCGAATACGATTTCCTTTTAGTTCCTCCTTAATTCATGCAATTCGATCCCAATTTGCATGCCTGACGATGCTCTTTTTGGGGGGATTAGACCCACCGGTCGGCGAAATTGAAGCAGTGCAAACTCGACGCTCGGCGCGAGCAGTGGCTCTCGCAAGGTACCTGCTCGATTTGGGGATATAATTGTTTTTGAATAGTTGATTTTTCGGATCTTCCGGTCTCTGTTTCCTAGGGTTTTCTTGCTCGTTGTGTGGCCTTAAAATTTGATTTTTGCCTGAGGTCTCTGTTCCCGATCTGCAGTGAAGAACAAGGATTGCGTGGTGTCGGAAAGGAGATCGCCGGCAGCGTCGCCTCACCTTCATCCGGTGCTGTCTAAGGAGATGGATCTCGGACTGAAGGAGGAGGAGGAGGTGGAAATTCGGGTTTCACCAGACCGTGATGGATCCAATTCGCACGACAGCGAAGGAGGTTCTCCGACTCATGGGGGCACTGTTGATGGATTCCCTGCGAATAGTATTAGTAGCGGAAGCAGTTTTGCATCCTCGTTGAGAAGCCTCAGCGACGCGGAAGTGGAAGGGGATGATCACGTCGAGAGAGGGGAAGAGGGAGTTGACGATTGGGAAACCTTAGCGGATGAGTTAGGGGATGATGGCAGCCAGCCTGATCCAAACTCTGTTGACACCGTCCCTGATTCTTCTGCAGTACCAGGTCACACTGACAAGGATACCCAGGAGAGTTTGGAAAAGCCGGAGGTTAAGCAGGCTATCAGTAGGGCTTGGAGGCCGGATGACACTCTCCGACCTCAAAGCCTACCCAACCTCTCGAAGCAGCGGAGCTTCCCCGTTAGCATGGCACGTCGCTATGCAGCGTCCAGGTGGTCTCAGAGCAACATTCTCTCTGCACCTACTTCATGCCCTATTTGCTGTGAGGATCTAGATCCAACGGACTCGAGCTTCCTACCCTGCAACTGTGGCTTCCGCCTCTGCCTGTTCTGCCACAAGCGAATTCTTGAGGCAGATGGGCGCTGCCCAGGCTGCAGGAAGCATTATGCTCCTGTAGCAGGCGGTGAGGTTGTCATTTCGGGCGGAATACCATCCTTGGCTCTTCGCCTCTCTCGTTCTTGTAGCATGAGTTCAAGAACCTAGGAAGCGTGTTCCACTGGCTTCTTTTCATTTTTACCTATGACAGTTTCTTAACTGTGTCTTTTGAATTTCATTGTTATAGAGCAATCATTTTATCATAAGAAAAGATGTGTGAATATATGCCCTAGGTCTTGAGTGTATAAGAAGTGTTTTTGGTAAGTTAATTTGGAGTAATGTGTTCTTCAATTGTACGATGAGTGCATTCTCTATATAATTAAATGAAATTTTCAACTATGTTAAAGTCAATAGGGCAAAGTTCAAAGTACAAGTGTTATCTTAAATTTGTTTTATATTTGCATAAACTACAATGCCATTTACATATGTCCGTATGCTTTTATTGCGTTATTAATTGTCTTGCCATTAGCCTTTAAGGTAACAAGAACATTTTCTATGACATTTTCTTTATTCAATGTTGTAGATATGGTACCTTATGTAAAATGTAGGCTTCTTTAATGATCTTATTTATCTGATATGATTTTAGAAAGTTGATAAAGAAGTTTTTCATGTAGTCATTAATTTCAAAGATGTTAAACACTTTCTTTGTTTCTTCTCTTGATGATAATTTTTGTTTTCAGAAAGTTCAATATACTCTTTTGACACATGCAAAAGTAAGTCCACCGAATAATTGAAGATACTGGTAAAAAGATATTGCTGTTGCATCATGAAATATCACAAAATAGAAAGGGTCACTAATGTGTGCTTGAACTATTTGTTTCAGCAAACAGTATTCACCTTGTTCCATATGATTTTGTTACCACATGCATGCTCTTTTAGTCAAAAGAGATTTTTTCCATGAGACATGGTACATACAGTGGTTAACATATTTTGCTTCAGAGACTGTCATTCTTTACACGTTCAAATGAACTTATATAGCTTAATTATTTATGATCTTACACTGGAAGGGGATATAATTTTGCTGTGGTGCTAGTCTCTGAAAATTGTCTGTATTTTTTTTCTACTAGTGACCATGAAATCTGAATGTTGAACTGATTAGTATGCTACTTGCGAAGTTCGAGTACTGGCACTTCACTTGCTTATTATCTTCTAATTAATATAATCAGTGTTCCTTGAGATGATACAGATGTCTCCTTTCCTGTCTTGAGAAGGAAGAAAGGAGGGTGGAAAGAACAAGAGCAGAATAATCAAGGAAATGATAAACTTGATATAGAAGTGAAGGAATATAGCAATAATACATGTGACTTTCTCAGGGATGCCTACTGTCTTGTCTTAAGAAGATAAGGAAGAAAGGAGGGAGGAAAGAACAAGAGAAATATTAAGGAAATGCCTTGTGCTATCTAATGATAAGCTTGATTTAGCAAGAGTGATGAAAGGCAAAAGCAAGATAACTTTCAAATGTTGTCAGACTACTTACATAATTGTTGCAAGTAGATGCAAGGATTCTATAAATGTTATTGTGATCATATCTCACCTTCCTAACTTATTTAACATCAATCAAACATATTCAGTTTTTTCTCATTTTTGGCTTTTCTGTTGCTTTAAAGCCCTAACTCTGAAATCTGCCTTTTTATATGTTTTGTGATTCTGTATTCTCACACCATTTCTTTAATGTTTTATGCGTCTATTCAATTACTCTTAGCCTATAAATGTGCTCCACAGTTAGTTCTGCTTGCTTATTTGAAACTTCACTGTGCACAGTAAACTTCAAAGTCTAGGACTTCAACACTTGTTGATCAAGGTAGTATTCTTTGCATCCTTGATATCTAGCCCTCGCATATATGCTCAGTTATATGGCTGCTCTGCTCAGGCCCTAACAATTTTAAAACTGCTTATGATTGTGATTCCCTAATGCTCCTTTTACATCCCAATGATATCTTATCAATACCTTTTAGAAGCATTGTAAGACCTGGTGATTTTGGTAGGATACTACCAAGGTTCTAAAATTCGCTAGGCGCTAGTCGGGCGGCAGACCAGTGCCTAGCGCCTAGGCCGCCTAGACGGGGACTAGGCGCCGCTAGGCGGATTCCTCGGTATCCCTTGTTTTATGTGGACTATGGACAATGTTATATGTAAATCTAAATGTTGTCTTAAACAATTTCATAGCAATGAAAATCTAACTATGTATGCTGAAATAAATACATACTTTCCAATACAAAAAAATGAACATGCAGTAAGTTATCATAATCATATAGTAAACAGTAGAACATTGGAAAATAGTAGCAATAGTTCAATTCAAGATTACAATGCATTGTGAACTAGTAACCACTAAGCAAAATATAATTGGTAAATAACATAAATCATGTCTTAACAAAATGAGTTCAAAATTACACAACTAATAATATCTCATAGACTCGTATTTATTCTGCTTCTTCTTCTCCATAATTTTCAATA